>NC_054831.1:16007272-16310303 GCF_018345385.1 Vulpes lagopus | reverse complement strand
AAGGCCCCTGGGATGGGGACAGTGATGAGGGTCGGTAAGCTCCTACCCCACCTCATGCCTTAAAGCAAACCTCAGAGCTGTCAGCTGAGGCCAAAGTAAGATCTTCATTGATTCAAGGGCGCAGTCCCCATGTGCTTCTCTGCCTATGGGAGCAATTGGGTCTCTCCCAGAGCCCTGAAGGTCACTGCCAAGTGTTGTGGGGCAGCCACAGAGAGCTGAGAATCTCAGGGAAGGCCTTCCTTGATGGTTTGGCATCCAAACATACAAGAAATCAGGGCTGACTCGCAATCTCCCTGGGCAAGGGGGAGAGGAGGAGAGGGGGTGGTGGAGAGTAAGAGCTTGCATGTGCACGTGAGAGTGTGCACACCAGAGTGCAAGCTTGGTGGAACCAGCCCCCAGCACACACATAAACCAACTCTTGCTTCCCGCCTATTGTTCTAGTGTTGCCCAGAAGATCCAGGAAACTCTCCAGGGTACCAAGGGTCTTAATTTTGCCTTACTGTCCTCAATTTTGCCCTAACTCTGACAGTAACTACAGGAGATAATCTCAAATTTAGGAGTCTGGTTATCCTGAAAGGTGAGCCAGAGGAGTCAACAGGGGCTTACATTCTTGGTCCTCTGTGTGCAAGGAGAAGAGGAGAGAGCTGGAAAAGGTCAAGGGAGCAGGGGTAAGCAGGTATATCAGGTGCATCCAAAGGAGGTAAAGGCAGGCACCATCACGTCTAGCATATGGATGTCAGTGCTCAGAGGAGGTGAGAGGTCACAACAACACAGAAAAAAGAACCTGGGGACTTGAGGCTTGAGGATGTTGATGTGGGGTCTCAGGGAGTCAGGGCAGAAGTAGGCCTGGGGGCACCAGTCACACCCAGGAGGGAGGCCTGATCTGACCCTGAGTCTTGGCCTTGTCAGGCTCTGGGGCCCTCTCGGCCCACCCCCTGGCCTGGCCCAGCTCCCCACCAGCCTCACTTCACCCCGGTGCAGAGCTTTCTCCAGAGCCTGTGTTTGAAGTTCCAACTCAGCCAGCCCCACCCTAGCATGAAATCTGAGACTGGGGATCGAGCCCTCAGCCTCCTGCTGCCTCCTCCAAAAATCACTCCAAATCCATCCAGTGGTGAAACACATCAGATTGATTTCCTTCCCATTCTTCCGGGCCTTCCCTCTGCCATGAGGAACCCCCAAACCTTCCCAGCCTGCTGTGATCACTGGTTCTCTGCCACCAACCACCACTAGGACTGCAGAGGGGCCGGAGGCTCCGGGAGCCTTTAAGTCCTTTCCCTCCAAGGTGGCACAGAATGCATCTTGGTTGACACGGTCGGTTACATCCCCACGTGTCTTGTACCCCTCCTGGACTGGAAGCTCTTTGAGGGCAGGGGCCATCTTCTTCTGTATCCCCCATAACACAAAACCCAGGGCCTGGCACATACTGTTAGCATTCCGTACATCTAGATCAGCTGAATGAATAAGTGTCCCAAGGACAGGGACAGGGAGACACTCCCTTTTCCTGAAAACCAAGCCCATTCCCTCAGAAAAAAATGGAGTGTGTGAGGCACAGAAAGCAAACAGGCAAGAGAGCAAACACTTACTAAGCGCTTACTTTGCATTCATCTCTAGTAAGTGTTTTACGTATGTTCTCATATTTAATCCTCACCACCAACTCTACAGAGAGACATATTATCAGTTCCATTTTACAGGTAAGAAAAGCAAAGTTCAGAGATGATAATTAACATTCCCCAGGCAGTAGAGCTAATGAGTTGTAGGTCTAGGATTGACAGCTTAGGTCTGCCTGCCTCCAAAGCCCAAGCTCCATCCGCTTAGCCTCGTGCCCACCCCAAGCCCAGGGAGAAAGATGATGGCTAACGTCTGCTTTATCCACAGCCCAGCAAGGGTGGAGAAGGGCTGAGAGATCTGGCTTTTCCTCCTCCCACTGGAAGAAGGGTCTCCCTATTTTGGAGCTGGCTGTGATCCATCCACCCAAAAGAGTGGGGGAGCCCAAGGCCAGGACCACAGTGACCCCACCCCTTTTGCCACATACAGGCATTCCTAGAACTCTAGGGACTGGGTCACTACCCCTGGCCCCAGCTACTTGGAGACAGGCTGAAATCAGAGGCAGGAAGTTGAGGAAAGGTTCTGATACCTTATGCCCTGTGTGTTGTTCTCTTGTCCCAGGCAGCCTGTTCAGGGTCATCTGATTAGGCAAATGGCCTGAGTGCCTGGCCATCTGGTCACTCCAGGGGCAAGACCCCTCTGGGCCCAGTGGGAGTGAAAGGGTTATATTGGGTCTTCATGGACAAAGAACACACACACACACACACTCCGGGGGCCCTGAGCTCAGCTAATTAGCCTCCAATGTCTGTGGACTAAGAGAGCTGATACACAGTATTTGAATTCTCTGTTTTCCCCCTTTCCACCGCAACTTGGCCTTGGTAGGTACCTCTGGCGCATTAGGGCAGAGGTAACCCCCCTCCCTGGCTGGCTTCTCCAACTTTGACAGCTGTCTCCTCTGTGCCAGAAGATTGCTGTTCGGTGAGGGTGGTGGGGGTGGGGAGAACCATGGGATACCCAGGGAGCATGACATCAGAGGATTCCTTGGAAAACTTTCTTGTTTCACTTGGGCTGGGTGGGGGCCTCTGGAGACTCGCCCCTGGGAGCCCCAGGCCTCCCGCACCCCGTGGCAGACAGATGTGCAGCCTGGGTGCAGCCCAGACAGGCTGGAAAACACCAACGTCCTGGAGCCCACGATGGGGGAGAAGGGAAAAGTCAGGCGCGGGCACGCGCGCGCGCGAACACACACACACACACACACACACACACACACACACACACACACACGGGAGTCTGGCCAGAAAAGTTTCCTGCAGGAGGAAAAGCCTGGACCCAAGGAACCTTCCCCAGGAGCCCTCTCGGAAGAGAAGGCAGTGGCAGCAGCTTCCACGAATAGCAGCGAAACTTCAGTCCTAAAGTCCCCCAAACTCCCCCCTCCCTCTCTCCCTCTTTCTTTTGTTCCCCGCTGCATTGCCAACCAGGCAGCTCCCGGCTTCCCACACTGGACCGTCCTCCCCCAAGCGCGAACCCTAAGCAGCCCGCGCCTCCCCGCGGCGCCCGCCCGCGCCCCGGCCCCCGCGCCCCCGCGCCCCCGCGCCCCGGCCGGCCCGCGGGGTGGGGGGCGCCTACCCGCCTTGCAGGGGTCTTTGTAGTTGACGGGCTCCGAGTCGTCCTCCTCCCCCAGGTCATAGGTGTAGTCGGCCAAGTCGAGCGGCCGGCCGGGGCGCGGGAGCAGCAGCAGCCAGAGCAGCAGCGGCAGCGGCAGGCGGGCCACGCCGGGCATGCTGGAGGGCGCGGCGGCGGCGGCGGCGGGCGCGGCGGCGGCGGGCGCGGTGGCGGCGGCGGGTCGCGCCCGGGCGCGGGAGCCGGCGAGCGGGGAAGCGGAGGACTGGCGGCGAGGGAGGGCGCTCCCCTGCGCTCGCCCGCGCGCTCCCTCCCGCGGCCCCCCCGTGCGCGTCCCGGTCCTCGCCCCCCCTTCCTGTCTCCCGCCCCCTCTCCGGCCCGGCTCCCCGGCCTCTGTGCCCGCGCCTCCAGCCTTCTCCGCTCCCTTCCCGTCTTTTCCTCTTCCCTTCTCTCCTCCCTCCCGCTCCCCCCCCCTTTTAGGGAAATGAGCTCGCTGGAGGGCGGGTTTTCGCCCGGAGCTCGGCCCCCTCGGGTCCGGGACGGCGCACGGCCGGGCCGGGCTGCGCGCCAGCCGGGGGCGGGGACGGCGCGGACGGCGGGGAGGGGGCGCGGGCGCTCCCGGGGCGCGGGCCGCGGGGCCGGGGAGGGGCGCGGGGCCCCGGGGTGCCGGGCCGACGGCCGCTCCCGCGAGGGGCCCTCTAGCGGCGGCCTGTGCGCGGGCGCCGGGCCCGGCCCTCCCGGCGGCGGGACGCGCTGTGGGGTCGCCGCGCCGCTGCCGCCCGCCGCGTCCCCCGGGTCTCGGGCCGCGCGTCTCCGCCCGCGTCTCTCGGTCTCTGCCCTCGCCGGCCTCGTCTCTCTCGCTCTCTTGCGGTCTCTGGCCGTCTCTGTCTCTCCTCCTCCCCCGGGAGACACCACTGGAGGGCGCCTCAAGCCCGCGGATTGCCCGGTGCCCTGGCCGCGGCCCCCGGGTCCCCCAGCAAGCCTGGGCGGAGGGGGCAGGGGAAGCCCCTGCGCGCCCCCACCCCGGGCCCCACCCTCCCCGCCGGCCCCACCGAGGGCGGGACGAGGGCGAGGGCTTGGAGGATGGAAGAGCCGCACCCTGTATTTTTCAATCAGGTTGCTTTATTCTCTCGTGGTCGGAGCCCCGTGTGCCCAGGAGCCGCAGCTCCTGCCCGCTCCCACCTCTCCCCACAGCCCCCACTTCGCCAGCGCTGGTCCCTGTGGTGTGGGCAGGAGCAGCCTCCTGCGTCTCTGCAAAAGACCCTTTGAGCGTGGATCTTCCCTCCTCACCTGGGGCTTCCGTGGGTCCTGAGGAGCAAAGAAACACAGTGTATCGGGGGAGGGGGAGGGGCTGGGGGACAGGGAAGTGTATGACCCTTCCCTCCCCAGAGCTCCCAGGATGATCTGGCTTAGTGGGTCCCCCAGCTCCGGGTCAGCTGACATGGCAAGGTGGGGCGGTCCTGCGCGGGCCACTGCTGCTCGGTGCCGGAGGTCACACCTGCTCACCTGAGGGGTCCTAGATGTAGAAGAGGGGCACCTCACCACACAGGGTGCTCACTGTGGTGCCCAGGAAGTCCAGGGGATCCCCAGGGGATGCTGAGCCAGCATCATGGCCCTCCTCCTGTCCCAGCTTAGAGGTAGACACGGCTGGCTTGACCTAGAAAGAGCACCTGATTTGGAGCCTGGGAACGGAGTTTCTGTCTCACCTGTGGTCCTTACGGTGGGACCTTGGGCGTGTCAGGCCATCTCTCTGGGCCTTATAAAAGCCTTGCTTTCTTCACCAGTAAAGAGGGCCTGTGCTGGAGTCAGAAGCCCCCAGGTGGTGAGGTTCAGCTGAGGCCAGCAGGTTGGCACAGGTAGGGAAGGGGTGGTACAGGTGAGTCTAGAGAGGGCACTCACCTGGCAGCCCACAGACAGGGAGCAGCGCTTTACAGGTGACAAATTGCTGTCCTCCTCAGATGCTCCTCCCAGCAGCCCTGGGAAGGGGACGACCCACCTCTTCTCACTCACACACCTACCTGGAAGTCCTGAAACTTTCTAGTGAGAGCCTCAAGACTTGGGATGTTCTCTGGAGCCATCTTCATGATGTAGCAACAGGTTCCCGGGGCTGGCTTATAGGCAATCAGGAGCTGAGTACACGAACCCCAGAGTTCATTCAGGAAGGACCCGTCTTGCTCACTCCCTAACCCTGAGCCTGGGCCATCTTCCTCTGGGCTAGGCACCCGGGAGAGTCATATTGGAATCTGGGGCTCAGCCTGGGGAGGCAAAGGGACTAGGAGCCGGGGAGAGATGGGTGTGCATGAAGTGACACAGCTCGGTGGGTCCGGCAAAGGCTTGTCATTGGCCCCCATCCCCAGGGTTGAGAGGTCCAGGTGTACCCACCCGCTGGTAGTCATACACTACGATGCCAGTGGAGCCAATGGAGAAGGTGGCAGTGGTGCCCACACGCTCCTGCAGGGCCAGGCGCTGCTGGGCTTCTGGCCCCCCCATGCTCATCTCTAGGACCTGGGGGAAGTCATAGAGTGGTGGCCTGGTATTTCTCTTTCCCCACACATCCCTTTGGTGCCTACCTCCACCCTCAGCCCTCTTTACTAAAGTGCAATCCCCTCTTCCCTGAGAGCTCAGACAGGCTGGGTGGGACAGGATGCTGCAAGGAACAGGTGGCCATGCCAGCCACAAGCCTGGTGGAAAAGCCCAAGCCCCGGTTGCTACCTGGTTCCTGCTTCTGGTCCTTTCTCAAGGCACCCCCTGCCTCCTCCTCTCCATTCCCATCAAACACTTCCCTATCTGCCAAGCCCACCCCAAGCCCCTCTGTTTCACAGGTTCTGTACCCACAGCCCACTCCATTCTAGGCCTGCTCACCATCTCAGTGTGTTTCTGGCTCATGTGAAGACCCATTAGCAGAGCGCCGACAATCACCACGACCACAAGGACTATCACTACTACGATGATGAGAAGGCGTTTGAGGGACGAAGGGAAGCAGGGGATGCCGAACCGGCCCCGGGGAGCTGCTGAGTAGTCCTGACATGGTGGGGCAGGCAGGGAAACAGGTACGAGGTCATGAGGATGGTCCCTCCTCTCCCTGCACAAGCTGGGCACCCTCCCACAGCTGGACACCAATGCTATGGATGTGCAGAGGAGGGCTGAGAACAGAGAAGGCTTCTTGGAGGAGGTGGCCTGGATTCCACCAGAAATGCTTAGACGTGTAGTCTAGCGTGGAGAGACCCAAGGGAGCCTGCCTCACCAGACTCGTCTCTTGCTGTTTCCTCTGGACCCCTGGCACCCCAGCCATTCCCATCCCTCTCTATTCCCCCAAATAATCTGTGCTCTCTCACACCTCCCTGCCTTTACACACGCTACCCCTTCTTCCTGCCAGTGCTTGCCTCCTCCACCTAGTGAGCTCCTTCCTACCTATTCTTCTGGAGCCAGCTCAAATGTCATTTTCTCTGTGAAGCTTCCTGTGACTTCCCACATTGCGGCTGCTTACTCGGTGCTCTCTGCAGCCCTTTGCACTGACCACTGTTGTGCCTCTCGGCCCCTCATGTTGGAATGATTGGTTGCCATGTCCATCTCCCCAAGGGACTTCGTGGTTGGTGTCCCTGCCCTAACTTAGCACAGTCCTAGGTTAATTAAGTAGATGAAGTTGGATGAAGAAACAGGCTGAGGAGGGTTGGATGAGGCAAAGCCCAGCTCACCGACATATACACACACACAGTCATACTCACCGGCGGGCTCTCGATCAAGACCTCCTTGCTGCCCACATCCATCTTGCTGCAGGCGCCTTCCCCTCTCATCTCCCAGATGGGACCTAGGATCTTATATACGCCGGTAGGGAGAGGGGACAGAAGTGAAGGACCCAGTCTCCTTCTGCCAGCCAAGCCCTTGACTTTGAAACCTGTTTGTTCCTGGCCCTCCAGAACTGAGGTCCTGATAAGCCAGCTCAAGAGCGCCTGAGGACCCCTCAGCCCTGGCACATGAGTCCTCTTGGCCTCGGTGAGAGCAAAGCTGGGTGCGCTGAGCAAATTTGCCCTTGGGCAATCTGCACCTCTCTCCGTAGGTGTCTTCCTGGCATTGGCCGCCTTTCTTGCTGGCACCTGCCCCTGCAGTTTTGTGGCTTTCCCTGTTCTTCTGCCAGGTTGAACCTCTCAGGCATCCAGGGGTCTGACCCAATGTGGAGTCCAGCACACTTCCCGACAGAATTTTCCCTGTGTCTAGGGATGAGCTCCAGGGAGAGGAGTGAGGAGGCAGAGCCTGCAAGCCCAGGGGGCACAGCTGAAGGCAGGTGGTGCTTTGGCATCAGTGTGGGGGTTCATCATGGCCATTTCTTGAAGAGCCTCACATTTTCACTTCCAGTACGCCACCTGCCTGGCCTCCTCCCACACATCTGCTACCTAACCTCAGACTTGCCTCAGTCATTCTTTTCCTGATCCTGAAGACTCTGTCCCCTCTGGCTATAAGTTTTTATCTACCAATATGTGGTTTTTCATTCTCTGCTATGGGCTGGTTTGTAAGCTAAAGGCCTTTCCCCCTGCTTTTACTTTTTTTTTTTCCCCGCTTTTACTTTTATTTGCATCCATTTCATGCTGAATTTATTTCCAGGCCATACATTGCTGTTTCTCCAGCTTCTTGTGGGATATCTTTCTCATCTGTGCAAACTCCTCTTCTAGTTTGGGAACCATCTGCTCTGTTTCAGTAAGGATCATCTCGATATGGCAAGGAGGGCTTATGCAGGGGTTAATCTGACCACAAGCTCTGTAAATTTAGTGGCTCATTTTGGGGCTTTGTTCACCTGAATGTGCCCGATGACCAGGGAATCTACATCTAAACCCTTAGGTTTAGCATTACTCTACATCTTTAAGCCCATGCAGCAAAAATTCAGCACTCTTTATAGGCCACTGACACCATGCCCTGCCCCACCGTTTGGCCTGGGCCCACCTATCGGCCCCACCATGATGATGATGAAATGGCACACATTGCTTCTGTAAAGGGACATCCTTCAGATACTTGATGGCTTTGGGGATAGACATAGCCTTGGTGACCTGGGCAGCTTCATGAGTGTTCTTAAAATGAATGTGAAGATTTGAACTTCTGGATTTGAATGATTTTGTGGGGGTTTTTGCATCAACTGAATGGTGAACCATTTTCAGAGATCAAGCTGAAGGCTTTTGATAGCAGATTCCACACCTGACACTTCTTTCTTGTGCCCAAACAGCTCTGCATGGGCCTGGGTATGGTGACCCACAGGTCCCAATCTCCTCATTCTTGAATCTCACCTGCTTGGTGCTGCCTCTGACCCTGTTCCTCTGTGTTCCTCTTTTTATAGCCTTTGATCCTAAATTTGCCCTAAGAATGCTACTCACCCCAATGTGATCCACTTTCTGGACCTTCTACTTCTCCCTTCCATCTCTTTACCTCCTTCCTCAAAGCCACTTCTATTTCTTTGTTATACTAAGTCAAATCCATGAGTGGGTGCAGCCTTTCTCTTGGGTTTTCCTCCACTCGCCGGGTCAAGCGGTATCTACAGTGCCTTTACCTTGGAACTTTCACAGGTGTCTAAGTCAGATACCTACCCTTACTCTTCTAGGCCCAACTCCCTTATCTTCCTGCTACTTTACTTCCAACACTCCACCCCAGGTTCTGTCCCTGGCCTGGGGGCTCCCTCCCACCTTGGCCCTGCCCTGAGGTCATGAGCTGGTCCCCAGCTCTCTAGCCTTAGCCGGTTTCCCTGCCCCCACAGGGACCTCCTCTCCACCAGGAGAGCCTTCAGTCTCCGGGTTGCACAACAGCATGGCATCTGAGCTGAGAGTCCCTGAAAAGCTCAGGGAAGGGGATAGGGGAGGGAAGGGAGTGTTTGCTCCCACCATCCTCTTCACCCTCCTCCCCAGCTGCCCCTTTAAATATTTGCCAAAACCTCTAGCAGCAAGTGTCCTAGGAGGAGTGTTGGGGAAGGGTGTCCAGGGAGGAGGGGGAAACGTCCTCCTCTCAACTGTGCAGTCTCAGCTGTGTGCAGGTGCCAGATGTAGGAGACAGCTGCCTGTGGTGCCCACCCCTGCCTGCCCCCAGCGCCCCCACTCCCGCCCCAGATTGTCCTGGCAACGCTGGGATTGATTGGCTGACTCACACGCACTGGGCCTGAGCCAGGTGGGCAGCGGGCCAGTGGGAGAGCCCAGGAGGGCTGCAAGCATCTCGGGGTCCCTGCGGGCATCTCAGGGGGCCGCATGGTCCAGCTGTGGAGCTTTCTAAGCAGGCGCTGTGTGTAGGGCTTGCCATCATCAGCTGGTGCTGAGAAAGGAGTCTCTCTTGGAAAGAAGCCTCTGCTCTCTCAGGTCCTCAGTCTCCCCGGCAGGCTGCTCTTAGGCTGTAATTCTCACAAGCTTTATGGTTTTTCTTTTCTTTTTTATCTACTTGTTTTTGCCTGTTTGGAGGTTGGGATAAGAAGGTTGCCCTCAAGTTTCATAAGGGGAGTTCATATGCTAGCATCAACCTCTCTGGCACTGACCCAGTGGAGGTCTTGGGGTCCTCATCCTTGTTCTCACGAAGCAATGTGGGACCTGTAACTGGGCATGGATAGCTGTCACCTCGCTACCCCCATCAGCCCTCTGTTGCAAACTTCTCACATCTGGGCCTTTACTTAATTCCCTGAGGGCCATTTCTCCCTCCTGGAAATCCCACCCTCAATGCCTCTCCACCTCTCTGAGTGCCACCAACCCTAAAAGGTCAGACAAGAGCCAATGGCACCTGCTCTGTGACAGGCTACGGTGCCTCTTCCCTCCTCCAAAATCTCCCAGCCTCCTGCTACCCTTTCACTTGCCACTTAGCATGCACTGCTGTTCTCATCAGCTGTGAGGGTGCTTTTTGTTGCCCTGTCTTCCCTGGGACTGGCCCCAAGACCATGGTTTCCTGAGGCTTCTTTGTACCTGCTGTGGGGCAAGGAGTATGCACACAGCTAACATGTAATTCTATTCAGTGCTGAGACTGTCACCAAACATGCAGGAGCTCCTGGAGAGTGGTCAATGTTCATTCCATCAGTGTGTGAGGTCTTAATGCTTGACCGACCAGCTCTGGGACCCCGAATGCATCTTTCTTTCTGCCTTTCCAGGCTTTAGTATGTTCAGCTGTTAAATGGTACTAGTCTGCCTATCCTGTCCCCCCTCAGACAAGCTGTTATGATGATCCAACGACATCAATCCAGTTGACATGATTATCATCTACTTCGTCTCCCAAGTACCTCTTCTCACTAGCTGAGAATAGGACCCAGACTCCCCCTTTCTGTCTCTGGGAGGACCATGGGTGATGGAGAGCCCTACGGTAGCCACCCCTTCTGTGTGTACCTCCTCTTTTTCTCCTTCCAGCTCTTCAGCTGCAGTGGCTGGGACAAGATTCACTCTGCCCTTTGTGTGCTGGGCAGAGCTGTGCCAGGGACGGGTGGGGACGGTTGCCCAGCTGCCCTAGCGGCCCTCCCCACCCCCCATAGCTTTTCTTTCCACAAGCTGGCATGCAGAGGGCTGCACGGGCAGCTGGATGGGCAGTGACAAGTGAGGATCAAAGGGAAGGGGCATCCCTGGCTGAGACAACATGGACAGACGTAAGCTCCAACTAGAGAAGCCTCTGCTGGCAGAGGCTGGGGACAGCTGGGGACACATCCTAAACCCAGCAATCTATTTCCTGGCCTGATATGGAAAGAGCACTAGACTGGGAGTCCATTCACCTGACTCCCAGCCTCCCCTAGTCCTGTCCCAGAGAACCTTTGGCACAGTCAGTCCCACACACAGACCCTCAGGGAGGTAACATGGCATAGAGCAGCAGTTCTCAAACATTTTGGTTTCAGGACTCCTTTATATTCTTAAAAAATATTTAGGACCCCAAAGAGCATTTGTTGATGTGTGTTATATCTATTGATATTTACCATATTAATATTTACTGAGAAATTTCAAAGTGTCAATTAATTAATGAAAATTGTAGCAATAAACCTATTCTATTTTTAACATAAAAACATATATTAAAAATTATTTTACAAAGTCAAAAATTAGAGATTAGAGTATCATTTCTTTACATTTTTGCAAATCTCTTTATTTTTTTAAGGATTTATTTATTTAGAAAGAGAGAGAGCCAACATGTGCACAGAGGAGGGGCAGATGGAGAGGGAGAGAATCCTGAAGCCGACTCCCTGTTGAGTGCTAAACCCCACACAGGGCTCAAAACCAGGACCCTGAGATTAAGACCTGAGCTGAAATCAAGAGTTAGCTGCTTAACTGACTGAACCACCCAGGCACCCTTTGCAACCCTCTTAATTTCTGGCTTAACAGAAGATACATCATGTTGCCTCTGGGAAATTCCAGGGTACTTTGTTTGTTTTAAAGATTTTACTTATCCATTCATGAGAGATATATAGAGAGAAGCAGAGACACAGGTAGAGGGAGAAGCAGGCTCCCTGCAAAGAGCCTAATATGGGACTCAGTCCCAGGACCCCAGGATCATGACCTGAGCCAAAGGCAGATGCTCAACCACTGAGCCTCCCAGGTGCCCCCCCCCCCAGGTACTTTTGTGATCGCGTGAAAGTGAAGAAGTAAAATTATATTTTAACATTCTTAGGACAAGGGGAAGCCTGGGCGGCTCAGCAGTTTAGCACTGCCTTCGGCCCAGGGCGTGATCCTGGGGCCCCTGAAATCCCACGTCAGGCTCCCTGCATGGAGCCTGCTTCTCCCTCTGCCTGTGTCTCTGCCTCTTTCTCTCTCTCTGTGTGTCTCTCATGAAAGAAAGAAAGAAGAAAGAAAGGAAGAAAGAAAGAAAGAAAGAAGAAAGAAAGAAAGAAACAAAGAAAGAGAAAAATCTTTTAAAAAAAAATTCCTAGGACAATTGTTTGACCTCAGTGATCCCTGGAAGGTTCTCCTGGACTCCACTTTTATTTTATTTATTTTATTTTATTTTATTTTATTTTAAGATTCTATTTTTTTTTATTTTTTATTTATTTATGATAGTCACAGAGAGAGAGAGAGAGAGAGAGGCAGAGACACAGGCAGAGGGAGAAGCAGGCTCCATGCACTGGAAACCCGAAGTGGGATTCCATCCTGGATCTCCAGGATCGCGCCCTGGGCCAAAGGCAGGCGCTAAACCGCTGCGCCACCCAGGGATCCCAAGATTCTATTTATTTATTCATGAGGGACACACACACAGAGAGGCAGAGATACAGGCAGAGGGAGAAGCAGGCTCCCCACAGGGAGCCCCACGTGGGACTCGATCCCAGGACCCCACGATCATAACCTGAGCCAAAGGCAGACACTCAACCATTGAGCCACCCACGCGTCCCTGGACCACACTTTGAAAATCCCTGGTATAGAAGTACCACGGTGAACTTTGGCAGAGCGGGTTGAGATCCCTGTTCTGTGGCTTTCTTCGGGCGCTACCAGTCTCACATCTCTTCTCTGTAAAAGGGGATTCATATCATCCACTTCAAAAGGTTGGCAGCGTTAAGTGCATAGAGTACACAACACACAGTAGATGTGACATCAAGCTCGTGACTGCTTTCCTCCTCGTTTGGGCCTGTTTCCTCATTTGGGACATAGAGCTGGACCAGGAAACATCCAGGGCTCTAGGAAGGTTCAACAGTTTACGGTTGGGTAGGGAGAGATGTTCCAGAATTCCACACACTCCAACTCGGTGACAACATTCCCCTTTTCAGCGCAGAGAGAAACAAAGGCACATTCTGTTCACGGGCTTGTGGAAGCACATGTGAACACAGCTACATACGCATGTCGCTGATGGCACACCCGTGAACTCTTCTTGTTCAGAGGACGTGTCCCCTGAAGGCCACGACAGATACACGGGCACACAGAGGCACGCGGATCCACAGCGCGGAAGTGCGTCCTGGGGGAGCGCGTGCCCCCGATGCGCACAGGTGCACAGTCATGCGGTCATGGGGTGCACACGTACGCCTCGCACACCTGCACTCGCGACAGTCTCACTGCGTGCCAGCCAGCCAGGCAGATGGCCCCAGGGACCGCCCCTAGGGCCGCCGGCGGCCAGGGCCGCCCCCACCCCTTTCCGGGGACTCCCCACCCCTCCGCCCTGCGCGCGCCCCCGCCGGTCAGCCCTGGCTCGGCTCCGGGCCCGCGCAGCTCTACCCCGGCGGCTGGCGGGCGCGAGCAGGGGAGGGGCCCGAGCCGCCCGGGCCGGAGGACTCCGCTGTGCGCAGCGGGCGGCGGGGCCCCTGGCTGCGGCAGCGGCGGCGGCGGCGGGCGGCGGCGGGGAGGCGCAGCCGGCGCGGGGTGGCCGAGAGCCGCGGGGCGGGGGCCGCGGCCGGTGGCCCGGGGCAGAGCTTGCAGGCAGCATGGCGGGGCTGCGGGCCGGCCGGGGCTCCGGGCTCGGGCTCGGGCTGCTGGCGCTGTCCGCGCTCGGCTGCTGTCTGATGCTGCCAGTCGGCGCCAAGAGGCCCCCCAAGACGCCCCCCTGCCCGCCCAGCTGCTCCTGCACCAGGGACACCGCCTTCTGCGTGGACTCTAAGGCAGTGCCCAGGAACCTGCCCTCCGAGGTCATCTCTCTGTGAGTGTCCTGCCCTGGCTGGGGAGGTGGGGGAGCCCAGGGAGGCAGCCAGGCTGCAGCCGCTCCGAGAGCCCCTGGGGAAAACCCTTGCTCCCCCTCTACAAAGTGCGGGGAGCGGGAGGACTTTGGGGGGTCCTCGGGGACTGGAGATTCAAGGCATCAGCCAGGTGGAGAGTTCTGTAGTCATGCAGGCTCAGCAGCCATGGCCGGGGAAAGCAGGAGTTTGTGGCCAAGAATGAATCATCACCACCGCGGGCAACAATGAGACCTACTGTGTGCGGGGCTCTGGGCGCGGGGGGAGGGGTTGTTTACAAGGGCATGTGGGCCCCTGCCTGTGATGTCACACCAAGGGCAGAAAGGCTTTTTGTGGGGGGAGGGAGGGTGGAAGCAGGGGGAGGGGTGGAAGTGAGATACACCCACAGGGTGCCCTGGCACGGGACAGCCGCCTGGGCTTCCATTCACTCTGCGCTGGGCCAGCCAGCCTGTCACTTGCAGTCAGTGGCCTCAGGGACTAGGTGGGGTGTGTGGTCCTTGAGAGCAGGATGCTAACCTTCTGGGGTGAGCATCCCCGGTGCCCCATCCCTCAACAGCACCCAGCACAGAGTGTTTGGATGATCTTGAGGGTGTGGGTAATGGAAGCTTCTTTTGGCTGAAGGGGAAGCTCAGCCTGGGGCCACTGGTGTTCAGAGAGGCAGGAGGTGAGCACAGTGATGAAGAAGGCGATGAGTTTATGAAGGGAAGAGAAAGATAGCCCCAGGTAGGGAGCCCAGGCTGGTGAAATGGGAAGTTTCCAGGCCAAGTGTGCATAGAACCATCGCCCTGTTCACCTTGTGTGCCCCCTCCCCCAGTCCCTGCATAGTCCCCACTGTACTGACTCCAGTGTCCCCTGCAGGACGCTGGTGAATGCTGCCTTCTCTGAGATCCAGGATGGAGCGTTTTCCCACCTGCCACTGCTGCAGTTCCTGTAAGGACAGGGCCTTGGGAAGGGCCAGTAGGGGGTAGGGCAGCAGAAGGGCATGGACACCCCCCCTACCTCCATCCCCCTTCCTCAGACTGGGGAGAGAAGAGCAGATAGAGCAGATGCAGGTAGCCACTGCGGATTAATGGATTAATGTACAGGTGTCCCTTTTCTTCCCTGGATGGGATAGCCACCAAATGTGGATCTGCCTAGAGTCAGGAAGGGTACAGGGAGTGGCAGTGGGGAGAAGGAAGGTGGGGGGTTGCATGCAAAAGCCAAGAGTGGGTATTTGGGGCCCAATTAGGAATGGACTTACTTCCTCTGGAGAGCCAAAGGAATTGGGTGTGCAGTAGCTTGGGCTGATGCCAGAGGGTGGATACTGCAGGGGAGAGGGGTCATCTCAGAGACAGCTGACCCCAGGGAGCAGGGTTTGAAGAAAGAGCTGGGGGTCGACAGGAAGGGGCGTGTAAGGGTGTGGAATTTTAACAGAGCTGCTTCTGCTTGAGGCCCCAGTCGCAAGAGAGAGTACCTGTGAGTTACTCCAACTCCTTTTCACTGCAAGTTATCCTAAAACCCACAACCAGGCTGAGAGGGACTGAATGAGCTGGGGTGAGGGTGGGGGAAGAAGTGGAGACAGAGACAGAGAGACACACAGTGGGGAAGGACCCAGCTTGATAGGAGTGATCTGCCTGAGGACAGGCTATTGGCTGGTCTTGCTGCAGGGCTGCTCTGGGGTGGGGGTGTGGGCCAGGTGGGACTCTGTGGGGCAGCATGGCCTTGGAACTGTGAGGAAGCGCCAAGGGGAGGCAGCAGGCTGGGGGCTGGTATGATGGTCACACCCTTGGAAGCTCTAACTCCCCCTCTGTCTCTCCAGGTTACTCAACTCCAACAAGTTTACTCTGATTGGAGACAACGCTTTCACAGGACTGTCACACCTCCAGTACCTGTGTGTGGCAAGGAGCCGGGCAATGGCAGCTAGGAGGGAGGAGGGAGCCCCAGGCCTGGGTGCGGTGGGCTGAGAGAGCAGGTTGAAGGAGGAAGGCTGGGGGGAGAGGGGAGGGAGAGCCTTTGAATCCTCTGACTGCAGGACCCAAGCTGAGGGTCATTGCATCCATCCCTCCGCCTAAACCATCTACCTGAATGCCCTGTCACCACAGGCTTCATGTCACCAGAATCAGAATGGAAGCCTGTCTCAGGACCATGGGCAGGAATCTAGGTGGGACAGAAGGAAATAGCTGGTTGGGGGTCTGGGATCCTAAGTGGCATCTAAGATGAGTTCTCATTTTCTCCAGCTTCATTGAGAATAATGACATCTGGGCACTCTCCAAGTTCACCTTCAGAGGACTCAAGTCTTTGACACACCTGTGAGTACATCATGTCCATACACACATTGGACCAAAGTCCCATCTCTCCTGTGGCCTTTGGCCTCAGTCACAATCTTCAGGTGACCCAGGGGTCTCTCTTGCAGATCACTGGCCAACAATAACCTGCAGACACTGCCTAGAGACATCTTTCGGCCCCTGGACATCCTGAGTGACTTGTAAGGCTGAGCCCTACATCTTTTGACAATGCCACAGAAGGGTGTGTCGCTGGAGGGAGTGGTGTGGGAGTCAGAATTGGGAAGATCATAAGGTCTTGAGAGGCTGGGAGTGCTTGGGTTTGGGGATGCCTTTTAGAAGGCTAAGTAGCTACACAACGCGCGCGCGCGCATGTGTTTATAAAAGACATATATGTATGTCTTTTAAATATGTGCTTTTTAAATGTATGTTTGATTTGAACATACATTAAATACATTAAAGTCCTATAGCATGGCCACAACCATTAATCAGTATTCACACAAGAAAACCCAAACAACCCAGGATTGTAGAAGGTTTGAGGAATTGAGATGCAAGTAGGGTCTGAGATTGGGCCCCTACTCTGCTAGCCAAGCATGTGTGCATGGGAGTGTGTCTAGCCCCAGGGGATCTTTTCCCCAACCTTTGCAATGAGCAGCAGCCTTGAGTATATCTACTTCCAAAAACCTAGAGAGCCTGGGTGGGCAGAGCAGCTGGGAGCCTGCTCCTCTCTCTGTTCCCTCCATCACCCTCATGATCCAGGGACCTGCGGGGCAACTCGCTCAACTGCGACTGCAAGGTGAAGTGGCTGGTGGAGTGGCTGGCACACACTAACACCACTGTGGCCCCCATCTATTGCGCCAGCCCTCCTCGCTTCCAAGAGCACAAGGTGCAGGACCTGCCACTGCGGGAATTCGACTGCATCACCACGGGTAGGATGTGCTCCCGGCAGCCCTCCCCAGAGCAGCTCCACAGATACTGCTGGAAGCACCCCCAATCCCCAGGCCAGCCACCCATTCCCCCAACAAGCTCTTACTTACCCTTCTTCTCCCCACCCCTCACCTCTTATCCCTGCAGATTTTGTGCTGTACCAGACCCTGCCTTTCCCAGCAGTGTCAGCTGAGCCCTTCCTTTACTCCAGCGACCTCTATTTGGCTCTGGCCCAGCCAGGTGCCAGTGCTTGCACTGTCCTCAAGTGGGACTATGTTGAACGGCAGCTTCGAGATTATGATAGAATCCCAGGTACCTACCCCCAGCCTGGCTGTGGTGGCTCCAATTTAAGGAGGCAGGGAGGTGCTGGGCTCCATCGTTCCTCTCCATTGAATTCCTGTAGGTAGAGGCATAGATGAGACATGATCTCTGCCCATAATAACTTCCCAGTCTTTGGGGAGAAGCCAATACATACACAGATAACATCCATATAATAGGTGGGTATGAGGAGGGAGATATGAATACGATGCTCTGAGATCACAAAGGAGAGGCCTACCTTTGAGGTCAATCAAGGAATGCTTCCTGGTAGAGGGGATGCCTGAGCTGAGTCTTGAACGATGAGGGAGAGTCGGAGGTGATACCTAAATGCCTGGCTTAAGTAACTGGGTGGTGCCAGTGAACCAAGGAGGAGATAGGAGTGGCTAGTGAGTTCAGCTTGAGGTCCACTGAATTTGAGCTGAGTCTAGAAGGCGGAGTTCAGAGAAAAAATGTGGGAAGGATATTCTGGCAAAGATAACAGCATGAGCAAATTCAAGAAGGTGTGCAAAAGCTTAGTACATGAGTGCGTGCCTGTGTAAAAACTATAAGCATCTCATATGACTATAGCATAAGGTTCAAGGTGGAGAGAAGCAGATGAGACCCAAGAGACAGGTTATGCACAGGTTTTGAGCAGAGTGTGTGAACCAAACCAAGGTGTATTTTAGAACACTATGCTGTATGGAGAATGGCTTGGCACTGGGTAAGACATGTGGGCACACCATCACGGGAATGTGCTGGAGTCTGGGCTGGGGCAATAGCACTGGGGATGGAAAGAGATATTTAGAATGGAGGAGTGAACTGACACAAGAGGAAACAGAAAATTTAAATTATCTCTGAAAGGACTCAAAGTCCTTATAAAAAAAGAAACCCGGGCAGCCCCGGTGGCTCAGCGGTTTAGTGCCACCTTCAGCCTAGGCCATGATCCTGGAGACCTGGGATCAAGTCCCACGTCGGGCTCCCTGCATGGAGCCTGTTTCTCCCTCTGCCTGTGTCTCTGCCTCTCTCTCTCTCTCTGTGTCTCTCATGAATAAATAAATAAAATTTATTAAAAAAAAAAAAGAAAGAAACCCTTCACCCAAAAGAAGACTCCAGGGCCAGATGGTCTCCCTGGTAAATTCTAGAAAACATTTACAGAAGAAATGACAGCAATCCCCCACACACTGTCTTAGAAAGCAGAGGGGAGGGTTGACAGGACTCGAGGCCGACCAGCTGTGGGGGAGTGAGGGACAGGGAGCTGTGGGGAATGGCTCCAGGTTTCTGGAGGGGGTGATGAGTAGAGCCACAAATGGAAATTGAGTACACAGAGGAGCACACAGATATGTGCCTAGTCATGGCCAGCTGGAATTTGAGGTGCTCTTGTGAGCGTGGGCATGGAGGGTCTGAACTGCAGCTTGGGAGCTAGGGATCATGAGGATCTGGGCAGGTGGACCAAGGCTGTGGAAGGGATTTGGGGTGATTGCCAGAGCCTGAGGTTCAGCATCCGCTTTCTTGCTAGGGAGAGGTGAGGAGGAGAAGGGTGGGTAAAGCAGCACTGGGAAGGAGGAGAGGAGAGGCGATGATCCGGGACACCAGGACAGGTGAAGTGTGTCCCCATGTGCTTCGGGTACCTGAGAAAGGGCCATATCAATCTGGTTATTGAGCAAAAGTACATTCATGCAGACATCCTTGTGCATAAAAGTCCTTTCAAAAGTGGGAGTGCTTAGGAGAATGTGTTTTCATACACAACTATGCAAAAATCAAACTGACATTGGGTATACCTGGGCTCTGTCACCGGGCTGCAGATGGGATCAGACTCTTCCTCTTCCCCTGTCTGGCATCTGGCCAGCCGGCTAGCTTTGGGCAAGTCACTTAGACTCTGAGCCTGCTTTTTTTCTTTTTTAAGATTTTATTTATTCATGAGAGACACAGAGAAACAGGCAAGGGGAGAAGCAAGCTCCTCACAGGGAGCCCGATGTGGGACTCGATCCTGGATCTCAGGATCATGCCCTGAGCCGAAGGCAGATGCTCAACCACTGAGCCACCCAAGTGTCCCATGAGCCTGCTCCTTTCGATGTGAAATGGGCAACATAATAGGATTCATTTCAGAGTTGATTAAGTGAAGCGATCTGTTCACACTTAGCACAGTGACTTCACACAATAAAAATTCAACAATTGACATTATGGCTAAACAACTGGTCAATATCGAGGGGCACCTCTTTTGTGCTCAGTTTTAGCTTATGTTTAAACCTTAGGGGCAAGGGTGGAGAGACAGTGATGCAGAGACAGATGACTAGCTGTGAAAGGCGGCTGAGCTTCAGGGATGCTGTAGTGGAGAGCCTTAGTTCTGGGCCAGGGTCAGAGGGGACTGACCCCCTTTCCTGAGGGCTTGGCACAGGGTGGGGGTCTGCGGCTGCCTGACACTCCCTGATGCTGCCTCTCCTTGTCCTGGCAGCCCCCTCCGCGGTGCACTGCAAGCCAATGGTGGTAGACAGCCAGCTGTACGTGATCGTGGCCCAGCTGTTTGGTGGCTCTTACATTTACCACTGGGACCCCAACACCACGCGCTTCACCAAGCTGCAGGACATCGACCCACAGCGTGTGCGCAAGCCCAACGACCTAGAGGCTTTCCGCATCGACGGCGACTGGTACTTTGCCGTGGCCGACAGCTCCAAGGCGGGGGCCACCAGCCTCTACCGCTGGCACCAGAATGGCTTCTATTCCCACCAGGCCCTGCACGCCTGGCACCGAGACACCGACCTGGAGTTTGTGGATGGTGAGGGCAAGCCACGGTTGATTGTGTCCAGTAGCTCGCAGGCACCTGTGATCTATCAGTGGAGCCGCACCCAGAAGCAGTTTGTGGCTCAGGGTGAGGTGAGCCAGGTGCCCGATGCCCAGGCTGTGAAACACTTCCGTGCCGGGCGCGACAGCTACCTGTGCCTCAGCCGTTACATCGGCGACTCTAAGATCCTGCGCTGGGAGGGCACCCGCTTCTCCGAGGTGCAGGCCCTGCCCTCCCGGGGCTCCCTGGCCATGCAGCCCTTCCTCGTGGGTGGCCGCCGCTACCTGGCACTGGGGAGTGATTTCTCCTTCACGCAGATCTACCAGTGGGATGAGGGGCGCCAAAAGTTCGTGCGGTTCCAGGAGCTGGCTGTGCAGGCCCCACGGGCATTCTGCTACGTGCCTGCGGGGGACGCCCAGCTGCTCCTGGCCCCCAGCTTCAAGGGACAGACGCTCGTGTACCGGCACGTAGTGGTGGACCTCAGTGCCTAGAGCGGTGCCGAGTCCTCTGGGCGTTCGGGTGGCCCCTGGAGGCTAGCATAGAAGTCTCTGTGTGAGCAGCATGTGTGCCCATGTGAAGACACATGTAACCAACCTGCATACGTGCCCTCACAGATGTCCCCCGTGCCCCCCGTGAGCATGGGCACACACTGTGCACTAGCCCAGGGGAGCCGCTTACCGTAGTTGTGACAGCATGAAGATTTGTATATGCACCAGGCAAGCCGGCGGCCCTGTGCCCTCTCATGTGTGGGCACATGTCGGCCCCACACCCCTACCTAAAGGCCCCCTGGCCCGTGATCTGCCACTTTCCCATGCTCCGGCCCCAGGGGAAGAGTGGGAGGGGCAGAGCCACCCCCTCCTCCTGTTTTTCGGCTTATCTTCTCAGCTCTCTGGCCTCTCCTTGTCGGTGCTCCAGGTGTGTGTTTATCTACTCATGCTCCGCATTGCAGCCCACAGCCACATCCTTCACCCTACTGGGTTCACTCACCCATGCTGTCCTCCTTGTGCATGCACCCAGGGACGCTAATGGACACCCTCAGTTACACATGCACACGCACCTGTTGACATTCCCACTTCTGTGTGCATATGTCCAGATTCAATGTGGCCTAAGGATGGTCTCCTTCATCACCTTGACTCTTTTCTTGGAGAAGGCACACAGCACCTGCCCTCCTCTGCTCATCCCTGGTGTGCCTACCCTGTAGCTGATAAGGATGGGAATGGTGGTGCCTGCCTCTGAGTACCAGCTTGGTCTCCTGGGGGCAAAGCCCCTCTGCCCAAAGCAATAACAAAGCAGACCCTGAGTTCTTCTGGGGGCCCTCTCTGTTCTCACTGGAGTTTCCTGCTCTGAGCCTGAATCCAGCTCACCTGTGGACAGGAGACCACCTGGAAAAAAGCCTTTCAGCTCTTCTTTACTGTAGCTGCCCCAGCTTCAGACCACCCATTGGTTCAGCCCCACCTCTGGGCTGTGGTGGGTTCAAGAGCTGGCCACTCCGGGGGCTCTGCAAGTACCTGGGCCAACTGGGTGGGTGCCAAGAGTGGAATGGGGCTAGAGAGCATCTTAGGGATCCTAGGGCTTCTCCGATCCACAGAGGCAGGCCGCAGGCATTGCCTTTTATTGCAAGCTGAGCGATAGAGGGGGTGAGGGTCCGGTAGAAGCAGCACCTGGGAGCCAAGCTTCTGCTGCCCTCTGCTGTATGCTGGGAATAGACAGCTCTGAGCTGCAAGGCCAGTGGAGAAGGCATGGGGTGGGGAAATTTCTCTGCGTCTAGACTGTGTGAGGGCCTACTGGTGGCAGGATGCCCAGGAGCACTCAGGGGCAATGTGATGATTCACTGCTGCAAATAAAAATTTCCCACCCCATTACTGACTCTCAGGTGTCCAATGGCTACAGTGAGAGGCAGCTGTTTCACTAAGAACAGAGCCAGGGCTGTGCTCTCTCTGTCCCTACTGTTTTTAGGGGGCCAGCATCAGCATTCAGACCCCCTTCTTCCTTGCTTTTTTCCAGAGGTGCAAGTGGGTACCCCACGATCAGCTGGTCCTGGGGTCAGGAGTTCATGGTGATGACACTCAGGTGCAGAGCAAGTGTGACTACTACCTGAGTCTACCACCTGGGGCTGATTCATGACCCAAATGTTCTTCCTGGAGCTCCCAGTCTTGGGGCCCCACCGAGACTACAGAAGAGATACAAAGCATGCAATCCTGTCCCTCTGTCAGGTCAACTCCAACCAACATGGCCAAAGACAAGCGCAACAGTCCCTCTCCTCACCTCTCCCCTCCACTCCACTACTGCCACCCTTGCCCTAGGTGTGAGATTTCAAGCAAGTCCACTGAGTTCCGTGGCCCTTGGTTTCTCCTTCTGTGAAGTAGATAAAACCTACTCTGTCAACTCTTAATTCTGCTACTTAGCAGCGGGCGTGGCCTCAGCCATGTTATTCCACCCATTTGTATCTCCGTTTCCTCATCTATAACATGTGGATAATCAAGACACCTAGCTGACACGGTTAGTGTGAGATTTACATGCATGAAATGTATAATATATTCGTATATGGATAGCCCATGGAATAGTGTGTCTGACACAGAATTGTGACTTGTATTGGTCCTTGGGACTCCATGAGATGCAGAGGTGGCTCAGAGAAGGGTACTTAGTGGGAAAGGAGGCTGATCTTTGGAGAGAACTGCTGTCTGTGGACCTGGGTTTCTTATCCATCAGTCTCAGAGCCCCTGAGCCCTATGTCTCACCTGTAGCCTCAGGTGCCCAGACAAACCTGCCCCTGGCTGAACCTCATAATGGTGAATCTCACAGGTGCCATGTCTGGGGTTCCACCTCTTGAAACCATATCCATATGCTCTTGGCTTAGCAGGTGCCTCACAGGTCCCCCAGCCACACTATCCTGGGAATTCCTGCTCTGCTTTCTCAAATGGGGAATGGCCCTTCACTCTATGCCAGGGAGAAGTTGCCAGGGGAAGTGGGTTGAGCCTCCCAGACACATTGGCACTCTGTTGCCCGGTAGAAAGATAAACATCATTCTGACTGTCACTCCCCCTAGGACTCCTTCCAGGGGTGGGAGACACTCCTCCTCTTGAATGCCACAGCGAATGAGGCCTGCTGTATGCCTGCCTGGTCACCTGCCCTGGGGGTCATCTGTGTGTCCAGAGAGTTGCTTAGCAATCCAGTGTAGCTGGGTAACTATGTCAACATCTCATGACCAAAGGCCATGAGAGACAGAGTCCACTCACTCTGCAGAGCTGAGGATGACACCCCTCAGCTCCCAGCCGCACACCCCTCCACGCTGGGCCCTGCTCCCAGGAGCACACCTCTGATGTCCATTAGATTTCCTATGCCATCAGGAGGACCAGGAGTCTCTATGTGAGAGACCTTCCCCTCCAGGGTGGTCTTTTGGGGAGAGAGGTCTTAAAGTGGGCACAAGAGAGCTCTTCACCAGCAAGTGAGGGTAGATGCTGAGGTCAGGTCAGGTGACTCTGGAAGGCAGCCAGGGAGGACGTGGTTCTGCAGCAGGGACCAAAGGGCCCGCAGTGCACATGCACACAGCCCAGGCACCCTTATCTCCCGAGGAACGGGTGCTCTTCCCTCTACCGCAGCCCCCTGCTCCTCCTGAGCTGGCCCCCTATGGAGTTACCACATCCTTTTTTCTAGGCGCAGATTTTCACAACGTCTGTGGCTAGAGATGGAGGGTGGGACTCTGGCTCTTGGAGTTTCTTGTTCTTCCAACATAGGGTAGGAGCGAGGCCCAGGGTGAGGGGGTGGTTAGATGGGAAAGAGGGAGGCCTCAGGGAAGTTTCTCCTGTGGGTCAGTTTCACTGCTAGCTCTCACACCCCACATCACCAATAAAATGGATGATAGTAATTAAGACTACATAATTACCTTGTGTTTATTTATTCCCAGGAAGCCTCCTTTCCCTGGCCCCCATCATTATTTATTCCATCCTCTCAATAGGTGATGGGAGTTAACTATGGCTCTAATAAAAAGTAATAACTGTTCAAGTTTCCCATCCCCATGGTTCTAGGTAACTCTGCTGCCAGCCCTGTGAAGCAGGGGGGAGGCTGCGCAGGGTGAAGGGCACAGTCCCCATTGTCAGCGGGAGGAATGGGGCACTGTGCAGAAGAGATACAAAGCATGCAATCCTACATACAAAGTTCTGGAAGCCACCAAGCCTGCCTTCTCCTCTGAGCCTCCCACTTTCTTCCCCATATACACCTGCCCCTGGAGGAGCTTCTCCGTTCCCTCTCGCCTTCCAGAGCTGTGTTCAGAAGACTGATCATTCTGTCTTCATTCACCCATCATCCAGCAACAAATGCCACTAGATGATGTTACTTTTCATCAATGGTGAATAAAAGGGGGGGGGGCAATCTTTGCAAGACCTTGCACACAAAAATTAGCTACTAAGTGGCAATTGTTGATATGATTCAGCTCTCGGGGACATTTGTGTTCTGTCCTCACAGAAATAGGTGGAATTTCAAAGGTCTGGTGAAGAAGGCATGGGTGGGGGGTGGGGGCTGGGGGCTCTCTGTCCAGAATGTCTCGTGGTCAGTCCGCCCAGGTATGTGCCTCTGGAGAGGTATCCCTGAGAGAAGTCAACTCCTGAAGCCCACTCTTCGGGGTGAGTCTCAAAGGGATGATGGGCCACGCATGTGACGACAGCTCCCCTCTCCCACTTCCTCCTGCTTTCTTTCTGGGTCATCTCAGCGTCACGGAGGCGCTTATGCATATCCTGCCCCGCAGCTGCGAGACCTGGCTCGGCCCGCGCTCCGCCAAGCCTCCCTCCCCTTGTGCGTGAGCCTGGAAGCGGGATCCTGCACCCGGCCCAGGACTTTTTCCCATTTTACAGAAGGGAAAGATGAGGCAAAAGGGGGAAGCCAGGGAAGAGCCGCGAAAATTGTGGAGTCCAAGTTTCCTCCTCTGCATCTTTTTTGTTGCGGTTTCCCACCCCTTGATCTTGCCAGTGCCGGCGGGCTCCTGGGCCCGCGGGCCCCCACGCACGACGGGGAGGCGGGTCGCCCTTTAAGGGGCGGGCCCCCGGCTTCCTCGCCCTCGCCCCGCCCCCTCCGGGCCGCACTGCGCCTGCGCCGGGCGCCGGAGCCCAGGGGTTGGGCAGCGCGCAGTTCCGTGCAACTTTCAAGCGAGTTGCAAACTCCGCCCCGAGGCCGGTACCGGTGGCCCCGCGCCGCGAGACCGCGGGGACCGGGGCGAGCGGAGGCCGGACCCGCCCCGCGGCGCGGCCGGAGCCCGACACCTGTTCCCGGCGCGGCATCCGCCCAGGAGCGCGGCGGCGAGGGAGGACGCGCCCGCCCCGGGCTCCCGAGTCGGTGCCCCCGAGCCCGGCCTCCGAGCCTCGGCACCGGGCTCCCCACTCTCCGGCTCCGCGCTCCGCAGACTCAGGGGCGGCCCGAGCGCCCCTCTGGTTCCCGCGCTTCCGCCGAGCCCCGTCCCAGCCCCGCCTGAGCGTCCCTCTGCTCCTCTTCTTGGGGGATCCCCTCCCCCTTCGTCCCCGAGGCTGCAGGATGGTGTCCTGGATGATCTGTCGCCTGGTGGTGTGAGTATGGGTGCCTTCCTACAGCTGCTATCCCCAGGAGCCCCAGCGCTCCTGATCTGGAACACGGGGACATCTGATGGGAAAGGGGCTTCCTGTGGGGCTCCCTCAACACTCACCGTGAGGGTTAACGGACCTGCGGGCCTGCACGTGCCATGGGGTACCCTGGCTTGTCCTCCAGCCCTCAAGCCTCCTTGGTTTGTGGCCACCCCTCCCGCAGTCACACACACCGCAGACAGGTGTGTGGGGCAGAGGACTTCAGGCCGACCTGCAGTCCCTTAGCAAACACAAGGTGTTGTGGCACGTCATGGGCGGATGTTCCAGGTGCCTGCTTCCCTTCTGAGCAGTCACCTGACTCACCATCCTGGCCTCAGCCTCCCCATTCTGGCCTCTTCTCACCTTTTAGTACTCCATCTGGCTCCAGTATTCCTATCTGCAACCTGGCAGTGCCAGGTCTGGTGGCCGTGGACCTGATGGCATGTCCACGGGAGCGGACAGCCTGGTGCTCTCACCAACTCAGCAGCCTGCCTCCCACCCACCTGTGTGCGGCTGTGTGTGTTCCCGCTCGATCATGCACCCATAGGCCACTGATGCAGGCCCAGGCAGGCTTGGGGTGTTTGTAAACAGCAGGGTGGGGAGGTGGCCTCCAGGGCACTGACTCAGGCACACATTGTGCAAGCCAAGCGGGAAGAACAGGTAGGCCCTTGCCACTTCACATCTGTGAGGGAGGTGGCCACCTGGTGGGGCAAGGAGGACAGGATGCTGCTCATATTCCCCCTCTGTTTTATGGGCTGCTCTTCTAGGCTGGTGTTTGGGATGCTATACCCAGCTTATGCTTCCTACAAGGCTGTGAAGACCAAGAACATTCGTGAATATGTGAGTGTGGCTTTGGCGGGAGGGCTTCATTCAGGTCTGGGGGGACTTGGCAAGGTGGGAGGGTCTGAACTGGCATCCCCTGCCTCCAGGGCATAAGCAGGTGGCATATCCTAAGCAGAGTGGGTGTGGTTGGAAGGCAGGCGATTGGGGTGCCCATGCAGAATCGTGTGGGTGAAGCTTCTTGGGGGTGGGTCCAGAAATGAGTGGCAGTTTCTCAGAGGCAACTCTAGGGCCAACTAGTTGCCAGGAGAATGCAGCAGGACAGGCTCTCTGGAATCTCTGGGTCAGCCTAGGACAGGGGAGTTGGCTCTGCAGGCTCAGCTGCTGGCCTCTGACACCCCCACCCCCACCCCCAGGTCCGATGGATGATGTACTGGATAGTCTTTGCACTATTCATGGCGGTGGAGACCTTCACAGACATCTTTATTTCCTGGTATGCATGCAGGGGGCCTATGGGCTGTGGGGAGGTGCTGGCCCACTCAGCCTGGCTCCCTGCTGACCTTGCCCACCCTGTCCTCTGACAGGTTCCCTTTCTACTATGAGATCAAGATGGCCTTTGTGCTGTGGCTGCTCTCACCTTACACCAAAGGGGCCAGCCTGCTTTACCGAAAGTTTGTCCACCCGTCCTTGTCCCGTCATGAGAAGGTACTTCGGGGGGAGTCATGGAGTGAAACGTAGGGGTGGGTGTGAATGAAAGGACCCTGGACTCGGGGTTCAGAATACTGGATGATATCTGGGTTCTAATCTGAGTCCTGTTGCCCTTAGCTGTGGGACCTTGATAGAAAGTAGCCTTTTTCCTCTTTTGCGATAATCAAATGGGAGCACATGTGAATGTGCAGAGCTGGCAGTTGTTTTGGGGACAGTGGGAGAAGGCTGAGCATGGTCATCCCCTGAGGTGGGGGAATGGGTGGGTGGGGAGCCCTGCCCTTGGTGTGGTTGCCAGCGCCCTGTAGGTGGGGGTGGACAGGGAGGCACAGGACGCAGTGGCTTCTCTGGGTCTGCGGAGGAAGGATGACTCCCACTGTGCACCTGAACTCTTCCCCCTTCCCCGCCCTCCACAGGAGATTGACACCTGCATCGTGCAGGCCAAGGAGCGCAGTTATGAGACAATGCTCAGCTTTGGGAAGCGGGGCCTCAACATTGCTGCTTCGGCCGCTGTACAGGCTGCCACCAAGGTGACCTGGGCCCCAGCCCTCCAGCAGCCCTCCCACCCCCAGTGCCTTCTGGGGGAGTCCAGCTCTCTGTCAGGGAGCTGGGAGAGAGCACCAGACCATGCCAGGGGACAGGGTAGGAGGTGATGGGTGGGGTGTTGGCCAGAGGATGGAGCTGGGCCAGTGACCGCGAGCGGTAAATCCTGCTCTCTGGGCCTTCATTTCCTGTTGGCAGCACAAAGACATGGAGCTAGAAGGTTACTAAGTTGCTTTCAGTTCCGAGGCCAGGGCCCCAGTGATGACCTGCCAGTCAGTGCTTAATTTCCCTGCACAGCTGCCCTGGTTCAGACCTGGGAATAGAGGATGCTGCTAGGATCCCCTGCTCCATCCCTCCAGGTGATGCAGCAGCTCCCCCTCTCTTGCAGAGTCAGGGGGCACTGGCCGGAAGGCTACGAAGCTTCTCCATGCAGGACCTGCGCTCTATTCCTGATGCCCCTGCCCCTGCCTACCAGGATCCCCTCTACCTGGAGGACCAAGTACCTCTTCGCAGGCGACCCATCGGTGAGTAGGAGAGAGATCTGGAGCTGTTTGTTCCAAGAGGGATGCTCCTTCCATTTGAGCTGTGGCTTCCCTGGGGATTAGAAGAAGGCGTGGCTGGGCCCCAGGCCTTCAGACTGTGGAAATGCCCAGCTTTGGCTCCCTGGCCTCTCCCTCCTCTATTCAGGGTACCGGGCAGGGGGGCTGCAGGACAGCGACACCGATGATGAATGCTGGTCGGATACAGAGGCAGTCCCCCAGCCACCTGCCCGGCCCCGAGAGAAGCCTCTCAACCGCAGCCAGAGCCTGCGTGTGGTCAAGAGGAAGCCGCCCGTGCGGGAGGTCAGTGGCCAGGAAGGTGTGAGGGAGGCGGGCTGTCCAGGGACTTTGGCCTACACCTCCTCCCGTTGTATCTGCTCTCTCCCCTCAGGGTACCTCGCGCTCCCTGAAGGTTCGGACAAGGAAAAAGACCATTTCTTCAGACATGAATGGCTAGGATCTGCAGAGCCTGGCCAAGTCTTACCTCTTGCCTTATGGGGTACCAGGGACTGCTTGGAGGGGGTGACTGGGTACACATCTGACCTGCCTACACCAGCTGCTCAGGCTGTGTCCTCCTGGCTCCTGCTCTCGGTTAGGGGCTGGGGCGGTGCACAGGGATATACCTGTGATGTACCAAAGCAGGCTGGGCCCATGATTCTATTTATTGCCTTTCTCATCCTTATACCCTCTTGGGTGTGTGGGACCAGAGCCCTTCCCAGACCTCTGCAAATGAAGCCAAAAGTCCACCCAGCTGTGTTCATTCCTTCCTGTCCTTCAAAGTACTTGACAGCCTCCTCTAAGGCCCTGTGTGTGTATGTGTGTGTGTGTGTGCGCATGTGCGCGTGTTCCCTGGTTGTGTTTTGTGTTGGTGAATGAGGTCAGGTTTATGCACATTTTGGTAAATAAACATATAAAAGTGTTCTGTTTGTCCTGGTTTTATATTCCTGGTCCTCACAGTACACAATGCTAAACAGCCTGTTACAGGCCAGTCCAGGCCTAGGATGAGGGCTAAAAGGACAGACCTTTTGGGGCCAGTCTCCTGGTGGGGGCACGTAGCCATTGACATATAGTTGTGATGTGGCAAGTACTGTCACAGGAAGCTCTTGGAGACTTCTGAGAACACAGATGGGAGACTAGGGCTGGTGGTGGGGAGGACACCCCGGAGAGGGGTCAGAGTCTGAGACTATAAGCGGAGGAGATGGCATTGGACCTTGATGGGAAGCAGAAGGTAGTGGGAGCAGAGGTGTGGAGGGAACTCTGGGCAGCACAGTAGTTTCATGGGGATTAACTGGAGCTGTAAACAGTTAGGCCTGGGGAGACCAACTGCCTCCGTGGGCCCTCAGGGGTCTCTAGGAGGCAGCTCTAGGGGCATTGAGTTCCTGTAAACATCCCAGATGGCATTGGGAGCATTGCATGTCTTCGGAATGGCCGCGAGAGGGCAGCAGCTGCCAGGGTCTGGGCTGCCCCTAGCTTCCAGGTCAAGGAGGGTGGGGTTGGGAGTCTGGCCAGAGCCCTGCCCTAGAGGGGCCTGGCCTCTGGCTGGCCGGCTGGCTGGCTGGGAAACGATGCAGAATTCTGGTCTGGACTCCAATGGCCCTCTCTGCTGCTCCTTCCTGTTGTTTGTGGTCATTGGTGCCCTCTGCCCCATGCATGGAGTCTCCCCTGTTCTGAGATCCAGGCTCTTTGCCCCAGCTGACTCTACTCCATCCCCTATGCTAATCCCTGGGGCAGCCTCAATGGCTTTGCCCTCCCCTGCCCCTGGGTTCTGGTCTCACCACACTATCCCAAGGCTGCTCCCCTCGGCCACCCCATGCCTGCTCTTCCTTCCCACTTTTGATTAAGCAAAGAGGTGGATGGGAAGAGGGGAAATAGGGTGGTCACCCTGAGTGACCTGAAGAGTATGGATTAACTCTTGGTGTGGGGATTATCTGGGTTTTATTTGGGGAAGGCACTTAATCGGCCGGAGTGGTTTAGCCCCTCACATATTGGTGTTCAGTGATTTCCTATCTAGGTGTTCCCTTGCATCGTGGTGTTGTCTCATCTCTTCCTTTGTTCATTCAGAAAACCCCTATGGAGTATTTCCCGGGTACCAGGCACGCTTCAAGATACTCAGGATGTGGAGTCTAGGAATAGCTGGTATCTCAAACATGACTATCCAGCGGCTCTTGCTTGGAGCCCCCAACATACATTCACTTAATCTTCACAGCAACCTCCAGAGGCAGGTACTATTATTATAACACCCATTTTACAAATGGGAGAACAGGCACGGAGAGGGCAGGTGATCTGCCCGCGGTTACACAGCTAATAAATGGCGGAACTCATCTTCGAACCAGGCAGTGTGGCTTCATCACTGTGTGTGTCTAAGTAGATGAGAGGAGGCCAGAAGAAGGAGACAGAGCTGTATTGAACACCAGTTGTGCACCCGGCCTTGTGCTGGGCATTTCATAGAGATGGTCTCCTCGAATCTTCCTGACAAGGCTGCAGGTAGGGCTTAGGCCCATTTCACAGATGGAAAAACGGAGACTTGGAAAGATGAAGTAGCTTATGCCTGGTGAGGCTGCCTGTGCATGGGGGCCCTGTCTCATGAGGCAAGCTCGCCCAGAAGTTGCTGTGATAGACATGGAATGGCAGGATCCACACCCCGGAACCCCGGGGGTGCACAAGAGAGGAGTATGCAACGAAGGAGTGAATGAAACATAAGCCCAGAGGAAAGGGCACTGGGGGGAGGCCTGAAGCTATGGGGTGTTGACGCTGCTGAAGCTTTGCTTGCTCTCATTCTGAAGATGGGCTTTAGAGTGGGCAGCAGGGTCCCCCGGGCCCCTGGGTACAAATGGTGACAGTTTTCTTAGGCCCAAGATCTTCACCTTCCCCTCTCCCAGCCTCCTGGCTAGCCTGGCTGCCCCACAGCTCCAAGGCAGTGCCTTTCCTGACTCCTGGGCGCTCACGTAGGCACCCCCCACCCCCACCCCGCCACCTTTGCTCCAGCTGTATGAATCTCCTGCCCTCTCGACAACCTTTCTTTCCCAGCCCCCATAGCCTTCCTTAGAGACCTGCCTTCTCCAAGAAGCCTTCCCTGACTGGCTAACCCCTTCTCAAGCTCCCAAGGGTCCTGATCTCTGGCCTGCTCCCAGTCCTGGGGACACCGTGGGCTGTGCCGGTATGCCCATCACCCTTCCCTCCCCACCCAGCTGGCCTCCCCTAAACCTGACTTGCTTTGCATCTGCCACCTCTGTCAATCTATTAGCTCCATGCTGTTGCCCTCGCATGGTCTTCCTCTTCTACCCCATTCTCTGTCCTGTTCCTATTTGCCCTGTGATCCCCACTCAGACACCACCTGTCCCAGGAAGCCCTCTGTGAGCACACCCCCTGCCCCTTTGGAACTGATTGCTCATCCAGACCTCTCCATATCTATTCTTACAATCTGTTTTTGCCTTGAGCACATTAGATTTTCTCCCCCTTTCATTGTGACTCCATAAAGAACAGACTTGCATCTTACTCACTTTTGTATCCCAGCCTAGAACAAATAGTGGTTTAGTCAAAGTGAAATATTGTCATACATGCGTGGCTCAGTGGTAAAGGCTCACTTATTTATTGTCTGACTTGTGAGCCCAAGCATCCCCTCCTCTGTGAAGTGCCCCCTGTCCCGACTTCCCTGGAGTGGGACCAGAAGTACCCTGCTAACATGCTGACTCCCATAGTCGCCACATGGTGCCCAGCATGGAGCCTGACACAGAAGAGGCCCCAGCAACTGTTCAATGGTGAAAGAACAAATGCACGAATTGAGTATAAGCTCCTCGAGGGAGGAGACAACCTTGCACTTTCATCTCTGTGCACTGTGTCTCCTTGGTAATGCCAGGGTCTGTATAGCACACATTTGCCAAGTGGCTGCTGTAGTTACATGGGTTCCAGGACATTCTGAAGCCAGAGGGGAAGGGCCAAGGGGAATTATAAATTCTGGAGCATTTCTGGCCAAGCATACATGCCTTCCTGAGACTGGAACATTGGGTGTGGGCTGGGCTTCCCTTGGAGCCCCCCATATCCCTCAGAATCACTGAGACATCTGCCACCACTGACGCTTCTTCCCTCTGCAGGGGATTCCAGGCCCTCAGGCCCCAGAGGCTCTGGCTTGCCCCTGTCCCCCTCAGCCTTCCATCATCCACCGCTATGCCCAGGCAGATCAAGGCGGGGCCTCTGTTCCAACTGGCCTGGAGCACGGATGTGCTGGGCCCCCAAGCGAGCTCTGGGCACTGAGAAGGGAGATGTCCCTGGGAAGAACACACTTCTGCTTGGCCTTAGGCACGGGCCTCCATGGGTTTGCACCCTGGGCTTACCCTCCAGCTTCCCCATCCACCTTGCCTGTTTGAGGGTCTCCTCCATCGCCTCCCAGGAGCCAGCTGTGTGTGGTCCTGAATTCCTGGCCTCCTCTTTTCTGCCTCCACACCGCCCCACCTGCCTTTGGACCTCAGATGGCTCCCTCCCCCCAACTCCTTGGCTCCCTTTGGCCTGTGGCCCTTGTGTGTCCAGGTCCCCCTTCCTGCCCCCGGCCTCTGTGTGCACTCGGTCCCCACTGCCATCCTCCCTGCCACTCTTGGGCGGCAGGTAGTCAGCCTCTTGTTCCAACACTGCCCTGGCCCAGGCTGAGTTGGAGAGTCTGGACTGGCACTGCCCCGCCCATGAGGGGGTTGACAGGAGCACCCAGGCTCTCACCTCTTGTCCTAGATAGACATCAGGGGCTGACCAGGATGCCTCATAGCTGGGTAGGGGACAGAAACCCCAGCAGAAAAATGAGGCCTGCTACTCAGAAAATCCTGGGTGCCCCCCCCATCCCACCCCCCCTGCCCCACCCCGCCCGGAACTGGGTTGCTAGGCAGAAGGTCCTGAGCCTGGGGCAGAATGAGGTAGCTCTCTCTACCGGGGTGGTTAGACTGCAGGGGAGGGGAGGTTGGGGGAGGGAGGAGGGGCACTGGGGAGGTGCGGACTGAGAAGAGGAATTAGGTCAGGGGTGTGGGTGGGTGGGCATGAGGGGAGGGGGCATCTGCTCCAGAGCTTCCTCCTGGCTCCAAAAGCATCTCAGATACTTCCCTTCCTCTCCCCCTCACCCCAAGTCCTGGGAGAATTCTCCCCAGTATTCCCCCTCCCCCATGCCCCCTGGTCCAGGCGTTGCCACAAGGGTGGGGGGCGGGGTGGGGGGAGGCCAGCCTCAGCTGTCTGAAGGATGGAGGGGCTGGGGAAGTAGGGCTAGGTGCCCAGACGGCCGCGTGTGTGGGAGGGGATGTCCTCAGATGCCCTCCACCCGGCAGTCCCCGCTCTGACGTGGGTGCCCCCCCCTCTCCCCGCCCGGATTAGTGGCAGCTTGGCCTGACTCTCCGGGGCTCCTTCCCCCGCCCCCGCCTGCTGCCCTCCCCTGGGCAGGGGGCTGTTCCACCCGAGGGGCACTGTGCTTGCCCAGGTAAGGGGCTCTGGGGACAGCGTGAGGGCAGCCGGCTCGTGAGTGCTGTTGCGCTTGTCAGCACGAATGTGTGTAGCAGTGTGTGTGTGTGTGTGTGTGTATCTGTGTGTATGTGTGTGCAGGGCGCGTGAGGGGTCGGTGTGAGCCCAGGGTGGGCCCCTGCGCTTCTGGGGGTGCTGGTCAGCTTGCCTTTGTCCGTGAAGCCAGCATTGTGTCCACGCGTGTGTGGCTTTCCTTCTGTGTTTGTATCTTTTGTGTGTCTCCTTAGATCTGCTCCGTCCTCAGGCACAGAAGAGCCGGCTCCAAGGGCTCTGTGGGCTGGTGGCATGGGCTGTGGAGCAGGATGGGCAGCTGGGTGAGGGCGGCAAGGGCCTTCTCCCTCGACCCCCCCATGACCCCCCAGGCATTTCAGGAGCCTGTCCTGAGAGTCCTGTTGGGGTCCAGAGACGGTGACCTGACAAAGCAGACATGGCAACTGGGGTTGAGGTGTGGGGAGATATCTGTCCTGCTCCCCTGGGACAGTCCCCAACTCCTTTGGGGATAACAGTGACAGGCCCTCAGGGCCCAGGACTGCCCAGGCTCCCACCCTGCTCTGCCCAGCCTCATTTAGGCCCTCAGCTGATTAAATCTACCCCCAGACTCTCCCACGAGCTTTGGCTGCCAGAGGACACAGATGGGGGACCACAGGCACACCCCACCCCCCTACCCATACCCTGGAGCCAGCCTTGTGTGTGTGTGTGTGTGTGTGTTTGTGTGTGGTTGGGGGGTGGGGATCTGGGGCTTGGGGCTTTGGCATCACAGCGCTCATTAGACCCTCCAGGATCATTTCCCCTGGTGCACTCAGGTCCAGGCCACCCCTCAGGGGAGCTGGGGGAGGAAGGGAGTGTTAATAACTCAGTCATGTAAACAACCCCTACCAGCCTGCCCTGCCACAGAAGCGGCCTCTGGGGGGAGGCGGAGGGGCTGAGCAAGTCTATGCCAACGTGACCCAAGTCCTGCCCGGTGCCCCTTCTGGCCTTCTCTTCTTGGGCCCCCTCCTCTTCTCCTCAACTGGTAACAGGATTCCTGCCTGTCTTTCAGTCTCTTGGGAGACAATTCCCTCCTAGCTCTTCATGGCTCCTCTCTCCAGGGATGGTAGTGTGACTTGGGACCAGGCTGGAGGCAATTCCAAAACTCATCCCTTCCATGGGATGGGGGGTCGGGGGTGATACTGCCTCTGTCCCAGGCTGGGTGAAGGTAGGCCGAGGATGGCTTCTCTAGGGAGGCAGGGGAGTTGTAGGGTGGGAGGTGGGGGCCTGCAGGGAAGGGAAGCGCCCGTTGGGCGTGTGGGTTTCAATGTGTGTCTGAATCTGTCTGTGTGTGTTTGAATCTGTCTGTTTGTGTCTGTGCTCTGGAACCACCCCCGCAGAGGAGCCGGGATGCTTCCTCGGGTGGAGGGTGCCCTGCTTTCCCATTTCCTCTCCTCCTCTCTGCTCCCTCCCAGGAGCCACTCCCATGGGCTCCTCTCCAGTGCTGGGCCTGGAAGCACTAGGAATTGGGATGGGACGGACCCCCCGGAAGACCAGGCTGGAGCAGGTGTCGGGGCTCCTCTGGTCCCACCTCCTCCCTGGACACTTGGTGAACCCTCGGCCCTGAGAGTAGGGACAGAGGAGAGCCTAGGTCTCCTCAGAACTGCTGAGGCAGACTCGGTGCCTGCTATTGGGCCCTGGAAGGGGGCTTGTGTCTAGAATGGTGAAGAGCAGCGTGGTGGGGTGAGGCTGAGGCAGGGCAGACCTGTGCCGGCGGGGTGTGCGGGAGGGAGTGCGGGAGCTGGAGGACCACAGGCAAGTGGTCCAGGAGGCACAGGGTCGGTGGCGCGGGCCGGGCGCCCATCACTGACCCGTGAGAACCCGACTGCCCCTGCCAGCTCCCGCACTGCCCCCTCCCAGCCGCCCCGCCCTAGCACCCCGGGGGGCACCCCGCCCCACCGTGGCCCGGTCCGGCCCCTCCCGCCCTTTGCTCCAGTTCCCGGGCTTGGCACCTATAGTGGGGGTGCTGCCCGCCTGCCAGGCTCCGGGGCCGGGCCCACGGGAGGGTGGGGCGGCTGGGAAGCTGGCACGCTGCCCCGGGGGAGCCTCTCTCGGCAGGCGCCCGGGTGCCGCGGGGGGGAGGGGGGAACAAAGGGCTCATTCTCCCCCTGCGCAGCCGGTGGCATCGCCGGGGCGTTGGCGGAAGCCCCCGGGGCCCGGGAGGGGGCAGGCCCAGGCGGGGCCGCCGAATCACGGGCTCCTGTTTCCCGCAGGGTGCTGGAGGAGGAAACCGGCGGAGCAGCTTCCCCACTCTCAGTTGCGCGTCTGGCGATGGCGATGAGAGGTCCTGCTGCGCTGCCCGCCGCGCTCCCCCTCCACTAGCCGCGCCGCGCCGCGCCCTCGCCGGTGCCTCTCTCGGGACCCGGGATCGGTCCCGCGCTTCCAGGCACGACCCCCTCCCCCGGCCTCTCGGCCTGCCCCCTCTCGGCGGTCTCCCACCCGGGGCGCGCGCTCCCCCCGGCCCGGCTCCCACTCTCCCCCCGGGGGCACCCGCTCCCCAGCCCCGGCCCGGCCCTCCCCGCGGCGCAGCACGGAGTCTCGGCGTCCCATGGCGCAGCCCACGGCCTCGGCCCAGAAGCTGGTGCGGCCGATCCGCGCCGTGTGCCGCATCCTCCAGATCCCGGAATCCGACCCCTCCAACCTGCGGCCCTAGAGCGCCCCCGCCGCCCCGGGGGGAGAGCACGCGAGCGCGCTGAGCGGAGCGCGGGAGGACGCGTCCTCGCTCGCCGGCCGGGAGGCCCCGGAGCCGGCCCATGGGGAGCGGGCGCCCGGCCCCGGCCACCACGCCCGCCGCCGCCGCCCGCGCCCGGCCCGCCGAGCCCAGGTAAGCGCCCGAGGGGCCGCACGCGGCGAGGGCGTCCCCTGCGCTTGTGCGCGCGGGGCCGCGGGGCCGCAAGTCGGGGCGCTCGACGGGGCCGCACCGCGACGGCGCGGCGGCCCCGAAACCAGAGCGACCTCGGCGAGCGGCCCCTGGGCTGCCGCCCCTCTCCCCTGCGGCTTCCTCGGCCGGCCGAGGGGCCCGCGCTGGGAGAGCGCTGCGGCTCCGGTGCCACCTGTCGCCCTGGTCCCTTGCACGCACGTTCAATTTTCCCTCCTTTGCCTCTCTCTGGGGCCCAGCCCGCTTTCCCCGCCTCCTTCCCTCCCTCTGCCAGGCTGCAGCTACCAGCGGCCGCCAGCGGCCCTGGCACTGCCTGCTGGACCGGAGCAGCTTGACCTGTCCCAGCTGAGGCCTCTTAATCCCCCTCTCCTGTGCTGGCTCTCTCCTTCCCTTGGGGGCTGTGGTGGCCCCAAGCAGTTGTCCCGGACTCTGCTTCAGAAGCCAAGAAACCGTGGAGAGCTGGGAAGAGGCACCCTGGGGACTGCCCAAGTGTAGGGAGAGACACCCTGCCTGGCAGCTCTCCCCAGTGACTCCAGCCCTCCCTGCCTGCACTTCCCACCTCTACAAGCTTGAGTGGCAAGCAGCTCCCCCAGCCCCACAGAGGGGAGTGTGGAAGGAAGCCTCTGAGACTGCCAGTTTCCAAGCCCTATTTTACACAAGGGTGCTAGAGGCCCGGAGGAGGGATGTGACTTGCCCAAGGTCACATAGCAGATGCTGAGTCAGGGCCAGGATCCAGCCTTTTGGCCCCTAGTGAAGTACCTTAAACTCACCTCATGTTTTGGGTTCTTGCCCCTTGCCCTTCCCCCACGGCTCGTGACCAGGGTCCAGGCTTAGCAATGCAAGGCCATGTCATCCTAGAAATGGTGGTCTCCACTGAGGGGCTCTGGCCCAGGTGGGTTGTCAAGTCCTAGTCGTTTGGGGGAAGGGGTGACCTCCCCACGCTTGAGCATCCCATCTAGGCAGGTCCTTCGAGTTGCATGTGGGCAGGCATCGTAGAGCCTAGCTGTAGGCTGACACTTGCCTTACTGGTTTGAGCTGCCTTGGTGCTGCCAGGGCGGTGCCTACTTGGTACCGGGTGGTAGGGTGCTTGGGGCGCGTGCTTAAGACGCTCATGGTTTGTTGGTTGCGCTCCAGGGACCCCCTCTGGGAGAGCCCCATGAGGGCAGGAGAGTGATGGAGAGTACGCCCAGCTTCCTGAAGGACACCCCAGCCTGGGAGAAGACAGCCCCTGAGAATGGCATCGTGGGACAGGAACCGGATACTCTGCCTCGAGATGGCCTGCGCCGTGGGGCACTGTGCCTGGGAGAGCCTGCTCCCTTCTGGAGGGGTGTCCTAAGCACCCCAGACTCCTGGCTTCCCCCAGGCTTTCCCCAGAGCCCCAAGGACACGCTCCCGCTGGTGGAGGGAGAAGGCCCCCGCAATGGGGGAAGGAAGGCCAGCTGGCTGGGCAGCAAGGAGGGGCTGCGCTGGAAGGAGGCGATGCTTACCCACCCACTGGCACTCTGTGGCTCAGCGTGTCCGCCTCGCTATGGCCCCCTGATTCCTGAGCACGGTGTTGGCCATCCCAAGAGTGACCCTGTGGCCTTCCGGCCCTTGCACTGCCCCTTCCTTCTGGAGACCAAGATCCTTGAGCAATCTCCCTTCTGGGTGCCTACCTGCTTGCCACCCTACCTGGTGTCCAGCCTGCCCCCAGAGCGTCCGTGTGACTGGCCCCTGGCCCCACACCCTTGGGTGTACTCAGGGGGGCAGCCCAAAGTGCCCTCTGCCTTCGGCTTAGGCAGCAAGGTGAGTGTTGGCGCAGAGAGGGCACCTGGGGCCTCGGCCATGCGAGGTAGCTCAGGGACCCCTGAGCAGCCCTGCCAGGGTCATACCACTCTGCTCCTCCATTCTCACCAAAAGATAAGACAGCACCTGAGGAGAGGAGCCTGTCAGCTCAGACACAGTCAACCCCAAGCAATTCCTCCTCTGAGTGATTCCATTTCACTGAGCCTTCCCTGCCTTTGGGCCATTTTAGGGATTGACTCACTTATTGTCCACTCAGAACAAGGCCCTGGGAACTGTGGCCTCGGAATATGCCATCTCATCCTGGGGTCGGGGGGGTTTGGTGAGAGCAGACAAGGCCCTCTGTCTGGGAATGGGATGCACAGGTGTCCAAATGGCCTGTGTCTATGGCACACACACCCCTCCCCCGCAGGCAACCCACCTCCATGCCCAGGAACAAGATTTTTTAAAAAAATATTTTATTTATTTACTCTTGAGAAACACACACACACACACACACACACAGAGAGAGAGAGAGAGAGAGAGAGAGAGAGGCAGAGACACAGGCAGAGGGAGAAGCAGGCTCCATGCAGGAAGCCCGACGTGGGACTCGATCCCGGGTCTCCAGGATCATACCCTGGGCTGAAGGCGGCGCTAAACTGCTCAGCCACCTGGGCTGCCCCCAGGAATAAGATTTAAAATATTTTAAGAGCAGCCTGATGCTGGACATCAAACAATCTGAATAGATCCTTGGAGGCCCTTCTGTGGTGGCAAGCACGAAGCCTTTAGTTGCTGGGTTTGTGCGAAGGTCTAAGAAACCCCGGGGAGGGACCCTGGAATAGCCAGGGCGGTGCGGCCGGCGGGGCGGGGGGTGGGGGGCACTTAGGGAGAACCACCTACAAACCAGTATTGAGTTCTTCAGTGTTTTTACGACCCTTAAGGCCACACAGGCACACACCTGCTGGTTGTGGGTTCTGCTCGTCCTTTGAAGCATTAGGATCAAAATCAGCACTAGCTCTACCCCTTCTCCTCTCTTTAGGGCTTCTACCACAAGGATCCAAGCATTCTCAGGCTGGCAAAGGAGCCATTGGCAACTGCGGAACCTGGCTTGTTAGGCTTAGCCCCCGGTGGGCATTTCCAGAGAACTGGGGAAGTGGAACGTCCTTCATTCCACCAGAGAGACGGAGAGGCAGGAGTGGGCAGGCATCAGAATCTTTGCCCATTTCTCCTGGGGCATCCAGACGCTGTTCCCCGGACCCCCTGGCCCACTCGTCCCCCGGGCCTGGTTCATACTCTTGGCAACGTCTGGGCTGTACCAGGGGATGGGAGCCTCAGGAACCAGCTGGGGCCATCAGCCACATCAAGGTGCCCCTCTCCTGGGCCTCCGACCACCCAGGTGGGCTGTTGCTCATCTCACCCACGTGCTAGAGATGGAGGTCTTAGCCCCTGCGGGCAGTGCCAGGAGGGCCCGGACGGGGGCACCATCGGGCCCAGTGAATCCATCGAGGAAGCAAATAAGGCCTCTGGTCCCAGGGCCTGCCCACCCAGCCACCACACCAAGCTAAAGAAGACATGGCTCACACGACACTCTGAGCAGTTTGGGTGTCCAGGTGGCTGCCCTGGGGACGACGAGAGCCCATCTGCCCAGCCACATGCCCTCAAGAGGGCAAGCAGCCCTGAGGCCCAGGAAGCAGGTGGAAGCCCAGCTGCCAAGCGCCCGCCCGACCCTTTCCCGGGGAGCACGGGGCAGGGGGCCAGAGCCTGGCAGGAGATGTTGGACTCATCATTTGGGAACCAGATGGAGGCGGAACAGCGTGATGACCACAGAGGTAAGGGTGCGGGGCAGCCCCACCTGGGAGGGGTCGGCCAGGACTGGGGCTTTACAGGGAAGTGGATCATTAGGCCCTTTATGAGTGGATCACATAAGTTGTCCGGTTTCCCACCCGGGTGTGGTGGTTCTCTGGGAGTTCCTTAGCATCTACAGGCCAGAGCCTTCCAGCAAGTGGCTTCTTATTTCCATCTGCCTCCTTCCAAGCTGCGATGTGTCGGTGGCAGTGTAACAACACAATTCAGAGCATGGGCTCTGGAGTCAGAGTGCCTGGGTCCTGACTTTGCTGCCTGGTGCTTTGTGACCTTGAGCTAGTTACTTCACCTCTCTGGGCTTCAGTTTCTTCATCTATAAAATGGGGATAAAGATGGCATCCACCTCATAAAGACTGCTGCAAGATGAAATGGTCTAATTCACATAAAGGGCTTTGAAGAATTCCTGGCACTTTAGTGAGCAAGCACTCAGTAAACATTCATCTGTGTGATTGTGCCACACCTGGGGCGGTCTGAGGGACTGGCCCTCCTGAAGGACCCCTGGTCCTGCCCCAGGAGCAAACAACTACTCCCTTGGCCCGCCGGATCATGGAAACTCAGTTTGGACTCCACCAGCAGTAGGACTTGGGGCACCTCCTGGACCGTCTGTCATGCTGTGCTCTTCACGGAGGGTTCCAGCACAGCAGGCCCCAGTCTCAGCTCTTCAGGATCACTTCAGTTTCTTGGCGTCCTGGACCACTGGGCCTGGATTGGAGCTCTCAGTGGCCTCACCCAAGCACCCCTGCACCTGGCATGGGTCTGTTGGAGCTCTCACAGGCCTCTGCCCGGGGGGAAGCTGTTGGCCCCTCTCCCTTCTTGGGTTACTGCACCTGTGGCCTATGTTGAAACTCTCCAGCCTTCTCACCTTTTGGCACCCTCTGTCCCATGCCAGGATTGTCTCCTCTTGTTGACATGAGGCCAGAGGTCTCACTAAGCCCACTGCGGAGCTATCCAAAGTCTGCACTGACCCAGGGATGCCTGGCTGGCTCCGTCCGCGAAGCATGTGACTCTTGATCTCAGGGACATGAGTTCAAGCCCCGTGTTGGGGCATAGAGCTTACTTTAAAAAAAAAAAAAAAGATGTAACAAAGTTTACAGTGACTGGATCTTGCACTTGGGGACTTGGGGCAGGATGATCATCCCAGCTGCTCCAATCTTGCACAGCAGACCCCTCCTCTGGGCCGTCAGGCCGGGTCAGGGCATTCCTAGGCTCCCCCATCCAGCCCTTTTTGTAAAGTTTCTGACTGCCAGGTTCACTTTCACTAGCTCCCAATCAGGCTTTGTAGACCAGGGCCTAGGGGCTGGGCTGGCTCTGCCTCTGGGTGGCTGGGTGCTAAGGGCCTGGGGTTCACCTAAGCTCAGAAGCCCAGACTCCTGACCAGCTTCATTGTCTCCTCAGGACCCCAAGATGGCAGGGCCAGCATCCAGGACCTGGGGCTTCAGGATACACCTTGTTCGGCTCCCCTGGCAGGCATGGCTCAGTGCCAAAGTTGTACCCATGCAGCTGGAGAGGCAGGAGGGCTAGCCCGCCACTCCCAGCAAGTGCCGAGGTGAGCCTGTTGCCCCTGGGTGCCCCCAGCAGCCTCCCAGTCGAGGCTCCCTCCTTACTTTCTGGTGCCCTGTCTCCAGGTTGCCTCTGGGAGGGGAGCAGCAGCAGGAGGAAGACTCAGCAGCCAGCTCTGAGGAGGGAGGAGGGTCCAGCCCTGAGGCTGGGCTCAGCAAGGGCCTTGCCAAGCATCTGCTGAGTGGTTTGGGGGACCGACTATGCCGCCTGCTGCGGAGGGAGCGCGAAGCCCTGGCCTGGGCGCAGCGGGAAGGTGAGCAGGACCCATGGGCAGGCAGAAGCCCGGGAAGGCTGGATTCTGGGGTGACTGTCTTTTTACACAGAGCATGGGGCCTGCAGAATGTGGACCCCTCCCCCACATCAGCACCATCCATCCTGATACCAACTCAGGAGAGCTCCTGCCCTGCTTTGACCTTGTTCCTGGCTTAGGCTCCTCGTTGACATGAATTCTGAAGTTTCTTGCCGGGGCGAGGGATGTTGGGAATGTGTGAAACTTGGTCCAGTCCAGATACTTAAGAGTTTCTGGGTTTGTTGGGGAAAAGAGACGGAGTGCCAAGTGTCTTCAAGGGCACTGGCAGGTGGGGGCCCTCTCTCTGCGGTTTGAGGCTTTAAGGCTCTGGAGGCTAGTAGGGCCTGGACCCATGTGGAAAGGCTGGTGGGGTGCCAAGCACACAGCGGGTCCCTCTGGCTTCAGGCTGTCCCTCCTTCTCCCTCTACAACCCTGTGTGTGCTTTTGAAAATGTGTACACACACTTGCAGTAAGGTCACAGCTTGATTAGGGGCCCATTGGTGGCTCTCTCCTGTCCCAGAGAGTCCAGCCCCCTCCCCCTCTCCTCAGCTGGTCTAGCCTGCCACTCCCTCAGCCTGGATTCCCAGCACTCCACATCACCCGGTGGCCCATCCTCCTCACATCACCCCAGCTCGTCCATCGCCTTGGGCCTTGGCACTCTCTGTTCCTTCTGTCTGGAATGTCCTTCTGTTCCCTTTCTCCCTGATGAATGAACACTTACTCATCACTTGGGGCCCATTTGTGGAGCTGCCCCACGATCCCCACCCTTGCTCGTCCTTCTAGCCTGTTCTGCTGTAGCATCCACCCTGTGGTGCCATGATCATTGCTACGGCCATGGGACCCGTCTCCCCTCTTGGAAGATGAGCTCTGGGAGGCAGCTCTGAGCCCTGACCAGCTCTGAGTCCCCAGCATTCAGCCTCACACAGGATAGGGTGATCATTGCATGAGTAAATGATCGTGTGCCCACTACTGCGGAGGGCTTAGTCAGAAATGCTGGGTGAGGGAAGGAGTGGCCTCTAAAGTTCCTTCTTCGGGTATACAGAGTCCCCCCTCAGGAGGGAGAGAGGTAGGTGAAGGAATGTGCTAGAAATGGTGTGGTTTGGTAATACAGGGCTATGGGGAAGTCCCTGGGGGCAGGACTTGGGCAGGTGAGGCCTGCACTGTCCCTGGGAAGGATTTCTGGAGACCGTGCTATGGGGAGGTTCTTTACAGAGGCTGTCAAGTAAAGAGGAGTGTCTATAAGGGGCCTGTCTCCCTTCCAGGATGGCCCCGCAGTGGAAGCCGCTTCTACATCTCTCCATCCCTGCCTGGAGGTCCTCAGGAGGGCCCAGTGGCTTGAGCCTTCTCTGACCCCGTTCTCTCCTGTGGTCAACAGGCCAGGGGCCAGCCAGGACAGAGGACAACCCAGGTGTTCTACGCTGCTGTAGCCGCTGCCACCGTGGCCTCTTCAACACCCACTGGAAATGTCCCCAGTGCAGCCACCGGCTGTGCGTGGCCTGTGGTCGCATGACGGGTGCTAGGAGGACCAGGGACAAAGCAGGTAGGAAAGGAACATGGGGCTGAGGGTGGGAGGGCAGAGATGGGGGCCCTCAAAAGGGCTGCTCTAAGGTTTGTGGCCATTTCGGGGCTGCCTTCACCCAAGAAAGCCTGCCTCCCCAACTCCAGCCTCAGCCACCATGGCTCAATGCCCCTTAGAGCAGACTTTTCCCTCTCCTCAGATCAGAGGGCCACGCCTGTGTCCTTGCCCACCCTTAAGAGAAGTCGAGTGCCTACTCTATGCCTCCCACTTTGCTCAGCTTGCACCTTTTTAAACCTTACAACACTGTGAGGTGGGTATTGTTGCCTCCGTTTTCCAGATAAGAAAAACTCAGAGAGGTTAAGTGACTTGTTCAGGGTCACACAGCTAGTAAGTGTTGGGTCCAGGATTTAAACTCCATTAAGTCTTCCTCTTTTCATGGTTCTCAGCTTCTTCTCTCTTGGTTCCACATGGTTGCCCAAGGGCTTAAAATTTCCCAGTGTTCCAATAGAGATAGCCAAAGAGTTGCAGGGTCAAAAATGTTAGAGAACACTGTATTCCACAAGATCATCTCGGAGTTTGGCAGTGCACATAAGCATTTTATTTATTTTATTTTATTTTATTTTATTTTATTTTATTTTATTTTTTATTTTATTTTATTTTTTTCACATAAGCATTTTAAAGGCTCTGTGTTCTGCAAGCAAAGGATCCTATGTTATTCTTGAACTCAAGTGTCCCAGAAAGCCCACTGGATTGTCAAGCCCCTTGATTTAAAGCTATCATGCCCTTGTCCCTCTTTTGTGACCTTAAGCTGTGGTTACCTTGGTTTCCTGACCTGCAGCTTCTTTCTTCCTACCCCACAGGTCCTCAGGAGGAGTCTGTGGAGGAGTGTCCCCAAGAGGCTGGGCATAGTGCCAGCTCCCTGATACTCACCCAATTCGTGTCTAGCCAGGGTGAGCCATCTTGGAGGGGTGGGGCGTGCAGAGGGCGGGGAGAGCAGGGTGGGGAGAGCAGCTTCCTGTCTGGATGCGGCTCAGCCCAGTCCCATGCCCTCCTGCTTGCTGAGGCTGAGCAGCACAGGGATGGCCTCTGTCCACACTCACTACCAAACCCCGTCTCCCCTCCCCACTCACAGCTTTGGCCGAACTGAGTACCGCCATGCACGAGGTTTGGGTCAAGTTTGACATCCGGGGGCACTGCCCCTGCCAAGCTGATGCCCGGGTGTGGGCCCCTGGGGATGGAGGCCAACAGGTAAGAAGCTGAGCGCAGGACGGGTGCTGGCACTAGCCGGTGGACCCCAAGATCGGGCAGTGTGTCTGGAAATTACTGACCTTGGCAGGGTTTCGCCCCTATCTTTTGATGGGGTTAAAGGAGCTACGTAAAATCAAGCTACTTCTCACTTTTCTCCGGGGATTAGGATCCATGGATCAAGCTCTCGCACTGCCCCACCTCAGGATCTGCTTGCTCAGAGCTCCTACCCACTCTGTGCGTGTTCCAGCTTAGCACTTGCCACATCATGCTAGAGCCGCTGGCTGGCGGGTCCCATCTCTCCACTCCCCAGGCACAGGCTCCTGCAGGCGGAGTGTGGGCCCACCTTCTCCGTATGCAGGCACTCAGGATACATTTCACAAAGTTTTCATGAAGTTCATGCTTTTATGATAAAAATCATTCATTCAAGAAATAGTTTATTAAATTCAGTCTGTGAGGGATCCCGGGAGGCTCAGCGGTTTGGCACCTGCCTTCGGTCCAGGGCATGATCCCCGGATCCCAGGATCGAGTCCCACATCAGGCTCTCTGCATGGAGCCTGCTTCTCCCTCTGCCTGTGTCTCTGCCTCTCTTTCTCTCTGTGTTTCTCATGAATAAATAAAATCTTTAAAAAATAAATAAATAAAATAAATAAATAAATGCATTCTGTGTGCCAGACACTGGTACATACCCATGATGGAAAATACAAGCCCATATAAGGAAGAAAACAATAGCCTATAATACCACCCTTCTTATTTTGACATATTTCTTTCCAGTTGCTAGTCTACATATTTGTTCAGTCTGTTTTTGTAGATTTTATTTTATTTTTAAAGATTTTTATTTATTAGAGCATGAGAGGGAGATCACAAGCTGACAAGGTAGAGGGAGAAACAGATCCTGCTGAGCAGGGAACCTGACTCAGGACTCGATCCCAGGATCTTGGGATCGTGATCTGAGCTGAAGGCAGATGCCCAACCGACATCCACCCAGGCCCCCCTGTTTTTATATACTTTAAATCATACTGTGTGTGGAATTCTGTGAGCAACTTTTTCCCACCTAATGTTATATCACATAACATTTTGCTCCCTGTAAACACAATTTTAGAGTCTTGCTAATATTTGTGGGTTGGATTGGATTAAACTATGTTTGCCATTTTTAAATCTCTGGTTGGATTGGGGGGTGGTGGATGGGTTTAACAGAAGGAGCCGACAGAGAAAACTCCCCCCGTTCCACAATCTTCTTGCAACGGGGATACCAACAGGACCAAGGACATCAAAGAGGGTAAGCAGCTCCCCTGGCCCTTGCTCAGATGGTGCAGGGGAGGCTGGTCCAGGGTTGGAGTCCCCGGGATAGATTGGAATGGCCTCAGCCATCCTGTGCCCCCATAATCTCCATCACTCTTCTCAAGTCATCCCAGAGAAAATGAATCTAAATAAAGTGTAGGACAAGTGTCCTCACCCTCTCCAGTGAGACCCCCATGTGAGCCCCTCCTTCGGAGAGGTGGGGGAAGCTGCTGGCAGGCAGGCGGCGGGAGGTGAGCGCCTCCCGAGAGGAGCTGAGCCAGGCGATGCCAGCGAGGAGAGAGACTTGGCCAGGAGATGAGGGCCAAGCCTGTGGGCAGTGGAGCCTTGAGAGAAAAGGGAGGCCCCTCACCATTTTCCTCCCTGCCAGAGACCCCGGACTCCACCGAGACCCCGGCAGAGGATCGTGCCGGCCGAGGGCCCCTACCTTGCCCCTCTCTCTGTGAACTGCTGGCCTCCACTGCTGTCAAACTCTGCTTGGGGCACGAGCGGATACACATGGCCTTTGCCCCGGTCACTCCTGCCCTGCCCAGCGTGAGCAAGGGCACAGAGGGAGGCCTGGGGGCCCGGGGACAGAGGCTGGGCTGGCCCTCCCTGTGGGGTAAGGCAGGTCCTGAGTCATCCAGCCCCTCCGTCCTTCTGTCCACACAGGACGACCGCATCACCAACATCCTAGACAGCATCATCGCGCAGGTGGTGGAACGGAAGATCCAGGAGAAAGCCCTGGGGCCGGGGCTGCGGGCTGGGCCAGGCCTGCGCAAAGGCCTGGGCCTGCCCCTCTCGCCAGTACGGCCCCGGCTGCCGCCCCCCGGAGCTCTGCTGTGGCTGCAGGAGCCCAGGCCTCGGCGAGGCTTCCACCTCTTCCAGGAGCACTGGAGGCAGGGCCAGGTGAGGCTCCTTGCCTCCTGGCTCCCAGTCGTCACGGCCTTGCATACCCTCAGAGCCTCAACCCGTAGGCCCAGCCACACCCAGTCCGTCACCCAGAGTAGGCGTCAGGGTTGGTGGCCCCTACAACATGCCCCATCCTGGCCAAGTTGGGTGCCAGTTCATTCTCCCTGCATCTGTCTTCCTTTCCTCACCACAGCCCGTGTTGGTGTCAGGGATTCAGAGGACATTGCAGGGCAGCCTGTGGGGGACGGAAGCTCTTGGGGCGCTTGGAGGCCAGGTGCAGGCGCTGACCCCCCTGGGGCCTCCCCAGCCCACCAGCCTCCGCAGTGCAACGTTCTGGGAGGGATTCTCCCGGCCTGAAAGTAAGTGTCCCTGATGGGGGGTAGTGGTTGGGAGGCTGAGCCAGGTGGCAGCAAAGCCCCATGGTGACCCTGGGGGCAGCTGGAAGCAGAGCCCTGGGCAGGAACCGGACTCTCTTGCTGCCATGGGGCCAGCGTCCTCTGGGCAAGGAGGTGCCTCTCCAGGCCAATGGCATGTCTCCTCCCCTAGTTCGCCCAAAGTCAGATGAGAGCTCCGTCCTCCTGCTGCACAGAGCTCTGGGCGAAGAGGACACCAGCAGGTGTGTATGGTACCAAGGGCTGGCCCTACCTGCCTAGCCTCTGTCCAGCTCCTTGCCCTCACTTCCCCTCCTCCTTCGCCCTGCACTCCGGGATCCTCAGTGTTCCTGCTTGCCTTTGGGACTGGCCCCAGTAGCGGTGGGCTTCGAGGGGATCTGGAGCACCTGAGTTGAGCCTGCTGGGCCTGACCCCGCCCCCTCCAGGATGGAGAACCTGGCTGCCAGCCTGCCACTCCCAGAGTACTGTGCCCTCCGTGGGAAACTCAACTTGGCTTCCTACCTCCCACCTGGCCCTGCCCTGCGTCCACTGGAGCCCCAGCTGTGGGCAGCCTATGGTGAGTGCCCACTCCACTCCTGCCCAGCCCCTGATCCCATCCATTCCTATTACTTCTGGGCATACGTGTGTCTGCGCCCAAGTCCTGGAGCTGGTGACCAGCTGGTCCCTTCTCTGCCTCATGCAGGTGTGAGTCCACACCGTGGGCACCTGGGGACCAAGAACCTCTGTGTGGAGGTGACTGACCTGGTCAGTGTCCTGGTACGTGCTGAAGCCCCACTGCCTGCATGGCACCGGGCACAGAAAGGTGGGTCCTGGGCCAGAGCTGGGGTAGGGGGGGTACCATCTGCAGATTCTGATGTGATGTTTGTGCCCACCCTGGGCCTTCCTAAGCTGTTTTTCTCCCACAGACTTCCTCTCAGGCCTGGACGGGGAGGGGCTCTGGTCTCCAGGCAGCCAGGTCAGCACCGTGTGGCACGTGTTCCGGGCACAGGACGCCCAGCGCATTCGCCGCTTTCTCCAGATGGTGAGGAAGGAGCCGGGAGCCCTCCCCTTCCCCTGCGCTGCCCTCGTGCTCCCTAGAAGTGGGGGCTCCCAGCCCCCCGAAGCTCTCCCTGTTGTGCGTACCCCATGTGCTCACTCTCCCCACCCCTCAGGTGAGCTGGACAGCTGTGGTTCACAGAGAAGGCAGATTGGGATCTTGCGAGCTGTATGGTGGGGCACACGGAAAGGGCAGGGCCTGAGGAGGGACCTAAAGCCGAAACGAGAGCAGAAGCTGTTGCAGGCTAGGCACCGTGTAAGGGCCGTGGGTACGCTATCTCAGTTCATTGTCTCAACTGCCCTGCATCGCAGGCACTGCTGCTTTCCCATTATGCAGATGGGTAAACTGAGGCTGAGTGGTAGAGCTGAGACCTGAGCTTATGGTTGTTCCCACCCCCAGGTCACTGCGCTGCTCCTCCTGGGGGCAGACAGCCTCCCCAGCATTGGCTCCGGGTAGCAGAGGGTGAAGGGAGGCTCGTCCGAGATGCCCTCCTGCTGCCCCGCTCTCCATTGCTCTACATCTTATGAGGAGGTGTCTTTGGGGTGCTAGCAAGTGAGGGCAGAGGGAGGCAGCATGGGGTAGGTAGAGGGAGAGACTGGACCCAGATAAGGGGCAGGAAAGGAGGAGATGTGGGATACGCAGGAGGCAGGAAGCTCTGGGGGGCAGGGGAGGTTGAAGGCCAGTGTTAAGATTAGGGCAGGTACAGTGGTTCCAAAATCCAGCTGAACCCTGATTGTCCGGGGAAAAAGACGTCCACCAAGTGTCACCCCTGCTAAGGCACACGTGCAGACACGCAGGTGTTAACACGGCTGTCCACCGCCACCCTCCTGCCCACAGGCATGCATATGTGCGGACACACTGACAAACACAGATCTGTAGCTGCACACACAGATGCTGGAACACGCCGACAGAAGCACACCTTCACACACAGATGGCCTCCTCTAGTCTGGGTGTGGTGGCTCTAGGCAGTCTCACAATGGCCAAACCTGATGATTCATGGAGAAGGTTTGAGGGGTATATTCTCACTGGGTGGCCTGGGAAACACTGATCTAGCTCCGGGATGGCCTGTGAGGGCACAAGAGCTCTGGCACCTGCGTGGGGCTGCCCTGGGGTCCGGCCTGGCTCACCAGTCTCCTCTTCCCCACGGCCCAGTCTTGGACCGCTGAGTCCTATGCCCAGGAAAAATTGTTAAGGTTCTACTAAAGAGGTGGATTTGGCTGGTGGCCAGGTGGATCACGATGCTGGCATTCACCTCTGCAGGTACCCCCTGGGCATCTCCTTCTCCGGCCCCCTGTGAACCCCTGTCTGCCCAAGGAGCCCCCCACTCTGGTTGGGCTGATGAAGGCTCCCCTACCCCCCCATAGCATGCCTGCTTCAGAGGCCTCAGCCTGCCAGGCCGGCCTGTACATCCCCGGGGCGTCAGAGCTTCTGTGTGGCCTATGCTGGATCTGGGATCTTAGAAGAATCTGATCGATGCTTTAGGTTGTCTCCCCAGGGACATACAGCCATCTAGTCGCCTACAATTTAGCACACAATTCAGGACGTTCAAGGGACTGCAGGTTAAGAGCTCCTGGTATAAACAGTTTAGGAGTTGGGATCATGCAGTATATCTTTCTGGGGTTTTGGAGAAAGGAGCCCAGGGTCAAGGACGCAGAGACTATTCAAGGCATCTATAGCCCCAAGAAAAGTGGGGGTTTAGATCCCCAGCTTCAGAGCCCCTAATCCTGTCCTCTAAGCTCTTTCCAGCCAAAGCTCTGTTCTGCCGACCTGAGCAGCCCTTGCCCCTCACTACCTAGCCCTTTCTTCCACCCCTATGACCTCCCCTGCCCGCCCCTTGAGACTTGACCACATCAGTCCTTGGCCTTTGGAAAGTCTGTGACCCATCTTGTAGCCCTTTCCTATTTCCCCCACCTTGCTCATATTCCCCCTTTTCTTTTTTGAGGTGTGCCCGGCCGGAGCAGGCAACCTGGAGCCTGGCACCCCAGGCTGCTGCTACCTGGATGCAGGGCTGCGGCGGCGCCTGCGGGAGGAGTGGGGCGTGAACTGCTGGACCCTGCTGCAGGCCCCCGGAGAGGCCGTGCTGGTGCCTGCCGGGGCCCCCCACCAGGTGCTTCCCCCACAGGCCAGGGGCTCTGCAGTGAGCCTTGACCCATGAGGAGCAGGTGGGAGCTGACATCACAGTGCCACAGTGCTCCCCTACCCACTCTGTCCTCACCCCTCCCAGGGCCCTAAGAGCGAGGCAGGTCAGGAAGTCCCAGCCCACTGGAAAGAAAAAGAGAAGCTGAGCGGCCCGGGAGTCATCGAGTCCTACTGGGCTTCATGTCCTAGGATACCCACCCTGCCTGTGCCATCCCCTTGGCCTGGTTTTGGCCATGCCCTTTGAGGTGCCTGGTGCTGGATCCAGGGCCTCTGCTCTCTGAGAGCTGGGCGGGGGTCATTATGGTATATAGACCTTAGTGACAAAAGGAGTAAGGGAAGGATGCATGAGCCCGAGTCTCCACTGACCCCCTGCCCATCTCCTCTCTGGCATAGGTACAGGGCCTGGTAAACACAGTGAGCGTCACTCAGCACTTCCTGTCCCCAGAGACCTCTGCCCTCTCTGCTCAGCTCTGCCACCAGGGACCCAGCCTGTCCCCAGACCGCCGTCTGCTTTATGCCCAGGTGGGTGTGACACTGGCCAGGAGGATGGTTGGGGTAGCATGGCAAATCCACTCTGTGCCAAGCAAGCAGCTCACCTGGGCCTGGGAAGGGCATTCTCGGTGGGAAGAGCTCAGGAATGTGATTGTAAACACCTTGTCTTCTCTCTTTCTTCTAGATGGACTGGGCGGTGTTCCAAGCAGTGAAGGTGTCTGTGGGAACATTACAGGAGGCTAAATAGGGGGATCCTGAGTGTCTGGGGTAGGTTGGGGGGCAGGTAGACCAGGTGCTCAGTCCAGGCACAGCTTTAGCAGAGAGTGACGCTGGGGGACTTGGGGACTTTTGAGCAATCCCTCAAGTACCATTCTGGGCACAGGCAGGCACCCTGTTCCCCACTCCAGCCTCGGCCCCAAAGCCAACAACCACAGTGCCATCGAAGCTTACACCTGCCCTCGCAGGCTGGCACCTGCTCTGTCCCTGCATCCCTCTCCATGGTATCAGGCCCACATCGGGGATGAAAGACCCCTTCTGACCTCTGCTCCCCCCCTGCACCCAGGAGACAAACAGCTCTTCTTTGGGGGACCTCGGGAATCATTCTGGCTTAAGCAACACCTTCTGCTGCGTCATCCCCCTGCTGTCCCACCCGCTCCCAGGCTCTGCTTACACCATCCACATCTTCACTGGGCTCCAGGTTGGCCCTTCGCACTGCAGCCATGCTGAGCAAGGGGCCTCTGAAATCCTGCCCTTTTGCCAGAGAACAGTGTGCTGTGGGAAGGGGGGTAGCATCAGGAGACTGCCCAGGCTTGGCTGGAGGGAATGATACAGGCCCCGTCCCTGCTCCCTCTTCTCGCCTCCCTCCTTCATGATTTCCATTAAAGTCTGTTGTTTTGTGAATGCTGCTGGAGTGGTTGGCCCTGCTCCGGGCAGGCCACATGGACTGGGGAGGGAGGAGACACAAGGAAATGGAGTGTGTGTGTGGGGGGGTGGCATGATGACAGGGACCTCAGACACCCCTGCCTGCTCCTCTTCCCGGGGCCTGGATCCTTCCTTGCCACTGAGAAGCAGTTGGAACCTTCCAGGGCTCCAGAGACCCGGGAACCCCAGCCTGTACGCAAACTGCAGGCTACCCCCGCTCTCCTGTCAGACCTGACCTGGAGCTCTGGGAGTGTGGCCCAGAAGAGCTCTTGCCTAGCTGTCTGCCCTCAGTGCCCGTGGCTGGCCCCAGGCCCGCTACCCAGGGACTGGCTTGCTGCCTGTGACAGTTGACAGCCCCTCCCCACCCCCAGGGCCCTCTGGTGTGGCTCTGCTTGCTCCCCTGCCCTTGTACATCTCAGCGCCAACACGCTCCGACTCTTGTTATACCTAATTGTTCCTGCAGTGGTTTGGGGAATATTTTTTTATGAAATAAAATTTTTTATTATAAAGTTAATATACTTTCAGAACATTTAGAAAATAGGAAAAAATCACCTTAAGCTCAGCTCCACTCACCCCTAACCCAACCACTATTAGCATTTTTGGTGTATTTCCTCCTATTTTTTTCCAAGGAGCTGTTTTATACATGATTGAGTCGGTGTGTTTTGTACTCGGTTTCTTCCTTTTAACACTGCATTGGGGTCATTTTCTGTGTTGCTGCTACCTAACCTTCATTTTAAATGGCTGCTTGTGTTCCCTTCTGTGGCTTTGCTGTGATTCATATAACCATCCCTTGTTGAAAGGAAAAAAAATCGGGTTTCTTCATTGTTTGCCGAGCTAGGTCATTTTCTTTTCTTTTCTTTTTCTTTTTTTTTTTTTTTTGCTAGGTCATTTTCATATTCTCATGGGATAGAGAAAAAAGAAGAAATCAAGGAGCTCCTATACTTTGCCACTGTTCTCATTTAACCGATCTTATTTAATCCTGTTTCATGATTGTGAGGTAGATATTATTTATTTCTATTTTACAGCAAAGGTGAGAGACCGGCTGGGGTTAAGCAAGTCACCCAAGGTCACACAGCAATTTCAGTGGCAGAACTGGGGCTGGAACCAAGCTTCCTGACTAGAGCCTCGTTTCCATTAGTCTCAGCCCTGAAGGGACTTTGCAGATGGGCTTGCTGTCCTCTCTGTCCTCCTTCAACACACTTTATAGCTGATCATGTTCCATGTGGCACCGAGTGACCCATCCCTCCCTACACATCACCTTACATAGCTGTGCCATAGTGTCACCCCAGAACCCCAAACACAGGGTCCTTCCTGTGGGAAGGCAGAGATGGCCTGGTCACCAGGCCTTTCTCTTCTCCACAGACCCCTCTGCCCACCTCCCATCTCATGGCAGCACCCTCAAGGGCATATTAAGTTTGACTCTTGGGGGATCCCTGGATGGCTCAGCGGTTGAGCATCTGCCTTCGGCCCAGGGTGTGATCCTGGAGACCCGGGATCCAGTCCCACATCGGGCTCCCTGCATGGAGCCTGCTTCCCCCTCTGCCCGTGTCTCTGCCTGTGTCTCTGCCTCTCTCTCTGTCTCTCATGAGTAAATAGATGAGATCCTTAAAAAAAAAAAAAAAAAAAAAAAAAGTCTGACTCTTGCAAACAGCGGGTGGACTAAATGTTCCAGGACTGGCCCTGGGCAGGAAGAGCCAGTCCGGGTGGGAGCTGATACTGAGATGACTGGGGGGCACCTGGTGGCATTCTTGTTCGTGGAGGCTCGCCTGTCTCATCTTGGGCCCAGCACTGCCCTTGGGGCTTCTGCTTCTCCCAGCACCCCACTGTCCGCCTTCTGCTCTGGCCCCTCTCACTGGCCCACGTGTCACCCAAGTATGACTCTTGGGGCTGGAAGTGACTCTGGCATGTGGGTAACCAGTGCTGACTTTTTCTTTTTCCTTATAAAGTACATTTTGAGACTTTTGATTCTGAAATGATTTTAAATTTACCGTCGAGTCACTAGTACAGAAAGTTCCTGATTACCCTTGCTCCAGCTTCCTCTCATGTTAACATCTAACACAAACAGACACAGTGATCAAAACAAGAAATCCTTGTCTATACTATTAACCAAGCAACAGAGTTTACTGGGATTTCACCGGTTTTCCACTAATTCCTTTATCTGTTTCCAGATAGGATCCACCTATGTCTGCATCTTACAGATGACCTAGAGGGTCCATGTGGCTCCCCCAAGGCCATCCAGCAAGCTGGGGGCAGGGCACAGGCTGAGCCAAACCTCCCCCACCCTGTACCTTGGGCTACTGCCCTCTTCACCCTCCTACTTTGCAAAGGGATGGCGTTTGTTGCTCTGTAAAGGCCTCTGGAAGCACAGACGCCCTTGCCCCACCCTGCCTGCCCATCCCTGGCCCTGTTTCCAAGGTTGTCTACATTGCCTTCCTGCACATGTGCTCACACGCATGTCCATCCACGTGCTCTGAAATGGCTGCTCCAGGCTTTGCTCCCATGGGTGCTGCGAGTGCTATACTATGGATCTCCCAAGTGTGGCCACTCTTGCCCACCATGCTGTGCAGCCACCCCCACCAGCTGGTGCTCTACCCTCTCTGGGAATGCAAGAGGCAGAGCAAACTTGAACGGAGAACTTTCTTTGTCTCTGGTTCTGAGGGCTTCTCCCTTAGCCCCCCTACCTCCCTCCACCTTTCCTGTGGGTCTGAGGGCCTCTGCTGTCTCAGTCTGGTGTGTTTGGTCTTCCACCCAATGCCTTGAGAAGGTCTGCTTTCTCCTTTTCCCTCAGCACTCCCAGAAGGGCTGGGTACACTGCCTCGAGGGTCCTCTGCCTCGTGTGTTCCTCACCACAGGGGTCATTAGGTCCACTTAACAGGGGAGGAGTGCTTTTCCCAGTGATAATGGGAGCGTAGAGCCGTGGTTTGCTGCAGTCTGCTCTTCCAGGCAGTCTGGTGTTTATCTTAGGCTGCCTCTGAGGCTCTCAGAGCCCTGCCAGACATGACCTCATTCTCTCTCAAATCATCCCTGGGAGGCAGAAAGGAGTCTGGGACCAACGCTATCCCCACTTCACAGATGTGAAAAAGGACGTGTAGATACATACACACAGCAAATATGTTGACAAGTTGCTTTGTGGTCCCTGAGGCCTGATTCTCAGCCCCGCGAGTCCCAGTGTTTGGGAGGAGAGAGGCCTTGGATAGGGCTGGTGGCAGCAGTGTTCACCAAGTGCCTCAAATGCTTGAGGGTCCAGCAGGGACAGCAGGGATGCCCCCCCACCTAATCCAGGGCCCTGCCCCCGGGGAACTTGCAGTCAATTCCCTATGTGAGAGGCACCTAAGGAGGTCAGGCTGGTGTGGCTGGAATTCCTGAGACTACAGCTCTGTGGTGGTCCTGTAGGCATATTTCATGACAGTGGGCCTTTGTGTGGCGGCAACAAGTGCTGTGGCCAGGAGGGCTCACCCTGAGGGCTGGGCTGCCTGGTCATGATGACCTGTACAACAGTCTACAGAGCTCCTCCCAGGACGGTTCACCTCCCTGACAACCCTGTGGAAGAAGGGCTATTATGAGCCTACTCTACAGATGAGGAAACTAAGACCCACGACTCATCCAGGGGCACAGAGCCAGCCCGTGAGCTGCGGCTGGACATCTGGTTCCAAGTCCAGTGCTTTATCAACACGTTCCCAAAAGGAAGCCGGCAGGAGGGAAAGGGGAGACCTAACTGGGAATGAGGAGCTCCGATTCGGCTGCCTTCATAGTTTCACTCCAGCTGGCCCTGCCTTCCTGTCCTAAGAGTAGGTTAAAGGAAGCTCTGAGGAGGAAAGGTCAGTCTGGGAGAGAAGTAGGAACTCGCCAAAACAACCCACACCCTGCTCTCAGAGCGCCAGGCCACCAGGCCTTGTGAGCTCGGTGTGCGGGGAACAAAGCGGAAGGAGCAGGACCTGGTCCCTGCCCTCCCAGGGCTCTCAGTCTGCAGTGGAGAGGGCCCTAAAACTGCGTGGGACATGCAGCGGGCAAGGGGCCAGGACACCGATGAAGGTTGGGCTGGCTGATTACAGGCCCTTTCTGCCCCAAACCCCCTCCTCCCACCGCCAACCACACCTTGACCACCCCAGCCCCGCTCCCTCCCTCCTCTGAGCACCTGTCACACCTCTTGCCCAAACCAATCATTTAGCACTTGGCTTATAACCCTTGAGGGACTTTTCATTATTTGTCTATGTCCACCTCCCCAGGGTCAGAATCCCCTCCAAGGCAGGAGCTAATGCTCCCCCTGCCGTGGAGACATGCGGTACATTTTTAGCGAAGAAATAAGGTTATCTGGGAAGTGATCAATTTGGGCAACGCCACGGTAGGCGTATGAACGGTGGGTCCAAGCCGCGGCCCCTCCCCCACCCTCCGTGACGTCATCTGGCTTGTTGTGACGTCACCGTCGCCGGCTCCTGTGGCGCTCCGCAGCCCGCAGGCTGGATGACGTCATCGTCGGAACCCGCGCCGACAAGTGCTTGCTGGAGGAGTTAGGCTGGCGACTGGAGATGCGCGGAGGGAGGCGAGGGGTAACCGACAGAGACGCAGAAGCCCGGCGGCGGCGCCCAGCGCCCAGCGCCCAGCGCCCAGCGCCCAGGCCCGGCTCCCGCCCGGGTCCTACCCCGCTCCTAGCGGGCTCCCGGCCGGCCCCGCCCCGCGATGACCGACGCGAGCCAGCCAATCCGCGCAGGCCGCGGTGACGCCTAGCCAATCAGCGGGCAGGGCTCCTCGGGCGCTTCCGCGTTCGCGAGCGCCGGGCCCGGGTCGGCAGGGGGAGGGGGCGAGGGCGCCCGACCGCAGCCTCGCCGGCGTCCCGCCCTGCGCGCTGCGGCCGCTCTCCGTCCGCCGGCCCCGGGGGACCCGATGGCCTCGCAGGGCCTGGCGAGGGTGCTGGCGGCGGTGCTGGGGGGCCAGGGGGTGAGCGTGCACGGCTATGATTCGGAGCCGGCCGGGGAGCCCCCGGCGCCGGCGCGGCTGCGGAAGAACGTCTGCTACGTGGTGCTGGCCGTGTTCCTCAACGAGCAGGTGAGCGCAGCCAGCCCCGGTGGGGACGGAGGACCTCCCGGCAGGAGCCACCGCTTCCTAGTGCGTGGTGCTCCCAGTTTTGCAAAGCACTCTCACTCACACTTGCATCCGAGCCTTGAGCCTTGTGCGGCCCAGCCCGGAGCTGATCCCTTTATACAGAAGAGGAATCTGAGGCCCGGAGCCTGTTTCTTCCCTCCCAGTAGGCCTCAGTGTCTCGAGAGGAGGCCTGCCTTATTCCTCTTCTTTCCCCAGAATCGAGCACAGTGCCTGCCCCTAGAGTGCTCAAAGATGTGCCCAGGGTCTCAGAGACCTCCTCTGGGTCCCATGAACAGTAATGGCATGACCTGCACTTGTACTCGGGCCTCCTGTCCCACTGTGCGCTGCTCTTTTCTACTGATCCTTGTACAAGTTGCTGCCACGACAGCTAGAAGGGGCCGGGGCCATAGGTAGGAGTTGTATGGGCTTGGGGAGTGGGTATTTCAAAGCCTAGGCCCCAGTGGGAGGCCCTGCCACAAGCAGTTCGTAAACCACCAGGGGAGATGAGCGATCTACGGAGGCATATAGACAGGAATCAGTGCAGGACACATGGCAAAGCTCCCTGTGGGGCCTAATCCCCAGCCCCTGAAATAGCTCCCAGGAATCTTCACCCCTTTCCAAAACAGAAGTCTGAATGCAAAGAAGGGTAAATTGCAGACAGCTGCGGGCCCCCAGGCACACAAGGGCCAGTCCCCTGGAGAGCTCAACGGTTTGAGGTGTGCACCAGTAAGGGGGTGTTGGGTGGCTGTGTTTGAGATAGGATCTCACCCCCGGGGCAAGGGCAGGTTTGCAGCGGAGCTGTGGTGGGGGTGAGGATCCTCTCTCTCCCCTCAGGATGAGGTTCTACTGATCCAGGAGGCCAAGAAAGAGTGCCGTGGATCATGGTACCTACCCGCGGGGAGAATGGAGCCTGGGGAGACCATCGTGGAGGCCCTGCAGCGGGAGGTGAAGGAGGAGGCCGGGCTGTACTGTGAGCCCCTGACATTGCTTTCTGTGGAGGAGCGGGGCCCATCCTGGATCCGCTTTGTGTTCCTCGCTCAAGCCACAGGTATGGCCCACCTGGTGGCAGTGTTTGGCAGGGGGCAGTTGACACCTTTCCCCTCAGCTTGTCCTCTGGTGCGATGAGCCCCTATTCTGTCCAGGACAAGCCTGGCATCTCCAGATCCCAGCCCCCACCAATCCCATTACCCTGGGTCAGGGTTAGGATCCTTGGGTGACCATTTACTCTGCCGGACCCAGGACTTCTCTCAACAGAGACCCTTTCTCCCACCCCATCCTCGACATCTCCTCCAGGTGGAATTCTCAAGACTCCCAAGGAGGCAGATGCAGAGTCCCTGCAGGCTGGCTGGTACCCACGAAGCTCCCTGCCCACCCCGCTGCGAGCCCAGGACATTCTGCACCTAGTAGAGCTAGCTGCCCGGTACCGCCAGCAAGCCAGGCACCCTCTTCTTCTGCCCCAGGAGCTTCCCTGCAGTCTGGTCTGCCAGCGACTCGTGGCTACTTTTACCAATGTCCAGACAGTGTGGGTGCTGGTGGGCACAGAGGGGATGCCTCACTTGCCCATCACTGCCTGTGGCTTCAGTCCCATGGAGCAAAGGGGTGGCATCAAGATGGCCATCCTGCGGCTGCTACAGGAATGTCTGACCCTGCACCATTTGGCAGTGGAGACCAAGGGGTTGCTTGGACTGCAGCACCTGGGCAAGGACCACGCAGATGGCATCTGCTTGAATGTGCTGGTGACTGTGGCTTTTCGGAACCCAGGCATGCAGAGTGAGCCCCCAAAAGTTCGGGGTGAGAACTTTTTTTGGTGGAAGGTGATGGAGGAAGACCTACAAAGCCAGCTCTTACAGAGGCTTCAGGAATCATCGGTCGTCCCAATCAACAGATAGGAAGGTGCCATCGTGGTGCAAGGAGCCGGGCACCTGTGCCTCACCCCCTACCGTGGCTCTGCCTTCCTGAGGGAGGCAGGAGGTTGGCAGTCAGAAGTCTTGTTGCATTGGGAGCAGGTGATTCTCTTAGTTCTCAGGGTAATTTCCTTTTCTGTGGAACAGGTCCCTACACTGCACCAAAAGGACAGTGACTTTAACCAAACAAGGAGTTCAGAGCTCAAGGATCTAATTACTCTGTGGGCATGATGAGGGCACTACTCCCTAAGGGGAGGAGAGAACTTTCTGAACCTGAGATGGCATCTACTTATCATTTTCCATGCTCCCCTCAGTAAAGGCCTACATCTGGGTTCCAGGTTCTTAGGCACTTAGAACACAGACTGGGTGCGGGGTGGGGGTGGGAATGGGGGGGGGTCATTCCAAGGGAGTGGGCCCCTTGCTGAGTAAATAGGTGGTACTTGCTTTGCCTTCCTGCCTAAATGTGTCTGTGGGGAGGAAGTGAGCAGGAAGCAGGGGACTGCATCAAGAAGGAAGCTCCTCCCTTGGCCCACCACACCCTCCCAGCTCTTCCCAGACAGCAAGTGACTGGGGTGGGCAGGCTTCCTGCCATCCACCATAGCCTCTGTGGCCCACTGGGGCTCTCCTTCTCTTGCCTGCCTGTGTCCACATCCCCTCCAGGGTTTGGGCAGTGAGAACACTGGGAGCTTCAGGTGGGTGAGGAGCTGTAAAGTAAAAGCCAGTCCCACCTCTTTTCCCCTGCTCCTTCCCTGCATCACTCTGTGGGCCACCAGCTTCTTGCCCCTGCCTTTCTACAACTCCAGCCGGAGCCAGACCGAAACCCTTTATTCATTTCTCCTGAGCCCAGCGGAATCATGATAAAAATTATTATTATTAAAAAAAAAAAGAACTTTACTAAAATTTAAGGGAAAAATCATAGGAAGTAAACAAAGAAGATTTATCGTGTGCTACTCACTGCATGTAATACAGATTTCTGGTTCTGGGCAAGAGAACACTTGATTAGACCTTCCTTCTGAGGTAGCTGCACTCCAACACTGATGGACCAGGATAAGGGCCCCCCATCCCATCCTCTCTTGGCTGCCATAAACCCAGAAAGGATCCTAGGGTTATGAATCTGAAGCTGGAGTCTTGTCTTTCTGGCCTTAGGCTGTGGTAGGAATCCTCTTGTCTCCTCTGAGGACAAACATCTCCCACATGATGGAATCAAACCCTTTCACGTTGGTTCACTTCTCTCAGTGTCTGAGGGACCCACCAGTCCATGTCAAAGGGCAGTCTTTGCTCCCACTTTATTTAGCCTGGAGTAGTTTTCAGCCCTGCCCAAGAGAATCACCTGGAGAGCTTGAAAAACAACTTGGGACCCATCCCCCAGAGACACTGATTCCACAGGGATTGTAAAAAGCAATCCGGTGATTCTGACATACTAAGGTAAGAGCCACTCATTAGCCCTAAGTTTTCAACTTGCTCCGTTCTGGAGTTCTCTCAGCTACCTTCCTGAAAGCGTCCCCACACAAATGCACCTAAGGACGAGCTTTTTAAAAATAGGAGGCCCACTACAGCATTCGTACAGCCCACGACATAAACACCCCAAAATGAGACTCGCATACAGATGCTCCAGATGGCCCATTCTTTCCCAGTGTCTCCGAGGCTAGCTGGCTCTCAGCTGTAAGTAAGCTGGGCAGAAATAGTGTTGCTTGGCCAAGAAAGAGCCTGGTTCCTGGCAGGCACTGAGGAACATCAGATTTGCGCTGCCAGAGCCTGTCTCTATTTACCACTACCACTGCCACCCCCCCCCCCCCCCCAGCACACCACCCCCCTCCGCTCCAGTGTTGGAAAAGGAATCTTTCTTGGGGAAGAAGAAGGGCCTGAATGAGCAGTGGAGTCCTGTGCAGGAGGACACGAAGGGACGAAGGGTGCAGAACAGGGGCGCTGTGTCCATGCAACCAAATCATTTATTGCTGTGTCGTCTGGGGGGACGCAGTGCAAATGCTGAAGGGGATGGAGGAGGAGAGGATCTGTGACTCCCGGACGCTCAAACATTTTCTGACTTGGAGAGTGCAGACTTGGAGAGTTCGCCCATGAGCTCGGCTGTCCTGTCCCACGCCAACTCCCACGTGCGCGCACACGCATGCACGCACAGGCACGGTGTCCTTCAGAGCGGCAGTTAAGTCCTCCGCAGCTTGGAGGAATGCAGGAGAGGGAGAGGTCACTGAGTTCCTCCTCTTTCATGTCACCTCCTGGCAACCTGCGGCCGGCTTCTAGAAGCGGCACAGGCAGGAAAAGGAAGCAAAAGAGGCTCTGGCCTGCTCCTCCTTGCCCAGGAGCGAAGCCAGCAACTGCAGTCCTGCTGTGAGGTAATGCCTGGCGCCGCCTGTGTGTTCCTGCAGGTTGAGACAGATTCGGGCCGGGTGGGGTGGCAGCCCCAGCCGTGAAGGGCACGTAGGGAGAACAACACTACAACTGGTTGCCTGTGCCCCAGCACCTCCCCGCCAGGCCTTGGGGGCCTGGGGTCAGGTGGGCGTCCTGGCCTCGTCAGTCCTGAGCTCCCTGGCTCTCCTGGAAGAGTATTCCATCAAGGACACTGCGGCAGGGTGGAATGCTGAGGGCCAGGCCTGGCCTCCCCCGGTCTCTGAGCCCCTCTGCCCAGGTGTGTTGGACCTGCCGAGACGGGTTCAGAGGCGCCAGAGAGAAACCAGCTGGAGCCGGAGCCTGGCACCCAGCCCCCCCACACTTCCCAAGCCCTCTCCCGCCCTGGCTGCAGTTGTACCAAGGCTCTCATTAGCAGCTGCCCCCGCCTGGGCGCGGAGTAGGCTTTGGATATTTGCCACGAGGCGGTTGGGAATTTTGCAACAGTCTCTAGGAGGGCTGGGCAGGAAGAGTGGGCTTCCCTGGCCATCCACTGTGCCTTTGCCACAGGTTAAGCCAAGAAGGCAAGAGAAAAAAATGTCAAGTGTCAGCAGTGTCTGTGGCACCTACTGTGTCAGAGACAGGGCTCCTGCACCCCCATCTCTCTGGCCTGCAGTCCTGACCAGCCTCAGAACCATCACTCACTCCCCTCTGTGCCCCTGGGACTGACCATAGGTCTTGGCCCCGGAAATGGCCCGTAGACACAGAACACGCGAGGGTTTGGGCCTGGCTGCTCACCTGGCAATTACCCAGCTCCCCTGAGAAGGCCCCAAGGACACCATGCTGTCTGGGAGGCCATCTCTTTTGCTCCGTGGCTTCTGGTACCTTGGAGACCCACTCCCCGAACCCAGTCTCATGTGGCTGACAGGCCCGGGTCTCCTGGAGTGAACCTGGAGTGGAAGCCCAGGCCTCCTCAGAGGCAGAGGTGCCTGGGATGTAGAGGAGATGGAGCCGAGCCCCCACCCTGGGAGGCAGGAGGTGGCGGCAGTGCCAGGTGGGAGGCAGCTCTCGGGCAGAGGTGTCCTGTCCTGCTCCTGGCTCAGACGTGCCCTTCTCGGGGAGGGGATAGGTGCAGGTGAGGTCCATGTGGGGGGAACTTGACAAAAGCGATGGCAGCCAGCTCCTTGCAGAATTCCTCAAGAACCACCACACCCTGGAGGAGGGTCTGGTGGTCCAGCCTGAGGGAGACAGCATGGGAGTCATGGCTGGGAGGTGGTGGGAGTGTGCCCAGTATGACATCCCGGTGCCCAGGAGGCACGTTCCAGTGCCAGACTCCTCTGAGTGAAGACAGAGCTCAGCAATGGGCCACCGTCACCCCTTGGCCTGTGTTCCTCCAACTACCCTGGAGCAGTCTGCCTTCCCACCCTAGGGTCCACCCTTGGGCACCCACTGCCCTGGGTTACTTACTGTTCCCCGGGAACCTGACCCATCAGCTGCTTGCGCACCAGGAGCAGTTTGCCTGGGAATTGGGGGACCCTCTGAATTCTCTGCATCAAGTCCCCTATCACCTAGAGCAGGAATAAGACAGGACTGAGGTGGGGGCCAGTGACACTCGTGCAGGGTCCCCTAGCTCTGCCATGCCACGGTCGGTGGGTGTGTGTGCCTGTGCTTTCCCCGGAGCTGTCCGGGGTGCCCACTCCTGCAGCCCTTGCCCCCACCCTCCTTCCTGTTCCCCTCCCTTCCTGCCACCCCACTGGCACACACCCTTGGGCTCCGACATCCTTACCCTGACAAGCACAGAGAACAGACTCCTGCAGCCAGGGGCCAGGTTGATGTAGGGATCCAGGAGGTACTCGTGGATAAGGGGGTGGGGGAAGAGGGCAAGCCGGGACAGGACTGAGGTCACCTGCAGGTTCAGGCTGTATGGCTGTAGGGAACACGGTGGACAAGCCGAGGGTTGGCAGGGGGCAGCGAGCATTTTTTGCACTCCCCCAGCAAGGCGCCTGGCCAGTGTGAACGTGTGCGGGGGTGGGAGTCTCACGTGATGTGTGTGTGTGTCATGGATTCCCTGGGGCTGAGGGCCAGGACATGTTAGGGCGTGTGGGGCAGAGGCAAGACGGGGCTTCCCGCCTGGAGAAGGGGGAGGGGTGGGGGGGTCTGGAGCTGAAGCACCAAAGAGGACTCAAGCCCCAGGGCTGGGCGGCTGTCCTGATGGGCTCTAGAGGCACCTGCCTGAGTTCTCCTGCCGGCCCTCACCCTGTAGCCAGGGCCCAGGCCTGTTGGCTACCTGTTCCAAAATCCGGGACATGCGGTCAAACAGCATTCGGAGGAAGTGACCCTCAAAGAAAGGCCGTTCGGGTTCATGGGGGTCCAGGGGTGTGGGACCCAGGGGCCAGCCCCAAGGGGCTACTCGGGAGCTGCATTCCTGGAACTGAAACAGTGGTGAGAGTTGAGGAGGGAGGCCCAGTGGCCAGGAGGCACCTGCAGACACAGGGAACCACGTGGGAGGGATGGACTCGAGCTCTTGGCAGGAGTAGGGAGCACCCTGGGCAGATCACAGACGGAGGAGGTGGGGCTTATCAATGCCATGACTCTGAGGGCTGAGGAGTGGGCATGGGCACAGGCCTCGACACTCACCAGTCCGTAGGCATCGTGGACGTACGTGTCATATCCGGTCTCCTCCAGGAAAGCTGAGGTCTTGGCTTCCTCAGGAACCAGGCAGAGGAAACTGAGAGACAAGACCTGGGTGTGGAGGGGCACCGCCTGGGCCACCCGGTTCCTCCTTGCTCCACTCCAGCCCCGAAGGCGCACTCCCTCCTGGGCTGTGCCTCATCAGGGCTCTGGCCGAAGATGGAACAGACCTCAAGTGGCTTCGGGTTCCAGAGCGACTCCCTACCTGTTGACGATCTCAGTCACGGCTGTTTTGCCATCCAAGTTGGTGGGGGGGGCCGGGGGGTGCTTTGCAGAGGGTTGAAAGCTGGAGTCGAGGAAGCCGTCTGTGAAGTAGGGGTCTTCCTCCAAATCTCTGTGGCCAGGGCCGGCAAGTGGCACCAGGAATGAAGGAATGAGCGAGCGCGGGGTACTGAGGGCCGTACTGGGTCCCAGGGGTGCGGGGTTTCACTTACACGGTGTCCTCGTAGCTCTCGGGCTCGGGTGAGCCCCGGGCCACATAATGGCGGCCCTCCAGGTAGCCCAGGACCAGGCTGCGGATGATCCGCTCGTGCGGCTTCTGGAGCAGCTCCTCGAATAGCCGCAGCGTGGTGATGCTGATCTGGGTGAGAAAGGGTCAGCAGGAGTCCCTAGGAATGGCTCCCTCGGATAAGGCAAGACCAGGGGTAGCGAGTGGGTGCTGGTGTGGGAGCCAGAAGTCTGCCCCCCGCCCCCCGCATTCTGTCACCAAGCAAATGAGCCAACTGGCGCTTCTGTGTCTCGGTTCCCAGGTTTGAGAAATGAATGGAATAGCAGCCTCACCCAGCTTAGGGGAGCTGTGAGCCTCCAAAAAGCCAAATGAGTATGAGTAGGTTTGGAAGACAAAGTCACCCGGCGAATATCTGATCACAGATGACTACTATGTGACAAAAGCCGCCATGACTGTGTCATGCTTTTTGGGGGGTATGTGTTTCGATGCCTCAAGGGTAGTACCACCCGGTAAGCTAATGCAAGCAGGGAGAAGCCCTCAGGAAATCCCTTGGGTGGGGGCTGGTGGGAGCCAGAAGGACGAGGTGCCCCCCCCCCACCTCACCTCGTCAGAGAGGTGGTCGCAGTGCCCGATGAGGTGAGTGCACAGAGTGCGGGGGCCGTCGTCAGGGGCTGCAGGCTGTGGCTCTGTGCCCAGGAGGAAAGCCACGGCCTCTCGCAGCAGCGCCGGGGAGCGGAGCTGACGCAGCATGGCCGTGAGCAAGGCGGTGGAGGTCAGGACGCTCTGCTCTGAACTACAGGGAGAGAGCACTGAGCCAGGCCTCCTTGGGGTTGAGAGCCAGGCAGGGGAGGGGAGACCAGAGAGGGAGCCAGGGGTGAATGAATGTGAGGATGACAGCACCCTTTCCTGGGTTCCTTATGTCTTGGTTGGTATTTCCCTGCTTGCTCCCTAGCCCTCTGGAGGCCCTGGAGTCCAAGAGCTGGAGGCCTTCGTCAGCCCATGTGGCTCTGAGCCACGTGTGTCAGGGGCCAAACCTGGCAAATATGAACCATGGGACCCACAGACCCATGTGACTATGGCCGAGGAGACCCCCGGCCTTAGGGACAGGAGGGGACTCGGTGGGGTGGGCCAATGGATCCAGACCATGGCCGTGCCGAAGGGAACAGAGACTCACACATGCAGGAGGTGGGGCTGCAGAATCTCCACGAATAACTTCTCAGCCACAGCCTTTGCCAAGGCGTCTGCAACCACCTAGGTGCCAAAGAACATGTCTTATGCACGTTTTACCTCCATGACAGTTTTCCCCTGAGAAACAACTGTGTCCTTGCACAGTGTCTAACGCAACAGGCAGGCTGGGGGCCCTGCCTAGCTCTCAAGAGACCCCTCGGTCCTCAAGGTGGACACGGTGAAGGGAGTGGGGTGAACCGTGCGGCACCCTCCCCCGCCCCCCAGAGAGCCCTGCTGGTGCCGGCTCCTGCTCACCATGTGTGCCTCCGTGATGAGGTGGTCACAGTAATCAAACCAGCCCAAAAAGGCAGCCAAGGCCTCCTTGCCAGGGAAGGCAGCCTCATCAGATGGGGCGCTGGGCAGCCTGAGAGGGAGTGAGGGAGGGGCTATGGGGCCTGCCTCAGGTATGTTCCAGAACCTGGGCCCCTTCTCCCTGCACCCTCTATTGCGGGTGGGGGGTGAGGTGAGGGAGGTGAAGCAAAATGATGTTTCCCTGGAGGGAAAGCCCCAGAAGGATGGGTGGTGCCCTCAGGAAGAAGGTGGCCAGCAGGGGTCCCTACCCTCCTGGAAAACCAGAGGAACGGCTACCAGAGGGCAGGGAGGGCTTCTATCCCCTGCAGCTGTAGCCCGGCTCCCAGCCAAGCCCAAGCGCCTACCTCCAGCTGATACCCTCTAAAGCGGCAATGTCTGCTGGGTCCAGGAAGGTGGGCAGGGCCTGGTACAGCTGGCAGAGATGCTCGGCGACAGCAGGGCAGCAAGGGCTGCTCTGCACCAGGTAGGTGGCAGCTGCCTGTGAAGCCACACTTACCAGGAGCAGCAGGTTCTCCTGGGCCTTCAGAGCCACCCGACCTTTCTGGGGAGATAAGGGGACCGCTTCAGGGACATACATCTAACCCCCAGTCCCCTCCCAGCCACCTGCCCTCCTCACCCCTGCCCGCTCTGTCTCGGCAGCCAGCACCTTGCTCTTGCACAAGCCCATCAGGGATGTGATGAGGTTGCTGTCTGCAGCCCCTCCACCCGGCTCCTCCATCTCGGCAGGCGGCTGGGGGCTCAAGGCCCGGGCCCCACCGGAACTCCTGTCAGGAGCCTTGCTGTGAGGGTCGTCCTTGTCTTGGATGTTGGCTGCCTCTCTAGGCAGGGTGCTGGGTTCTCTGGATGACTTCTTCCTACTGACCATCTTCTTACCCTGCAAAGAAGGTCGGGTGAAGCCAGGTCGTGGTGCAGACCATTCCCCACGGTGCCCCCTTGGGAAGGCAGGATGTGCTGGCTGTCCGGGCCTCAGCGTGGAGCTATAGGGGAAGCTGAGGCACGTGAATACCTGCTCCACCCTTTGCTTCCTCAGAAGGGCCCTAGGGGCTGGCCCTGGGGGTCTGGGCCCTCCCGCTTCTTTTCCTCCGAGATGCTCACTTCCAGGATATAGGTGAGTAGAGCTGGGTCCTGTTGGATCTTTGAGCAGAGGACGGTGGTGAACTGTACCTCCTCCTTTTCTGTCTGGGATCCGGGGACTGTCCCACCAAGTCGGAGAAGCTTCTAGAAGGGAAGCAAATTAGAAGAATGAGGTAGCAGGGAAGAGATGGGGCTTGACCCTCAGACACCCCTTGGTTTCCTGGTCCTTTACCTGCACGGGCCTGTGGACATTGAGATAATGCAGGAGGGGATGCTGCACCTGGGCCAGAAGCTTGCTGAAGAACTGGAATACCTGCTGTCGCATGCCCGGGGGGTACTGCGGGGTCAAGAAGCAGGGTGCCCATCAGGTGAAGCCATGGCTGCTGCCAGGAATGCTCCTCCCCCACAGCCCACAGCACCATCCTGTCTTCTGCCACCGTGAGTCACTTGCCTCACTACAGGCACACCTTGCTTCCAGACCACCTCAATAAAGCAAATACTGTGATAAGTGAATATCCAATAAAGCCAGTAAAATTGAGGTTTTGGCTTCCCAGTGAAGACAAAAGCTATGTTTTTTTACACTATGCTGTCGTCTATTAATTGTGCAATTGCTTTAGTTCTAAAAAGCAACGTATGTAATCTTAATTTAAGATTAATTTCTTGGGACACCTGAGTGGCCTCAGTGGTTGAGCATCTGTTTTTGGCTCAGGTCATGGTCCTGGGGTCCTGGGATTGAGTCTCGCATTGGGCTCTTTGCAGGGAGCCCACTTCTCCCTCTACCTATGTCTCTCTCTCTCTGTGTGTGTCTCTCATGCATAAATGAATAAAATCTTTTTAAAAAATTAAAAACATAAAAATAATTTCTAAAAGATGCTAACTATCACCTGACTTTTCAGTAAGTTGTAACCTTTTTGCTGGCAGAGGCGCTTGCCTCGATGTTGGTGACTGCTGACCAATCAGGGTGGTGGCTGCTGAAGGTGGGGCTTGGGGGCTGTGGGGATTTCTTAAAATAAGACACCGATGAAGCTGGCCACATGGATGGACTCTTGGTTTCATGAATAATTTCTCAGTAGCAGGAGATGCTTTTTGATACATTTTACTCACAGTAGATCTTCTTTCAAATCTAGCGTCTGTCCTCTCCAACCTACCCCTGCTCTATCGACTAAGTTTACGCAATGCTCTAAATCTTTCGTTGTCATCTCAACAATCTTCCCAGAGTCTTCTCAGGAGTAGATTCCATCTCAAGAAACCACTTTCTTTACTCATCCACAAGCAGCAACTCCTCATCTGATCATGAGATGGCAGCCATTTGGTTCCATCTTCAGGCTCTACCTCCAGTTCTACTCCTCTTGCTCTTTCCCCCACACTTCCTCCTCTGAAGTCTTGAACCCATCAAAGTCATCCATGCAGGTTGTAATCAAATTCTTCCAAACTCCTGTTCATGTTGATATTTTGACTTTTTCCCATGAATCACAAATATTCTTAATGGCACCCACGTAGAATGGTGAATCCTTGCCAGAAGGTTTTCAATGGACTTTGCTCAAATCCCTCAGAAGAATCGCTATATATGGCAGCAACAGCCTTAAAGAATGTATTTCTTAAATAATGAGACTTGAAAGTCAAATGACTCCTTGATCCCTGGGCTGCAGAATGGATGCTATGTGAGCAGAAAACAACATTTATCTCAGTATACGTCTCCATCAGAGTTCACGTGTGACCAGGTGCATTGTCAATAAGCAGTCGTATTTTGAAAAGAATATTTTTTTCTGAGCGGTACTTCTCAACAATGGTCTTAATGTTCAATAAACCATGTTGTGATCTGAAGTGCCATCATCCAGGGTTTGTTGCTCCGTTCACAGAGCACGGGGCAGAGTGGACTTAGCATAATTCTTCGGGACCCTGGGATTTTCAGAATGATCAATGAGCCCTGGCCTCAACGTCAAGGCACCCGCAGCATTAGTCCCTAAGGAGGGGTTCGGGCTGTTCCTTGAGGCTTTGAAGCCAGGCACTGACTTCTCCTCTCTCTAGCTATGAAAGTCCTAGCTGGCATCTTCTCCCGATAGAGACCATTTTCTCTACATTGGAAATGTGTTGTTCAGTGTAGCCTCTTTCATCACTTATCCTGGCTGGATCTCCTGGAGAACGTGCTGCAGTGTCTACACCAGCATTGGCTGCTTTACCTTGCACTGGGTTATGGTAGAGATGGCTTCTGGCCTTAAACCTTATGAACCCACCTCTGGCAGCTTCCACCTTTTCTCCTGCAGCTTCTTCACTGCTCTCAGCCTTCACAGAACTGAGGAGAGTCAGGGCCTTGCTCAGGATAGGCTTTGGCTTAACAGAATGTCCTGGCTGGTTTCATCTATGCAGACCATTCAGACTTTCTCCACATCAGCAATGGCTTTCTTATCATTCATGTGTTCACTGTTCACTGGAAGGCACTTTTAATTTTCTTCAACAACTTTTCCTTTGTATTCACAACCTGGCTAACTGGTTGGTGCAAGAGGCCCGCTTTTGGCCTGTCTCGGCTTTCAATGTGCCTTCCTCACTAAGCTTAATCACTTTAGCTTTTGATTTAAAGTGAGAGACATGTGACTCTTCCTTTCACTTAAACACTTAGAGGCCACTGTAGGGTTATTAGTTGGCTGAATTTCAATATTATGGTGTCTCCGGGATTAGAGAGGCCCGAGAAGAGAGAGGAAGATGGGGAATGGCTGGTCAGTGGAGCAGTCTTACATGGGCACTATTTGTAGTACCCTCAATGACAACAACAACATCAAAGATCTTTGATCACAGATCACCATAATGAATATAATAACGAAGTCTGAAATATTACCAAGAATTACCAAAACATAACACTCAGCGGTTGAGCATCTGCCTTTGGCTCAGGGTATGATCCCAGAGTCCTGGGATTGAGTCCCACATTGGGCTCCCTGCATGGAGCCTGTTTCTCCCTCTCCCTATGTCTCTGCCTCTCTCTCTGTGTGTCTCTCACGAATAAATAAATAAAATCTTAAAAAAAAAAAAAAGAAACTGGCTTTCCCACACTGCTGATTCCCCTTCCTGCTTTTCTGTTCTCCATAACCCTGTCATCGTTGAATATACTATGTGTGGGCCGCCCAATTACCCACCTCTCTCTGACTAGAAGTTTTGTCTGTTTTCTTTACCACTGTATCCCCAGCATTCAGGATCCTGCCTGGCACATGCCTGGTTCTTAGCACACCTTCTCCAAATGAACCCTGACTAAACAATGGGCGCAAATCCATGACATGATGGAAACACAGGTGGACGAGCCTAGAAGTCAGAGGGCTCCAGTTTGGGTGGAAGGTTCCAGGGGCACCCCAGGGTCCTGCCCACCTCGGCCTTGCCCAGTGTGCATAGGGTCTCCAGGATTTTGTGTTGCAGCAAGTATTCTAGACAGGGCCCAGCCTCGCCAGCTCCTGTCTGCTGCCTCTCCTCGTACACCAGGATGTCCAGCATCTGCTTCAGCCGCCAGGGAATATCCGTTTTCTTGGCAGGGGTGTTTTCATCTAATAGAGATTCAGGAAATGAGGGTGAGTGGGGTGAAGAGTGGCACTTTGGCTTGATGAGGTCAAGCCCATGGGGTCTGAAGGGTGGAAGGAGACTGAGGGTATCCCTGGAGAAAGGCCAAGTTACCGGTTTGCTTTGAACAAAGACATGGGGAAGTAGAAATTTACAGTTGGTGCCTCTAAACCTAAAAAGACAAAAGATGGGGCACCTGGGTGGCTCAGTGGTTGAAAGTCTGCCTTTGGCTCAGGACATGATCCTGGGGTCCTGGGATCTAGTCTCACATCAGGCTCCCTGCATGGAGCCTGCGTCTCCCTCTATGTTTCTGACTCTCTCTGTGTCTCTCATGAATAAATAAATAAAATCTTAAAAAAAAAAACAACAAAATACCTTTGGGATGAGACCCAGGATACAGCCTTCTGACTGGGAACGTGTACATACTCTAGCACTTTATCAGAGGGAAGTGGCATCATTTTTTCTCCTAACCCTGGGGCATATAGGAGGGTACACCGCCCAGGCTTCAGGCCAGCTCTGGGCCTGAGTGAGAAGCCGTGGGCTCAAGGTTCTCTGTCATTGAATTTAGAAGCTGTCTTGGAGGAGCTTCCTGAGAGGTAAACATCCTGTCCTTTTTACACTCACAAGAGGCAGAAAGGAGAAACAACGTTTTTTTACAAAGGAGAAAAAAATCTGTGCATGACCACGGGTTTGGAGGCAAACTTGTTCCATCATGCAAAGGTCTTGATGGAGAAGCTGGAGCTTTCTTAGTGAGAGTCTCAGGTAGAGAGTATTTGTGTAAAGCAAGTTTTGGTGCTTTGGGACCAGCCTTGGAGCACCCCCTAGCTTTTCTTGAAAGCACTGGCTTTTCAGCAACAGAGCTCACCTCACTCACCCCCATACCTGTGGTCTAGGGACTGTTCTGGAAATTAATGGATTGGGTTCAGGTGAAGCCCCAGGTGGACCTGAGTCAGTTCTGGATCTTTTCCTACATCCTGGTAGATTGGGGCTGTCAAGAGATATCAGTCTAAAAGGTACAGACTTCCAGTCAAAAAATAAATAAGTCCTGGGGCGCCTGGGTGGCTCAGTCAGTTGGGTGTCTGATTCTTGATTTCAGCTCAGGACTGTAAGAGAGAGCCCTGTGTCAGGTTCTGCGCTGGGCCTGGAGCCTGCTTAATATTCTCTCCCTCCATTTCTCTCTGCCCCCTCCCTCTTTAAAAAACAAAAAACAAAAATAATAAATAAATAAATAAATAAATAAATAAGTCCTGAGAATGTTTTACAGCCTGTTGACTATAGTTAATGTATTGCATATTTAAAAATTGCTAAGACTAGATCTTAAAACTTGTCATGACAAGAAAAAAAAATTGGTAACTAGTTAGGGTGATGGATATTAACTAGACTCACTGTGGTGATCACTTCACAATATATCCATATATCGAATCAATATATTGTACACCCAATTTACATGATATAATGTCACATCAATTATATCTCAAAAAAGAAAAAAAGACTTCAGTTTAAAGCAGTTGTTCTCAACTGGGGTGATTTTGCCCCCAGGAACATTCGGCAATGTTTGGAGAAACATTTATGGCTATCGAAATGGGGAGGGGTTGCTACTGGCATCTATCTAGTCGGTAGAAGCCATGGCTGCTGCTAAACATACTACAATGCACCCCCAGAAGCCCTGCGCCACAAATAGTGATCAAGCCCAAATGTCAACTGTTCCAAGATGGAGAAACCTGGTCTAAAAGGACCGGGGCGGGGGGGGGGGGTGTTTCTCAGAAGGCGGGGGTGTTCCTCAGAGTGTCCAAAGACTGTTTTTTAATTTCTTGGGCTAGCTCAGGCTGGAAATACAGTCTTCAGGAAAGGGGTAGACTGGAATCAAACCACAATCTGAACCAGGAGGTAGAAAGCCAGGGATGCAGGACAGGGTTACCTGGCAACCAGCGTGTATCCACCAATACCAACGTACTGACTACAAAGCAGCCAATCAGATTCCACCCCCTCAATGAGTGATCCTGATGGGCCCAGATTACCCAAAGCTGGCTCCCTGAGGTGTCAGCTAGGGAGAAGGACCCAGGCACGGTACATGCCTCAGCTTCTGCTACTGTAAATTTCTATAAGGGACACGCCCTCTAAGTTAGCTCAGGGAAAAGAGGAATTTATTCCATTTCTTTTCTTTTAATCAGTAAGCCCTGAGCACAGGCACTTGGGGACTGCCGGCCTGGACAGTCTGCCTCGCTGGGAGCTAGGGGCGAGTGGAGCTCAGCCTCTGCCTTGCAGTCAGCTCAGGGACATGCACAATTTCACAGTTCCTGCTCCCACCTGACACGGTTCCTCTCATGAAAGATCAGGGTGGGGCCAGCCCCCATTCTCGACTCCTGTGCGGCTGGCAGTTGTCACCTTTTCCCTGCATCTCTGACTGGCATGGTGACCCTGCCCACACCTTCCTCCCCACTGCATGCAAGGCTCCCCCGGCCAGGGAAAATGAGGCCCCACCTGTGCTTTCAATGTAGTAGTGCGTGATGCACTTCCAATGCTCCACGAAGGCCTCTAGCAGGTCAATGCTGGGCTCCCGCTGTGGAGAGAGCAGAGACACAGCCTAAGTGGTCGTCACAGTGATTACGGGCTCTGTTGCCACTGCCACTCGGAGCAGGTGTTCCACCGTCTACCAAGCATTGGGTCGGTACTAGGCCCTGGAGGAGGCCCTGTGATCCAGATTCTCAAAGGGAACAGTAACTCATTTTCTCCAGGACAATCACTCAGCACCTCTCACAGCCCCCTTCTCTCCTGGAAATCCTGTACTCCTACTACATGTCATGATTCCATAGGGCCTGTCCTGGAAGAACTAGGAATATTGGTGGGGGGAACAGACACAGAAATAGATCCTCTCAAGATAGTTATGCTACAATAAAGGGACACAGAGAGAAAACAGGAGAGTACCCCCCAGAACAACAAAATCAAAATGATATGGATGGAAAGCATGGCAATGACAAAGCTTTCAGGTCCTTCTCAATCCGAGAGTCTGCAAAAATCTGTGTTTGAGGCCATTGAAAAGCTTCGTTCAGCCAGGTGTGTAGTGTTAGCATAATATTCATAAAGCATCTTACTTATACCATGCTTGCATCTTTTTTCCAAGGCTGCAGGCTGCCAGAGGAGCTGGGGATACACAGCCTGCAGCCCCAGGGAATTCTATTTTTGCTAGGAGCAAGCCCCAGACCTGCCCCTTTTCCAGAAGTTATCTCTTCATCTCCACCCCCAACAACTGCTTTTTCCAAAAACTCCAAGAAAGAGCATTTGTTCTCTTTCCTTGAAGAGTAAACATACACAGGAGAAAATGCATCATCAAATAGTCACCACAGGTGCTCATTTCCTCCTCTCTGTCTTTGTTCAGGCCGCTCTGCCCAGAAGGCCCTATGTCCCCCTACATTTGCCTAGATCCAAAGGCTCACCAGTGAGGCCCAGCTAAGGGCCACCAGCTCCACAAAGGCCTCACCAGATTTCCTGGACACCTCTCTCTCTAACCTCACACTTCACTGCATCACAGAACTGAGCATCTACTGATTGATTCAGGAAGTATCTTCTGAGTGCCTACTGTGTACAAGACACCATGCTAGATGCTATATGTAATACAAGGCTGCTGAACACCCAGTGCCGGGGAGAACAATATAAAAACCGCCCTGAATAACTCAGCTATAGGAAGAGGTGTGAGAACACAGGAGAGGTAGAAACTGGCCCCTGGGAAGAGAGGGCTGGAACAGAGTAGGCTTTACTGCAGTTACCCTGGAAATAAACCATGAAGAATGGAGCCCGAATTTAATCATTAGAGATGAAGGAAGTTCCTTCCTGCAGAAGGAACTCTGCAAAGAGTGTCTGGGACAAGGATGGATTGAGTGTGTGGGCTCCTGAACATCAAGTCACCAAGTCAGGACTGTTTTTTTGCAGGCGGGGGTGGGAGGGGGTGCAGCTCAAGGACATCTAGCGGTGTTTCAGGCAGAGTCCTCCAAGTCCTCTGACAGTTGCATGTAGGAGATGATGACAAGAACAGTTAGAAGGCCATTATGACAGGAGAAAGAAGCAGTACCACTGAATCAGAGGCCCTGAAACTCTTGCCCCAACCCTCAGCTGCCCAGGCAAGCTTGTCTTCTTTCATAGTTAGTGGTGCGGGGCAGCACCCTTACAGGATCAACACCAAACACACCACCCACATGGAGCCCCTGCCTCTCACCAGGTCCTGGGTGATACTATTATTGTGGGATTAGAGTCACCTCTTCTACTAGACTGTGAGCTCCCTGAGGGCTCGGATTCTGTGTTTTCTAGTTCTGCCTGCCCCTAAAGGGCGCTGTCAATAGTGACTACTCATTCATATTTACTAAGTATCTCAGCAAACTCCCTTAGACATCCTTTCCATAGTTCCTTGTTTCAGGAAAGCTCTCTGACCCTTGACAGGCACTATAATCATCTTCCAGTTCTGCGATGGGCCTTAGGATTCATTTGTAGTCTCCTAAACCCTTGAGCTGGGCTTACAGTGAAAAGGAACAATCCAGTAAGAGTAAGAGACTGGGGTGCACCAATGATCAGCAAACTGTAACAGACTGTAACAAAGTAGACTGTTAGAAGGAAGCAAGGGGAACATCTTCACCTGAATCCACTATTAGCTATTATAACTCCAGAGAAATTGTAGATGATTTATTTTTAAAGAGAAATTATTAATCTTCACAACCTCTGTTAATAATAATAAAGAATATTTTTTTAAAAAACCAGAACAATTGCTGTTCTTATTTTGTCAGAAGAGGGCAGGAAGGAGCACTCTTCCTCCTTGACAAGAAGTCAAGCAACTTGCTGGGGGCAGGGAAAGACCTATGCCCTTGATGTGGGTGGGGGTGGAGGGGAGAAGAGGGGTTCCCCTCTCTCCTGACCCTTACAGGGGGGCCAGCCAAGCTTCTGTGGCATTGTCTATATATCCTATACTCAGGAGCCAAAAGTATCTCCCTTGACCACCAATCTCTCCTCCATCTACGGACGCTGAAGTGCCTGCATTGGAAGCAACAGAAATTCACTTCTGGGGACTAAGACTCTGTCTGGCCGGACTACCAGCCCGGTGTAGGGGGTTTTCCCTGAGAAGCATGTAGCAGTTTGGCATATCACTTTCTAAGATGACAGCTGTTTTGATTGGAAACAAGGGGGAGGGGAAGGCGAAATCATTCTGGAACCCCTCCCCAGGTGGGCTGCCCTGGAAGCACCTGGATGCCAGGAATGCAGCGCTGGGGACAGGTGGGCGGAGCTTTTCACTTTCTTCACAAGTTTAAGGCTGAGACTGTTCTCATTTATAATAAGCTCGGTTTTGGCTCTGGAGCCAATCTGACACGATATTACTAAACCGATCCTTTAGAGGAGGACTTCTGCTTGGGGACAAAAGAACTGTTAACTTTACAGACAGGCTCTTGGCAGGGTTACTTTCAACAGAAGGCGTTGGGCCTAGTCTATCGGAACTGCATGCACTTTTATCTCCCTGAATGCAGCGAACCCTCCGACCAGCCTTCAACCGGAGAGAAAGCCGCAAACACGCCGAGTCTCGGCCCCAGGGCCCCCCGGAGTCCCCCGCTGCTGGCCTCTCCTGACTCAAGGTCAGTGTGGCTAAGGCCTGGGCCGTGCGAGGCCACAGCCTGGGGCGGGCTGTTTCCCGGGCCGGCGCCCACCCACCCCGCTGCGAACAGTCCCGCTTCCCGCGTCCCGGGCCGGGCCGGGCCGGCACTTCCCGAGCCGAGGCTGGGCGCACCCGCGGGACTAAGGTCCTGGGGTTGTCTGGGGCTCAGCAGGAGGCGGAAGGGCACCTCTTTTTCCAAGCCTGGTGACCAGGGGGGGAGGAGCGTGGGGGGAGGAGGAGGGAGGCACCTTGGGGAGGAAAGTGCTGGCTGACGGGGGAGCCCAACAGCACTGAGGAGTTCGGGAACCGGGAGCAAACTGGGACCGCGGAGCAGGAAAATAAACCGGAAGCCGTTGGGGGAAAAGGGTTAGTTAGGGGCTGGGCATGACCTGGAGAGGCCGGGGCCAGGGCGACGGGGAGGGAGGCCACGCGGAGGCGCAGGGAGGACTCCGCGCGGGCCGCGACCCGGGGCAGGGGAGGCCCAGAAGGGCGCCGCGGCCGGGAGCCTGGGAGCCGGGAGCCTGGGAGGGGGTCCCTCCCCCCGCGGGCCCGCGCCACCCACCCCGGCCCTCCGCCCTCCGCCCGCGCCCGCCGCCCGCCGGCTCCTCCCCCGGCCCCGCGCCCGCCCTTCCGGCCGAGGCCCCGCGCGCCCCGCTTCCCGGGCCTCACCGCCCCCACGGCCTCCTGCAGCAGCGCCCCGAGCCGGCTCAGCATGTCGGCGGCCCGGCCCTGCTCGGCTCCCGGGCGGCGGCGGCGGCGGCGGCGGCGGCGGAGCTCGCGGGCGGAGGGCGGCCCCGGAGGCGCGGCGCGGGGGCGGGGCCCTGGCTGACCCGCCCCGCCCCGGCCCGGCCCGGCCCGCTGGGGGGCCCGCAGCAGCACCCCCCCGCCCCCCGGCCCGGCCCGCTGGGGGCCCCGCAGCACGCCCCCCGCAGCACCCACCCCGGCCCTCCGGCCCGCTGGGGGCCCGGCAGCAGCACCCCCCGCAGCATCCACCACCCCCCGCCCCTCCCGGCCCGGCCCTCTGGGGGGCCCGCAGAAGCACCCTCCTGGCCCCCCGCCCGCTGGGGGCCCCGCAGCAGCACCCCCGCAGCACCCACCCCCCCCCCCGCCCGGCCCGCTGGGGGCCCCGCAGCAGCACCCCCGTAGCACCCACCCCCGGTCCCCCGGCCCGGCCTGCTGGGGGGCCCGCAGCAGCACCCCCCTCCCCGGCCCCCCTCCTGCTGGGGGCCCCGCAGCACGCCCCCCGCAGCCCCCCCCCCGGCCCCCCGGCTCGGCCCGCTGGGGGCCCCGCAGCAGCACCCCCCTCCCCGGCCCCCCTCCTGCTGGGGGCCCCGCAGCACGCCCCCCGCAGCACCCACCCCGGCCCCCCGGCTCGGCCCGCTGGGGGCCCCGCAGCAGCACCCCCCCCCCGCCCGGCCCGCTTGGGGCGCCGCAGCAGCACCCCCCCCGGCCCCCCTCCTGCTGGGGGCGCCGCAGCAGCACCCCCGCAGCACCCACCCCGGTCCCCCCGCCCGGCCTGCTGGGGGGCCCGCAGAAGCACCCCCCTGGCCCCCGGCCCACTGAGGGCTCCCCAACCCGGCCCGCTGGAGGCCCTGCAGCACCACCCCCCGCAGCACACCCCCACGCCCCCGTCCCGGCCACCCGGCCCGGCCTGTGGCCCCCGCCCCCCTCCTCTTGCGCTGTCGGGGCGGAGGCCAGGGAGAGCGAGGGGGCCCTTGGAGCCTGAAGCCTCAGCGGAGGAGGGAGGGGCGCCGCGGAGGAGCAGGTGCAAGTTCCGCAGGGGCCAGTCGGAGGAGCCAGGGGCAGCGAGAAGGGCGAGGGGGCCCCGGAGTTTCTTCCCTGAGGAAGGGGCAATTGTGTGGGTCCCGTAAGTCTCTAGATGCCCCAACCCACCCGCCGCCCCCCACGACCAGGAGAGTAGCCCCAGGCTGCACGTGGCTGTGGAGCGCTGAAACAAACGTGCAGGTCCTAACTGCGAGGTGCTGAGGGTAAAATACACGCGGGGTTCTGAAGACTTGCACAGAAAAGAAAATGCAGACTAGTTCATTCGTGGTATTGTGTGTGGATGACTTGTTGACACTGTAATGCATTAGGTCCACTGGGTTAAATGAAGCATATTACTAACATTAATTTCACTTGTTGCTTATTCCTTCTAGTGGATAGGGCACTGGTCCAGCGGTCCTGCAGAGGAAGGCACGGCTGGCCGGTTGTCCTGGCAGCACCAAGGAAAGAAACACAAGGTGGGTGACCCATGTGGAGAGGGCCCCTGCCCCAGAAGGTTGGACCCAAGAAGTAGGCAGGCAGGACTTGTATAAAAGAGTAGGGGTTCCTGGAATGTCTGAGCTACAACCACGGATTTAAAGCCCATTTCCCCTACCACCTCCACCACCACCCTCCACAATGGAAAGATCTTCCTGAGGAGAGGGCTGGTTATCTGTTCCAAATGTATTTCTGCTCAACACATGATGAGTGGGTGAGGGATCAAGGGTTGCACTAGGGAGGAGAGTAGCCTCTACTGCAAAGCTGAAGGATGGAGAGCTGTGGGGTCTTGGGGTTTCATTGCACTCGCCCTGCCCCTTGGGCTCCATTCACCCATCAGGCTGAGGCCCAGGAGGCCCCAAGCGGCCCAGAGATGGCTGTGTACCCTGGAGTGGAGCCTGGAGCCCCAACTAAGTCACCAGGGGGTGGGGACAGACAGGGCTAGCAAATGGATCTCAGTTCTGAGAGCTGCTTGAGAAAAATGAACTAAATAGACCATCTGTAAATGGGCCCCGGTGAGGAGCCCTATGGGAAAGGAGAGGAGGCTTTTAGGCCAGAATGTGTAAGAACAAAGGGAATAAATGAGCCTGTTTTATGCCTATGTTTGTGCACAGAGAGGCGACCTGGAAAGCTGGAGACCTGAGTCTAGTCCTGCCCTGTGGGTTTCTGGGCCTGCTTCCTCCTAGGTCAGGGAAGCAGCTGTATGTATTAAATCAGCTTTTCCCAAATACAGAAGTGCATCAGGAATTTATAACCTTTCATTTGGTTTCACTTAAAATTTTTTATCTTAAAAGTTCTAATAAAAGTCAATGGACACAGTTATATGTGCTATATGCCAAAATAATCAGAGCCCACTGATGTACAGTTGACCCTTGAACAACATGGATGTGAACTGCACAGGTCTGCTGATACATGCATTTTTAAAGATAAATACAGTGCAGTATTGGGTCTGTAATTTCTCTTTTATGATTTTTTTTTTAAGATTTTACTTATTCATGAGAGACACAAAGACAGAGACACAGGCAGAGGAAGAAGCAGGCTTCCCTCGGGGAGCCCAAAGTGGAACTCGATCCCAGAATTCCAGGATCATGCCCTCAGCCAAAGGCAGATAGATGCTCAACTGCTGAGCCACCCAGGCGTCCCAAAGAGAGATATGATTTTCTTTCTTTTAAACATTTTTTAAAAGTTTATTATTATTTTTTATATATTATTAATTACTTAGTAAGATCTATGCCTAACACATGGCTCAAACTCACAACTCTAATATCAAGCATCATATGCTCTTCCAATTGAGCCAGCCAGGTGCCTCTCTCCCTTATGATTTTCTTAATATTTTCTCTTCTCTAGCTTGCTTTACTGTAGGAATACAGTATGTGGTGCATATAACATACGAACTGTGTTAACTATATTACTAAGGCTTCTGGTTAACAGGCTAATAGTTAAATTTATTTGGAGGCAGTCAGAAGTTAAATGCAGATTTTCTTTTTTTTAAGATTTTATTCATTTCAGAGAACGAGAGAGGTAGAGCATGAGCAGTGCGGAGAGGTGAGGGACAAGAGGCAGAAGCAGGCTCCTTGCTGAGCAGGGAGCCCAAGGAGGTCAACGCCGGGCTCAATCCTAGGACCTTGGGATCATGACCTGAGCTGAAGGCAGACGCTTAACCACCCAGACGCCCCTACATGCAGAATTTTTACTGCATTTTCAAACAGACCCCGTGGCAGTTAACTGCCAGATAAGCTCATTTGAGAGAAGACCTGTAAATAAAGCCTTTCCTCCTGTCAATTTAAGTGAGGGCGGAAGGCTATTGCTGGGTGAACTGTTTTTAAATGCGCGAGTCACTAAGCCCAGATCCTAGAAGAGGGGACATTGACACTGTGCTAACTCAATGGGAGGAGTGTGAATGGATTTGTGAGCATTTTTAAAACACCACAATTTTGTGACTACTTATCTGTGTGAATCAGGATTTTCCCGATACTGTGCAGCCAAATACAATAGTGAATTAGCTCCTGCATTTGATAAAAGGGCAACTGTTGTATATAAATCTTGCCTTAAAATTTTTTTAGTCATCAAAGCTTCTTGGTCCTCATTCATTTTCATCATAATTAGCTATAAAATTCACCTTATAAATGTATTCCAATTACTAATAATAAGATTTTTTTTTTAAGTTTGCTACTAAAAAGGTTTGGAAGCCCCTGAACTGAGTGATCACCACAGTTTTGCATCTGTTCACATGCATGTGCCTGCGTACAAGTAAGTGTGTGTGTGCGTGTTGTGGGAAGAGGCACTGAGAGATTCTCCTAAGGTTTTGTTTTAGGGACCCAGCTCCACTTCAAGCCTCTCCAGGTCTCAAGAACTTAAAATCCTTTAAGTCTTAGCATGCAATCTGCCCCCTCAAAAGCACTTTCCAGTGACCTGTGACCAAACACGGCCGCCGCACCCTTTGATGCCCAACAGTCCGGGAGCTCTGCAGACGTGGAGGTACTGGACTTGCTACCACTGTATCCCAAGTGCTGGAACAGGGTAAGCCCTCCAAACATTGGCTGAATACCTGAAATTGCGTACAAGTATGGAGATGATTCCTCTTTCTCTCTCTCCGCCTCATCGGCTGTCCTCCCAGCTACCTCTTGGGAGGCAGCTGCTTATATTGGGGAGTCCTGGCTTAGTAGCCAAGAAATGGGGAGGTCTGTCTCCATCCCCCACTTGTTAACTTGCGTGTGGCTTTAGGCTTCAGGATGAACAGTCTCTTCTACAATGTTCTTTTTTGCTGAGGTTTCAACTGATCTGTGCTACTGACCTCACAGGTTGTTGGAAGGATAAAACAATGTTGTAGATGTATCATCGGAACTCCTACAGCTTAAAACAGTTGTTCATACTTGAGTGATTCTTAACCACTTTGCTTTTGCTTTGGCCAAAAGGGGTGGAGACTCATCCCGGGGGGTAGGACACTTGCATCAGGTCCAGTCCTTAGGTTCGCACTCCAGCTCGCCTGGTCCTTCTGGCCACATGCCTCCTCACGCGCCCACATCTAGGTTCTGAGACTGGCCCCTCCCTTCACAGGCACCCACAATCCTCTTTCCCATCTTCCAGGCAGATCTCCGCACTCCGGGTCCCTGTCTGCTCCCCCTGCGAGACCTTGCCAAGTCAATTACCCCCTCCTCTCTCTCAGCTTCCACCCCACCCATGGTCCACTAGATCTCACCCACTGTTTGTTTCTCCATTGCTTGGTTTTCCCTGCCTGCTCTTCAGCAGTTGGCTTACTGCCTGTTCCTGCATCCTTGACCTTCTCTGTGTGTTTGGCCTCCCCCAGAGAACTGGGAGTATCAGGCCCTGGAGGGTGCAATCTTGTCAGATGCTGGTGAGCTTGACTGCCAAGGTGAGCGGTTAGGCCTCAGCAGAGGACAACGGGCTTGCCCCCGAGCCGGCTCCTGTATTAGTCTCCAGCGTGACCTTCTGTCCTTCGTCCATACTTCATCACGCAGCCCCTGAAGAAGAGGCAGCAGACGGGACCCTGCTAGGCTGGCCCCTGCTTTTGTGGCCAGGGGCTGTGGGAAGGGGCAGTGTGTGATGCCGGCCTCTTCCAGCCCTCTGTGGTCCCCATTTGAACCCTCACCCCCAAGGCTTCCCTCAGCCTGGCATTTCCTCTCCCAAGTGCTCCCAGGTGTTCCAGAAAGAACAAATAGATTTGGGGACCCAATGCAACCTTTTAATTCCAAGCAGAGTCCCCCTCCCACAGCATTATCACACACACACACACACAGTGGAAAGGGGTACCAGGGCCTGAGCAGGAACAAAAGCCAGACCCCGGCAAAAATATATATATAATTATATACACATATGTATCTGTAGAGAAGAGAAGCTGGGAGTGTGATTAAGGGAGGACAGAGAGTTAGGAGAGAAAGCAGCTTGGGGGTGCCCCAATAAATTACATTCTTTAGACAGCATGGTGGGGATGCATGGAAATGGGCAGGACCTGGTGGCCAGGACACAGCCTGGCCTCTTGATCCCATCCAAAGAGAGCCTGAAGGCCTGGGTTCTGCACAGGACCTGGGTGCTTAGAGTCTAGCTGACTTGCCTGGAGGCTGACGGTGGGCCAGGGTTCTGCAACATCTCCACTCTAAGCCATGGCTTCTAGGGAAGCCACAGGGCTGGAGCAAGAGGCTTTGAAGCTTAGGGGTCACCAGGAGAGGAGAGGGTGAGCTGGAGGGCAGGGTGGCTTCATTGTTAGAGGCTGAGCTCAAGCCTGTTCCTGCTAAGAGTCAGAGAAGCCAGAGACCCAGGTGCAGGGGAAGCTGTCCTAGGTGAGGTGAGGAGGCGTGCTTGGGTGCACAGAGTCCTGGGGCTCTCCCTGCCCTCCTGGCTGCTCCCCACTCTCCCCCTCCCCCCGCAGGCCTGAGGGTTGTACCCACCCATGGGTCCAGACTGCCAACATGCCTGACCACTAAGTGCTGCTTTCCTTTCTCCTCACTCTCTTGTGGGGACCTTCCCGTGGGGGTGGGATGGGGGGAGAGGATGCAAACGTTGACTCTGTGTGTGCTGGGCTCCAGACTGGGTCTGCCCTGTGCAGTGAGGACCAAGGAAGAGGGAAGGAGGCCCCTGGCTTTTTATGGGGAAGCAAGTTCACGTCCCACACCCCAGCACTGCAGAGGTCCTGGCTCCCCCTCACCTGGGGAATGGAGACAACCCTACCTCCATCCCCCCCCCACCACCCTGCGCCCCTAAGAGACGATGCTTTGGGGTCTAGTGACCCCAGCTCTAGAGCCCCGAAGCAGCAGGGGAGAGCATCAGTCACGGAGCAGGAAGGATGGTCAGAAGAGAGAAGCCTTTTTCTTTAGTTCATTCCGCTTCCACAGGGCCAGCTTGCCAAACTCTTCAGGGGACATGGAGAATACCCTTGAGAAGTCCTCGGCTGACAGGTGTCTCTGGAAAGGGGACACCCAGAGGCAGCTTAAAGACAGGGGCTGGGGCGAGGCTGGGCCAATGACTAAGGGGGCGCTCACACAGAGGCCCCAGGTCTCCCCCACCAGGCCCACCAGGGAGGCTGCCCCTTTGGAAGCCCCTAGGCCCACCCCACACTTCCTCTGCATACCTCAAGCCTCATCCGATCCACACCTGGAGGCAACTTGGTTCTCCCCTTATTGGTCACCACCAGCATTTCGTAGGGATAGATCTGGGGGGGCGGAGGGGGGCAGAGAGGGGGCAACCTCAGGCTCATAGAGTTTCTTGTCAGTGTAACCCCCTCAATTCCCTGGGCCCCTGATCAGCCTGTAAGGGCCATTGGGGCTCATGCTGTTTTTGCCAACCACTGCCCCCAACTTCCCTGCTGCCCCTCCCGTCAGCGACCCCTTGGTGCATTTGCTTCCCTGGCTTCTCCCCACAGGCTGGCTGACCCACCCCCACTGTAGATGGTTCTGTCCCCTGCCCACCACCCCTGACTCTGCCCCTGCCCCTCACCTTCTGCTCCAGCACACAGGGCAGGGAGTTCCCCCGGTCCATCCTCCCCCTCTGGCCCTCTCCGTTCTGGGGAGACCAAAGCCGCAGTGAGCCAGAGTGGGGCAGGGAGACCTCCCCAGCCTTACCCTGGGCTTCTCTTGTCCTTGCCAGGCAACTCTGTAGCCCCACCTCCCCCAACACCCCTGTCACCCATCCACGGCTTGCTTCTGCTGCTCCATGTGTTCCCCTCCAGAAGGCACTCACCTGCAGGCCTATAGGAGAGAAGAATTATTGTCCAGAGGCGGCTCTAAGGGCAGCAGGCCTCCAAACCTGCCGGCTCAGCCTCCCAACCTCAAGCCACAGCCCTGCCCGCAGCACAGACACGGGCTGCCATGGGGCCTGCTCAGGCCCCTTGCCCAGCTCGCCTGGCATTGGGTGGCCCTGCCTCTCACCTGGACTTCCGGTCTCACTCCCAGAGGGGCTGAATTCTGTGGACTGTAGCTAGAAAGGACACGAAGGGATCAGAAGGAAGGTGGAAAAGTCTGCACTGTTTCCCTTCACTTTAAAGGTCTCTTGCTCCCCCGGATGCCCAAGCAGCTCAGCCCCTCTGAGGTGCCCCGAGGGCACACTCTTCCCTCCTAGTCTGTGATCTCTGGTCAGGGACCTTACCCGGCTCAGAGTGGTCCTGCCATAGGCGGGGAGAGAAGACGACTTGGATGTTCCTGCTTGCAAGGCTGGAAGAGAGCAGGAGGCCCTGTTCAGTGCCTTTGGTCTGACATTCATTCCTGAGAGGGCTGCCTCCCTGGCCTCCCCTGCCAGAGGCAAGGCGGTGAAGCATGGACCTGGGGGGCTCGAGGGGTGGGGGTGCCTACTGGCTCCCAGCTCCTGCCCATTACCTTCAGCAAGCGGCACTGTGCTGAGGCTCTGAGCCATCGCTCTAACCAAATACACATCTGGATGAGATGCCTGAGTGTTAAAATGGATAGTCAGCCAATAACGGCCAGACGATGAGGCTCACCATCATAAAATGACACTATGGGCTACAAAAATATGTCTGAAATTTAGTCAAAATTACTGAATCGTTACAATATTATTATTAGCAATGCTAGTAATCAAATTTCCAATATTTGTTATTTATTACAATGCAGAAATGATAATGTTCTCTGCACCATCAGCTGCTAGACTGTACCAGCAGCCAGTAGACGTCACACTTGTGGAGAGAGCATGTGACTCTTGATCTCGGGGTCCTGAGTTCAAACTCCGCATTGCATGTGAAGCTTACTTAAAATTATATATATAGACTTCACATTTGCAAGACCAGATGTCACCTTCAACTTACACATTTCATATCACTTAACTTTCTTGCACCACAGATTGTAACTCAAGAAAATTGGTTTTCAGTTAACAGGTTTTCCTAAAAAGAACTTTGTAACTAAGATTCTTAGTTTGGCCAAATCTTAAAACTCTTTCATGTCCAAATACTAGAAATCGTTGGCATTCTACGGTGATCATTTGGATAACTATTTTTTTTTTAAAGTGTATGTAAGGGCAGCCTGGGTGGCTCAGCGGTTTAGCACCGCCTTCAGCCCAGGGCCGGATCCTGGAGACCAGGGATCAAGTCCCACATCGGGCTCCCTGCATGGAGCCTTCTTCTCCTTCTGCCTGTGTCTCTGCCTCTCTCTCTTCCTCTCTGTGTGTCTGTCATGAATAAATAAATAAAATCTCTCTCTCTGTGTGTGTGTCTCTCATGAATAAATAAATAAAATCTTTAAAAAACAAAAAACAAAACAATAAATAAATAAATAAATAAAATCTTTAAAAAAAAAAGTGTATGTAAGTAATCTGTACACCCAACATGGGGCTCGAACTCATGACCCCAGGATCAAGAGTCACACGCTCCTCCGACTGAGCCCGCCAGATGTCCTGATAAATGTTTTTATTTGAAGATTTTAGCCTTGATAGATTCAAAACTAAAGGATATACAGATCTGTCTTCTTAAAACACTCTTTTAGAATCTGTGGCTTGGAAGTTTAGTGAGCATGAAATGTATTTTGAGGAACTTGTTTTTTCTTAATATTTTTAAAAATACTTTTTAATTTTGTGCAGGAAATTATCTGTTTCTACAATGATCATTCATTATTGAAGCATTTCACTTTATAAGTATACATTTATATTTCAAGTAGCTGATAGAATTTTAACCAACAAAGCACATAGGAAGATTTTCACTTCAAATTATTTTTAGAATGCTTATTTATGTTTGAAAGTCACCATTTCAATGTTACCATGAAGTTGGAATGACACTCCTGTTCATAATTCTGAAATTGTTGAAGGTGCTTGGGTGGCTCAGTAGGTTAAGTGTCCAATGTGATTTCGACTCAGGTCATGATCCCAGGGTCCTGAGATCAGGCTCCACATCGGACTCCTGGCTCAGCATGGAGTCTGCTTGGGATTCTCTCTCTCACTCTGCCCCGCCCCCTGCTCATACATGTGCTCACTGTCTCTCTCAAATAAGTAAATAAGAAATCTTAGGAAAAAGTTCTGAAATTGTTGAGGTTGATTAGCTATGACCATAACCTATGCAATCATGTGATCACTGGTCACATATAAGATCAGGGATGCCAAAAATGATGATGACATAGACATTTGGCCATTCGACTTTGCAAGGCCAAAATGGAAGTTAAAAAGCTAATTTTGACTAAATAGCAAAATCTGGTGCAACATGAAGATTGAATCCAACTCTCAGGGCATCTCTCCATCTGCTTCTTTCTTCAAACCTTCACTATTCTACATTTTCTAAAAAGGTCCTATTGTAACTCTTCCCACTCATCCTGAAATATCATCCTGGGGACTTTCAGTGACCTGTGCATGTCCATGCACATATGACCCTTACCGCTCCTTGAATCCCACATCTCAGTGGCCTTCACCTCCACCCCCCACAAGGCAGCCCCTTCAAATGGCCACCCCCTGGTCTTGTCTACACCTGCAATACCTTGATGCCTGAAGCCCGGGAATCGCACTTTGCAGCTACCATGCCATACCCTTCCTTATTTGTAACTTCTCCTCAACCTCACTCCCAGCATGTCTGGTCATCGGGGTCTTGATCTCCAACCCCCACCCCCACCCCCGACCTTCGACCCACAGTTAGGTATATCACTACTTTCTCCACCACTCAGCAGCTCCCCTGGCCTCTCATCCCTCAGCACCTGCCTTACAAAACTCTAGCCCTGAATCAGCCAGCGCCTCTCTTGCCTGCAGTCCATGCGGACTATCCTCACTACAGATGAATGCTAGATTATCCTCACTACAGATGAATGCCTTGCGCTGGTTCCCCTTCCCTGCAAATAGGTAGTCTAAAGCTTCCCCAACCCAGCCAGCCTCACCCTGCTTCCACTCAGCAGACAGCCTCAACTTCTCCTGTGATCTGCTCCCAGACCCAGGTCCCCAGCCCACAGAGAAAGAGGCCTTTGGGGCCTGACGCCTGCCTCCCATATCCTGGATCTTGCTGAGGGGAGCACTCCAGGGCATAGCTCCAGGGCTCAGCCCTCACATTTTCCCTTCCCTCTCTTCTCTGCATGATCCCATTTTTTCTCAAGGTCTTGCTACTATATAGAAGCTGAAAACTCAACTCATCCTGCAAGCTTCCAACTGAGCAAGACCTGGCTCCCACCTACAGGTGCCTCAAGCCCAGGATGTCCCAAACCAGTCCCTTCATCCTTCCCCCAAACCCAAGCCAATCCCCGCCCAGCACCCAAGCCAAGATCCCAACTCAGCTCTCCCTCCCTTCCCATGTCCAATCAGCCACTCAGTCCAGTTGACTCCATCTTCTATATATTTCTCAAGCCCACCTCCCTTCTCTGGATCTATGTGTAGTTTTAGCCCTTACCTAGACCTCTGGAAAATGTGGTGGAGTGTCTCAGAAGATGGCCTGCATGTTATCTCCGGGCCTGTGTGCCTTTGAGTCATGGTTTCCCTTGAGTCTAGGCTGCCCACTAAGCTGCTCTGTCCAACAGGACGTAGGAGGAGTGATGCTGTGTGGCTCCTGATGCTAGGCTTTTAGACGCCTCATACTTTCAGCTGGGGTTCTCAGATCTCCCTCCCTCTGCTCCAGCCTTGATGTTCTAGGGAAGTCCAGGCTAGACTCCCATGATTAGAGGCATAATACCCAGATCCCAGGCCACCTTATCTCTCTGGCTAATCCCTGCCACCCTGGGGCACACTCTGGGTTCCTGCAGGCCCTGTAAGCTGGCCAGAATGTTTCCTGTTCCTTGCCTTTGCTCCAGCACTGTCCCCAGTGTCCTCAATGCCCATCTCCACCCCCCTCCCCCCGCCACTCACTTTGTCTTTCTCTTCAAGACCACACATATCACTACCCCTGGCCCTCCGGCCCCAGGCCCTGTCACAGTTTCCTCGAAGCACTCACTGTGTGCCTCTCATGTCACCACAACATTGCCCCACTGCACTGACCCCAATTTCCATGTCAATTTCCCCGTGGACTGGAAGCTACTGACGGACAGTATATTTTTGGACTCTATAATCTCCTGTGTCACCATATATTAGACACTCAATAAACATCTGGTAAATTAAACATAATTTGCTAGTTCTGCTGTAGCTAATCCTATCTTTTATCATCTAGTCTTATTCCATGACTGGTATCCTTGCCCTAAGGAGAGCATGAGTGCCTTGAGCCAGCACAGGATCCTCTGTCCCTTGTACCACAGGAGCACAGTGCCAGCCACACGATAGACAGATTCTGCGGGTGATTCGGGGCCCCATCCATGGCACTCACAGGTATGAAAGGGTGTCCGGTCAGGCAGAGAGCGGGTTTTCCTCCGGATAGGCAGTGACTTTTCCATCTCTTCTTTCAAGATCATCTTTCCCAAGTTGGAAGTAACCTGGGGAAGGAGAAAGGAAGATGCGCCCAAGACTTCTATACTCACTTCTCATCTCCATTGGAGCTGAGTATCCACAGGCAGGACTGGGGACAGGTTTCCCAAGGGGCTGGGGTTGTGCCCCGGAGCCTGTGGGGCCTGTCATTTTGGTCTAAGGCACTGCCGTTCGGGGTCTGGCCACCCTCGAGAGCAAGGAGGCAGTGCTGCTTGGTATTTAACTGTATCTGAGTGGCCTCTGCATCCCAGGTTACTCACCCAGAGCACAAGCCCAGGCCACTGTCACTGGCCTTCCTATGACTCCTGACACCCTCTCTGCTGCCCTGGACGACAGCAGCCTGCTCTCTCCCTGCTCCTCTTCCCATGAATTTAGCCTTCCTGAATCCTGGCACTGGGTTGGGGGAGGGGGGCTTTTCTTTCCTTTAACCCTAAGTTAACTGGTGTTCCCCCCAAGTAGCATGAAGTCCTGGTGTCCCTTCAGTAGCAGCAACTTGGTGTCCTGGGAAGAAGGGGGAATCCCTCATGTTTCTACTAGGAGGTTCTTTAGGACAGAAGAGTTAGAGCCCAAGGCCTTTGGTCCCCAAGAAGACATGGGCGAAGCGAGATGCTACCTTACTGAGTTCCTCTCGTTGACGCTCCCTGAGAGCCTTCATCTCGTCCCCGGAGTCATCATCTTCTTCCTCTTCCTCTTCCTCTGCCCCCCTCCGAGAGGCCTTCCGTTTCCTCCATTCTGTCTCTGGGGAACACCGGCAAAAGCAGGCTCATCAATCAGCCATTCACGTGCCAAGTATTTATCAGGTGCTGCCTTGTGCACCTTCCAGAGAATGCGACAAGCCATCTCGTGCAAAATAAAAGTACCATTCTCTAGCCTTATGGTAAAGCTGAATTGGCGACACTCAGTCACACAACTTAAAGTCACTGGGGGGTGCCTGGGTGGCTCAGTGGTTGAGCATCTGCCTTTGGCCCAGGACATGATCCAGGAGTCTCCGGATCGAGTCCCACATTGGGCTTCCTGCATGGAGCCTGCTTCTCCATCTGCCTGTGTCTCTCATGAATAAATAAATATTTTTAAAAATTAAAAAAAAAAAGTCACTGGGGACCAGGACCTTGCCTCATTCCTCCTTCTCTCTTCCAGAGCTCCTATCACAGAGCCTGGGATGCAGGTGTTTAAGATATGTCTGCTGAGTGGCCAAATAAGTAAATGGAAAGCTAGTGAAAGACTAACAAGCAGCCACATAACCAAGACTAGAGGAATGCAGGGAATAACGGTGAGCCAGGAGGTCAAGAAGGGAGCCAGGAGGTCACGAAGAGAGCCAGGAGGTCATGAAGTACGTAGGGTGGCAGTGGGGAGAGAGAAGGTGGGTTCATGAGTTTCCACAGGGCTGTGAGGCGGTGCCCCGGGCCTCCCCTGCCCCCTCCAGCATGGTCTCCTACCCACGACGGCCAGCGACGGAGGGCACGGCCAATAGTCAGTTTCGATCTTGGCTGGCTGGTTGGGGTCAGGTGGCTGGGCCGCAGGAAACTTGGAGGACTCGATGATGAGGTCCTCGATGAGGTGCTTGCTCTGGGGGCTGCCTCCCGTGGACTCTGCAGGTGGAGGTCAGGGTCAGCCCACATCCTGAGCCAGGCCGACTTAGCCCACCCCAGCCCCCAGCTCTCTGTCCTGTCCCCTGCTCACACCTGGGACACTGTGGGTGTACAAACAGTGCACACAAGAAAGGGCATACGGGGCAGAGGTTATCTGCTGCTACGAACAGCTGTTCTCCCGTGGCCTCCCAGCCCGCAGCGTGAAGGGGCCCAGGTCACAGAGGGGAGCCCTCACCTCTCTGCTTGTAGATAGGTGGCTTCTTGTAGATGTTGGAATCTGGGCGGGTGGTCTCTGTGGACAGGGAGCAAGAGCAGATGAGGAGATGCTGATGGTGGGTGAGGCCGGGTCAGTGAAGAGAAGGGCACAAATGAGATGGTGTGGGGAATTCATGGGCTCCCGCCGAGAGCCGAGACCTGAGACAGAACCTGAGTGCCTGGAACTGTCCCTCAGGGGTTTTGGACTTTTCCACACTTTTCTGGTTGGGTGGGAGGAAAGGCTCAAGAGGTCTCATCATCTTGGGAGGAGTAGGGTGGTTTGCCTGGGGTCTGGGCATCAGGGGTGCAGCCATTCTGTGCTGAGCATATACCCCAGAGAATGGGGGACTGAGAAGCAGCAGCTTGGGTCCCTGTTAGAAAAAGAGGTCCTGGGGAAAGTGTGCAGCCACACTGCCAGAAAACCTACCAGGATGGTGGAAATGGGGTAGGCTGGTCCGGGGGGTCCCAGTGGTTCTTGGGGCTGAAGCCTGAGAGATGGTTCCAGGGGACCGGCTCTCCGCCCACACCTGCAGAGCAGAAGTGTTGTTGACTGGAGCTCCCAGGTCCCCCACCCTACCCTCTCCAACCCATGGAGACACTGCTTCACCTCACACCACCATCTCTGTCCTCCCACCCTAGCATCCCACAAGCCCCCAACCCCAGGGCAGAGGAAGGGTCTCCAAGGACTCAACTTGCTGATGGTGTATGACCCGGGGAGACAGGGTTAAATGAGGTCCTGGGTCAGACAGACAGATGCACCCAGAGCTGGTCGGCGACGGGATCAGGTCATCCCGTGGGCTGTGCATATGTGTGGGGGCGGGGAGCCGGGCAAGTGTCAGGTGTGGGGCAGACTCACCTCTGGGGATGGTGGGGGGGATGTGGATTTGGGTGACAGTGAGCGCTGCGGATGGAGAGGAGGCTGGTCAGAGCCACGAGGGTAGGGGTAAATCCTCATCCCTAGATCCCTGGAGGGGCCACTTCACCCCCCACCACCACCCAAATCTGCACCCTGGCCCGGCCAATTTCTGAGCCACGTCTTCTATGTCAGTCCTTGCCAGTTCCCAGCACTGGCCCTCCATCCATCTCCCTCTTAGTGCTCTCCTGGGCAGAGTCCTGTCTTTCTTGGGATGCACGAAGAAGCCACGGATCTTGCAGCAGTGTGTCTGTGCTCTGGGGGCCAACCGAAGGTGGCTCTGGCCTGTCCACAGAGCCTAGAGCCCAGGGGAAGGACCAGGAGCCACAAGTATCCAGGATGGAATCTGGGCTCCCTGCAGAGTAGTAAGTCTCCCCACAGCCCGCCTCCAGCTCAAGGCTCAGCCATGACACTAGCCCTTTCTGGAACATGGTTTACAGAGGAGCTGCCATGTGTTATCTCCTGCACTCAAGTACTGGGTGAGGGAGGTAGGGGGCGGATGTATCACCTCTATTGTACAGGAGGGGAAACAAACCACGCCTTCTCACAGGTCAGTCAGCTGGGACTTCAGAATCCCAGTGCAGTGTTCCCGAAGGCTTTTGGCAAATTTGCACTTTTTGTCCACTGCCAGCCTTCTCCTCCACGACCCTCCACCCCCTGCTCTGTGAGGCTGCCAATCAACCCGGCCTCCCGGCTTCTCAGCATGGAGCTCCCCTCCGGCCTCCAGCCTGTCCCTGCCTGCCCTCCACGAACACTGGGTTGACCATTGGTTGATTTCTGCCCACGGTTCCCTTTCCTGTTTTGGAGTCTGGCTGCCAGGAAAGGAAGCAGGAGAGGGATTTTGCCTCCTTCCCTGTGTGGCTGGGGGAGCCCTTCCCCCAAGTTCCATCCAAGAGGAGCCTCCCACCCCTCACCTCCCGGCTTCTGGGCAGCTCCACGTGTTCCAGGAGAGAATAGGTAAAGTGGGGCTCATAGATCATGAGGTCAGGCCGCTCGATGTCCAGGATGGCCTTGTCCTTGGGGATGGCAGCCAAGTCCTTGTAGCCCAGCACCTGGTTGTCCATCTTGGCCTGGAGGGAAATGCTAGGAATGGAACAGATGTGCCGAAAGCCTCACCTAGAATCCTGGCCTTACCAGCTAGACTTGCAATTTATCAGGAAGAAAAGGGACAGCCATTTGAGCCATCAGCTCGTATGAGTTAGTAGTGTGTATTTTTTTTTATTTTAAGGGTTTAGAGAGTCACCTTAAAAGATGATAGTCCTTCACCTAACACTTCGGGTACAATGAGGCAGGACCAGACCAGTAGAAGGTGGCGGTGGGGAACCTTCTCTGGGTTTCTGGGTTGTCTCTGCCCACCAGCCCCGGCAGGACGGTCGGTCGCTGTCGTCGGGGAGGCTCTGGGTGAAGTGCCCAGCGGGTCCCCACCCCACCCGCTGGTCCCAGCCTGAGGGTGCTGGTGGCCCAGAGGTACTCACCACGATGCTGGAGGGAGAGCCGGGAACACTGGAGCCTCGGGAGGAGCTGACGCTCCCAGGGGAGGTAAGTGGTTGCTGGGGAGAGTGAAAGGCGGGCGGTGGGGATGAGCGTGCGTGCCAGGGCCGGGCGGGGCTCTCCACCGGGCGGGGGGCCTGGCGGAGGGAGGGGGCGGGGGCGGGGGCTGCCCTAGGCCTCCGGGCCCCGGGGTGCGGCGCTGCGGGCGGCCGGCAGGTGGCACCGTCGACGCCCGCCCCCCCCGCCCCCCCGCGGCCCGGCCCCGCGCACCTTCTGCAGCCGGTCCATGCAGCAGGGAGCTGGCCGGTCGGTCGCCGCGGAGCCCCGTGCGCTCGGGGAGAGGACGCGGCGTCAGGCTCTGGCCGGCTCCTGGGCGCGGCGCGCTCGGGGCCCCGAGAGCAGAGAGTGCGTCCCCCCGGGCTGTGGCGTCCTCATGCCTCAGCGACTGTCCGCGCGTGGAGCGGGGGCGGGCCTGGGGGGCGGGCGCGGGGGCGGGTGAGGGACCGGCAGGGGCCCGGCCTCGGCGCGGGGAAACGCTCGGGCCGCGCTCGGGCCGCACTCGGGCCGGAGCCATTGTTCTCCGGCTGGAAAGGAAATGCCCGCAGGGGTCCGGCTGCCCGGGCGGCCTCCGCGCTCCGGCCCGGGGACACCTGCCCGCCCCGCGTCTCACTCCCTGGCCCGGCCCCTGGCCCACTCCCCGAGCAATCAGCTGCCCGTGGCGCCCCCTCTGCCCCGCAGCCCAGGCGGGGTTAGCAGAGGCACCTGCTCACCCTGCGAGGTGGACAGACCGGGAGGGCAGGATGGAGCCAAACTGCCTTGGCGTGGCGCGGTCAGGTCATGGGGGGGGGGGGGGGGGGACGAGGCCTCAGGGAGGAGGGAGGGGAGGCTGGAGGGAGCCCACATTCCCTGGGTCCCTGCCCCTGTCCTCTGCCCTGGGTTCCTTGGCAGGGAAGAAGGGAGGAGAGGTTGGAGGGAACCCCCAACCCCCGCGTCCCTGTCCCTGTCCCCATCCCACAGTCTGTCTCACTTGACAGAGCCCCCCTTGGGGCCCAGGCCACACCCCAGCTGTAGGCAGGCTTCTCAGGATGCCTGTGCTGACGCTGCCCTCCCAACTGCTGCTTCGCTGCAAGGCAGCACCCCTGAGGTTCAGCAGGAAGGCGTCCCAGCCCGCACTGCTCTCCATTCCTAGACAGTTGGGTCTTGTCTGCTGCAGTAGATTATGAGTTCCCTGGGGCCACAGCCCATGCCTTGGTGTCTTCACCTTCAGCCTTCATTAATTCCCTTAGCACTCCTCCCGTCCCCCCACCCCCTAGTCCTGGACCCGTAACAACCATTCAGTGAATGCCTGGCCGAGCTTCCAGCAATGGTGGCAGTGAGGCTAGCTTTCCATCTGCTGGCAATAAGCCTCCTAGAGTGAAGAGAGCTGATGGCTACAGCAAGGACGGGCAAGAGGCAGCCTAATGTAGTGGTTAAAAGCACGAGCTCTGGACCAGAGTACCTGGGGATGAGTACTGACTCTGCTACAGCAGCTGTGTGACTTTGAGCAAGTTACTTACTCTCTCTGTGCCTCATGTTTCTCATCTGTAATAATGGAAGATAGTACTAGTGTCCATGTCATGGGGCAGCTCTGAGTATTAAATAAGTTATAACATGTCAAGTGCTTAAAACACTATAAATTCTATGTAGAGTATTAGCTATTATTATTTCTATTTCCCCAAGGACTAATCAATTTAGATGTCTATTCCATAGCCATTCTTAACCACAGGGGGTAATGAAAGACTGAGGTCACTAGTGCTCCCAATCTTATCACCTATTACTTTGTATCAGGCCATTCTTTGGCTCCACCACCAAAACCACCTGCTGGCCCCACGAGCAGCCCTCATTTCCACCTTCTGCTTTTGCACATGCCCTTCCACTATTCTCTGTCCACTTCCTTGTCTCCCAGATGCCACTTGTCCTTCAGGGTCGATCCCAGCCTTCCTCTCCTGGGAGGCCTCTCTTACTATTCTAGTCCTTCTGATAACCCTTCTCTGAATTCCAGCAGGACTGAAAAAGAGGCCCATACAACAGACCTTGATTATAGGTTGCCTAACGCAGGAACATGTTTTTTCACTAACCAGAATGAGTGCTAACTTCTGGAGGGCAAAATAACAAAGCAATCACCATCATTTTTGGAATGCTCAAGCTAGGTACTTTGATAAGCACTTATTTTTAATATTTTATTTTTAAGTAATTTCTATACCCAATGTGAGGCTCGAACCTACAACCCCAATATGGAGAGTCACATGCTCCACCAATTGAGGCAGCCAGGCGCCTCTAATAAGCACTTTAAAAGGATGATTTGTTTCATCCCCTCCGACATCCCTATAAGGTAGACCCATTTTACAGATGAGAAGACAGAGGCTCAAAGAGGTTAAAAAGTTGTCCAGAGTCATGAAGCTGAAAATGTGTCTTCAGCACCGGCATGGTTCAAAGTGCCTAGCTAGTACCGTGTCAGGTGCATTGTGGGGATAGAGTAAAACCTGCTACATTTCTCAAGTCTTTTTAGAATTCTAGAGTCAAGGCTTCTCCAAGACAAGCTCCTGGGTCACACTAGGTATTTGGTGCCCGCGGAAAGACTCCATTCCAGACCTTTATCCTTCTCGGCCTTCTTAGCTCTCACTTTGTAATACTTTTATAACTAGGTGTCTGAGGATCAGAATCAACTCTAATACATATTCAAAGAGCTGTTAGCTCTCTTTCACTTCTCTCTGATCTTTACTGTATTGACAGCCATTGTCAAACTAGCTATATACTTGGCTTAGCCTTAGAGCCAAACACTCATTCATTCATGTATCTACCCATCTATCCATCCGTCCATCCTTCCATCCATCCCTTCCTCCTTCCCTCCCTCTATCCATCCACGCATCCACTCATTCCTCCACTTGTACATCCTTCCATCCATTCATCTACTCATCCATCTGCCTATCCACTTATCCGTCAATCCATCCATCCATCCATCCATCCATCCATCCATCCATCCATCCACTAACCATCTACCCCCCAGTCATATATTGCTTTACCCATCCATTCATCAAATACTTCCTGACCTTTCTGCAATAACCACAGACAACACTCTGTGACAAGTCTTATGGGGAACAGAAAGACGAGTCAAGGGATCCAAGCTGCCCAGGCAGAAATGAGGCATGTATATAGATAACTCCCATGCAAAACAGAAAATTACATATGCCAGATAAGATAATAGAAGGAGCCATGAGAGGTCATAGGATGAGGGATCACTCAAGCTGGGGTGTTGAGAAGGGAAAATAAAGAAGATTCCTTAGAGGAGGTATTTGAGGTAGGCCTTGAATGCCCAGTTTGAGTTTATGCAAAAACTAAATAATCGATTATTGATAGAGAAGACAAAATGAACAAAGGAACGGGCCTGAGGTGGAGGGGCAGCACTGGGTCTATCTAGGGAACAGCAAGTATGGCTACACTATAGGGCTCGTGGGGTTGAAATATGTTTGGGCAAGAAGTTGGGAGTCAGATTATGGAGGCCTCCAATCCAGACCAGAGGATTTAGATTGTACTTTATGGACAACAGGGCAATAGAATGCTTAGAAACTTTTTTCAAACAAAGAAGTGACAGATCCAAGCAGTACTTTGGGACGATGAATGTGGCTGCAGCCTGGGAGAGGGGGCTGGACAGGTAGGGGCAGCATGGACAGAGGCCAGCCTGGAAGCTACAGTAGGAGTCCCAGCAAGAGCTCGTGAGGGCCTTGACTTGTGTGTGCAGCCCAAGAGGGAGAGGAAGCAAATGGGAGAGACCCTAGAGGCAGAATGTGCAAAACAGACATGATCCAAAAGCCCCCCAGGGCAGGGGTAGGTGGCTGGCTCAGAGACGGAGGAAGGGGAAGCAGTGAGTTCACTTTTTGCCAGCGTGAGGTGGAGGTGGGTACAGTTGATGAGCAGGTGGGAATGTCCGGGAGGGACAGGAGGTTGAGCCCGGGGCAGGCTGGAAAGAGAGACTTGGGAGCCATTTGACTAGAGGTGGTAGTCTGCACATGAGGTTGCCAAGGCAGAAAGAAGTTCAAAACCAGAATCCTAGGAAACACCTAGGGGACTAGAAGAAATATCATCCCAGATGGCATGAAAGGGACCAGGAAAAGGAGATGGCCAGCTCCTTGGGGGCAGGGAGTGAATCTAGTGGAGGCGATTGCATTATGGAGAGACAGGGTGGGAGCAAGGGGATAAGGAAAGGTCATGAAGCCAAGAGTCTGTGGCCAGAGGAGAGAGGCACTGGAGGGAGTGATGGCTCTGTTTTGGTGGCCTCCAAGCACACTTCTAGAGGAAAAGTGAGGCCTTCTTGTCAGGGAAGGCCTGGCTAGGCCACAGGCAGGGGAGTGTGGGGGGTCGGAGAGCGACTTTGGAGGAGGCCAGATTGGCTGAAGGTGTTTCAGGAAAGGGGAGACTTGAAGATGCTTGTAGGCAGTGGGGAGGAAGTGGGGTCCCAGCAGCAGGAAGGGGTGCAGCCCAGGCTCAAGAGGAGGGCGGGCTCTGGAAGGAAAACTCAGGGCTTCCCTGGAAGGACAGGAAAGGAAAAGTTGGTATCCACAACACAGGGCCCTGTGGCCTGGGCCAGTCCCCAATGGGAGGCCCTTATTTTCCCAGGAAAAATGATAGCGGAGGCCATATGCAGATCTGACAGGTCAGTGGGACAGAGGCTGAAGAGGGTAGAAAAAGTTTGGTGGGGAGGCGGATGGCTGAGCCACCAGGGAGAACAGAGTTTCCTTGTGTCCTGGAGCCTCAGGGTGAGCCTGGCGGTGGCCCTGGCACCCTCCCCTTGAACACCAGTGTGTGTGTGTTGGGGGTATTGGGTGGGGCAATGACTGTGTATCAGAGGGGTCACTGCCCAGTCAAGGAGGGAGGGGAAGGGTCCAGGACTGGCCAAGTCACAGCGATGCGTGATCATGCTCTGCACCCACACTCACACATGCACAAACACTGCCTTCGGGCATCGCCACTCAGAAATGTGATTTGAAATAATGATGTCTCTGCTCTGTTCCCCGGACCCTTCCTATCCAGAGCTGCCTGCAGCCCCAGACCCATCCCCGGTGCTGGCTCACCCCGCCCTCCCAGCCTCAGGAACTCCTCTATCGTGTCCCCTGAGCCACACTCCTCCAGGGCCTGCTGGCCAGTGCCCAGTGCAGTAGGTAGGACACATGCTGACAAACTGACTTCTTACCCTTTTGGGGCACTGCATTTTAATTCAGGGCTTGCCTTAAGAAGTGAAGGTCCTGGCAGCCCAGGTGGCTCAGTGGTCTAGCGCCTTCAGCCCAGGTGAACTCCTGATCCTGGAGTCCCACTTCAGGCCTCCTGCATGGAGCCCGCTTCTCCCTCTGACTACTGTGTCTCTGCATCTCTCTCTCTCTCTGTGTCTCTCATAAATGAATGAATGAATGAATGAATGAATGAATGAATAAAATCTTTTTGGGCAGCCTGGGTGGCTCAGCAGTTTAACGCCACCTTCGGTCCAGGGCATGATCCTGGAGACCTGGGATCAAGTCCCACATCGGGCTCACTACATGGAGCCTGCTTCTCCCTCTGCCTGTGTCTCTCTCTCTGTGTCTCAATAAATAATAAATGAAATCTTTAAAAAAAGAAAAAAGAAGAAGTGAAGATCTTACTGGTGAAATTTTAAGGAAAAGTGTTTTGAGATAGAGTCTCCCGAGAGAGAGAGAGAGAGAGAGAGAGAGAGAGAGAGAGAGAGAGAGATGGGAGGAAGGAGAGAGGGAGGGAGGGAAGGAGGGTTTTCTTGGCTTCTCTCAAATCACATCATGCAGGCAAGTGCTTACTCCACCCTCGAGTGGCCCCCTCCCTCAAAGCTAATTTCCTCTTGAGTCAACACCCCCTGTCCCCCTCCTCCTCCAGTGCTGGCCCTCTCCCCCCTCTGGACACACCCTGTGTCACACACGTACAATGCACTGTCTCCATCCCAGCAGCCTCCGGGTGACAGAGACCAAGAGGGCAGGCTGCAGCAGGAAGGGAGGCCGGGATGGAAGGAAAGGGAAAGAAAGGCAGCAGAGGCGGCCAGCCCAGGTGGTGGGGAGGACCTCCCAGCTGCTCACTCCCATCCTCACTCCTCCAGCCCCGCCCCACCCTCCCCCTTATCTGAGCCTCCAGCCCAGCCCCGCCTCACACTGCCTGCCTGGCATCTGCGTCTCTGCAGCTACTAGACCCTCTGGGCTCTGGGTTGGGGGTGATAAGACCTGAGCACCCATCCCAGCCGGCTTCTGCCCCAGGTAGGACTAACCTGGCTGTGGCTCCCTGGACTGGTAGAAATGAAGGCTCAACAGGCAGAACCACGGCTGGAGGCCTCCAGTCCCAAGCCAAGCACCGTGGGCCATGTGCCCGTTACTGTCCCAGGGACTTCCATACGTCCCCTCTACCCTTCACACGGGCCAGTGCCCTCCCCATTCAGGGACTGGGAACCGTGGCTGAGAGCGTGACTTGCCAAAGGCCACCCAAACACAAGTCAAGCTGGAATCCTTGCCCAGGCCTGTGACGGGTCAAAGCCAATGAACATGCTTCTCAGTAGGTCCCCGAAGGTCCCACTTCAGTCTGAACAAAGGTCCCACTTCAGGTCCCCACTTCAGTGTTGAGAATGACCTGATCTGGTGGGGCCACCCAGATTTCCTGCTCACTGGCCTGGCCTGTGCACAGGGAGCAGGGGGGCTGGGGGTGGGGGGGCTTTGTGCAGCCGGGCAGGGTGCTGCACACAGGAAGCCAGTTATGAAATGAGGCGTGCGGACTGTCCAAGTGGGCCGAGGGCAGGGCGGGCAGGAGCTTGGCCCTCTCTGTTTTCTCTAGTTTCAGCCACAGTGTGGCCGCCTGCCTTGCTCCCTCCCTGTTCCTTGTCCACTCTTTCTGCGTGCCATTCCCCGTTTCTTCTTTCTTCATCTTTCCTCCCTGGGCTCTGTTTCCCTTTCACACTGTCCTGCTCCCGGCCCCACCCCTACAGTTACTGTGGCAACAATTCAATGCCAGAAATAAAGGCAGGATCCAGCTAGGTCACCAGTTCCCAAAACAGCATCCCATCCCAGGGTGGAGTGGGGAAGGGGGGGGCAGGGGCAGACCAGGAGCAGCAGGGAAGACCTGAGGGTGTGTGTGTGTGTGTGTGTGTGTGTGTGTGTGTATAGGGGGCACCCATGCTTGCCCCTAGGGACATGAAAGAGCAGGAGAGGGCTCCCAGCTCTGGGCCAGCGTTCCTGGGGCATCCCTGAAGCCTGTGTCCTCTCTCCCCAGCTCTCCTTTCTCCTTTTCCCTACCCCCATTTTTTAAATCCTGCTCTATCTGCCAGGACGAGGGTTAGGTTCCTCTAATGCCAACACTATATAGTATCCTCTCACACTCTGATGAAGCATCAGGCAGGTGTGGGTGGGCCCCAAAACTGGGTCCCGGCCTAAGAACCCACCTGCTCAAGGCCCTGCCTCATCTTTGCTCCTGGTGGCAGCAGGCCCAGGCCCAGACACCTCCTTCCACTCCTACTTCACACAAATACGCACCTTCTCATCCTGTTTCTCCTAGATCTCTGTTGGGTTTCTGTATCCTTTCTCTATACCTTCCCTCTGAGGAGGCCTCTCTTTCTGAGTCTTCCCCCCCAACTCCTCAGGCTTGCATGGTCCTCAGTATGTTCCTGCTCTGGCCTTTATTTATGGCTGGTCTGGTTGGGGGGTTGTGCTGTCACTTGTACAAGCTGGATTCATAGGGAAGATGCAAGGGTCTTGTGTCCCAAATTTAGCTTTCTGAATTCTGGGGGTATCCCTATTCTGGTGCACACACACACACACACACACACACACACACACACGTGAGCTCCAAAAGAGGAATTCCTACAGACCTGCACCCTTAGGTGAACAGCATGACTCAAGTATTCAACATATGGGGAGGCCGGCAGCACGGAGCCTCACACGTGGACACAGTGCTTCACCCACACAGGCAAGAGCCCACACTGAAACAGAGTTGCAAAACCCATGCACCCTCCTTCCAAGATCACGCCCCCACTCTCCCAGCAAGGCCCCCCCACAGTGCTGCACAGTGCCACTGACACCCACTCACCCCCACCCACTGATCCTCCCTTGGCACCCGTTCTCCACGCTCACAACCACCCGCATCACATGCTGCCATCCCCTCCCCAAGCTGAGCACATGTACCGGCACACACACAGCACCCCCCCATTTACCTATTCCCTGGGGGCTTTCCTGCTCCCTGTTCCCAAAGCCCCACCACCTTCCTTTTCTTCCACCTGCCCCTGCTCCCCTGACTCTCAAACCCTGGCAACACAGTCCTCTGGGAGGGAAACACCAGGTGCATCTGCCCAGGCAGGGGTACAGCTAACAAGAAGGCACCTCTGGATCCTTAGGGCCTGAATGTCTGCTCAGCCCCCAGCCCTTGGAGTGCTTCGGAGGCTGGTCAGGATGGAGCAGGGGTCAGGCCTGTGGCCACACCCTACCACCCAACCTCATTCTGCGTGTGGTTCTCACTGCAGCCTGGCCAGCCTAGGGCTAGAAAGGGGCTCCGGGGTACCTCCCCACAAAGCAGCACACCCGTCACCAACAGCATGCAGGTCTCTGTGTGGACTGGTCCCCTCTCTAGATCTGGGGCTCGCTGGAGGGAGTCTGCCCCCCCTTTCTCTCTTCCCCCCACGTTCTCCCTGTTATTCAGCAAAGAAAGAACAGCTCCCCTGCCCACCTCTGTCCTCCCCATGCCATCACTTGGACTTCCGCCCAGCACAGCTAGGGGAAGAGGGTCCTGGGGTGCCAGTATGAAACACCCCATCCCTTTCCCCCAAGTCAGGTTTGATGAGCTCAAACCCAGCTAGTCCCAGGGTCTGGGACCACTCTCCCACTGAACAGGGGCCATAGCTGACCCCTCCCCAGGGAGTCCCAGCCACCACCCAGAGCCCAAAGTGCCCACAGAGGGGAAGAGAGGTGGGAAACCTTGCCACCTACCTCTTCCCAGACAGTGCGGCCCAGATGCTCTGAGGCCCCCAGGCCAGGCCAGGCAGGCACAGGCCCAGATCCCTGGGGGCTGCCGCTTTTTCTCAAGAGCCAAGGTAACAGGCGTCTCTTCCAGGAACCCAGCCGCGCTTTCCCAGAGCACAAATAACAGGAAAAAAGCCGGCTCGGCTCCGGGGTAGGTGGGTGGGTGGGTGGGGGGAGCTGGCACAGGAGGGGACCTACCCTCTGGGCCCCCACCCCCTCGTCCCCACCCTGCTTCTCCCGGAGCTGGTGCTCGGAGCCTGCGTCTGGCGGGCGGGCCGCTGGCTCCCCCGCGGCACCCCCCACCTCCAGCTGATAGCGTGTGGCCGCCCCAGGGTGTGTGTGTGTCTGCTCTTCCACCTCGCTCGCTGCAGCTCAATCCGTTTCAAACAAGAGGAGCATTAACCAGGCATCATGACGAAGCAGAATCGGAAGCAGACCAGGGGAGCGGCTGGCCTTTCCCCTTTCCCATAGTCCCAACCCTGCGACGCTGCTGCTTGCTCACACACATGCACGCGCGCACACACAGACACACACACACAGCCCCTAAAGCCTCATCAGAAACAGCCAGTTTGAGTTGGGGTGGGGGCAAAAGGGGACTCTACTGATAACCGAGGGGTGACAACACCTCAACACCAGCACCTGCATCTCCTACTCGTCACCTAAAAGCAAGTGACAGAGGCCTCTGGGGGCCCTGCCTCCCTAGGGTGCTAAAGGGCACAGATGTTCAGGGGCAAGGAGAGGGCAAAGATGCCAGAATTGGTCACCCAAGGAAGGATTAACCCCCTCCTGGTGAGGGATGGATGGGAGGATCCTCAGCACCAGAGACTGGGCTGGCCCTGAGGTCACCTGGATCCCCTGGAAACTGTGAGAAGGACCCTGTCGCTCACCAGGGCAGCTGCATCAGAAGGGAATTTCCTGCCCGGTGATGTCCAGGGCCTAGCACAGAACTACAGGATGTGCCTTCCCTGAATGGGAAAACCCTCACCACTCCAGGGCCCTGCCACTGGCCCGTGGTTTTCTCTGGGCTCAGAGCAGTGCCTGGTTCATTTGTGACCCCTGGGGGTAGGGGAGGGAGCCCAGCGGGCTGACCTCAGAGGGCTGACCCTGGCCGTGGCCCCAGCCTCCTCTCCACCTCACAGCAGACTTGCCTACCTAGGCAGCCCTTGCTGTTGCCCTGGTAACCGCTGCCCACAGCCGGTCAGCTGATGGTATGAGCTGTCCTTGGGGAAATCTAGAATCTGGGGAGGAGGCTTTGGGGTCTCTGAGTGGAAAACCACAGGGGAAGGGTCTTTAGGGGGACAGGTGACAGTGTGCCCCGGACCTCCTTCTTGAAGAAAAGAGGACAGGAGGGGACAGGTAGGGACGGGAAGGGAGGCATGTTTGGGGTAGTGGAAGGCAGAGGAGAATGAATTCTGAAGGATGGGCTCCAGAAAGAAAGGAGAAATGAAGAAGGCAGGCAGCGGAGTGGCTGAGGAAGAATCGGGCTCAGCTGCTGGGGAGTGGCTGGGAGAGGGCCCTGCAGAAAGGAACCAGAAATTGTGGGGGTGGGGGAAGAAACATCTGGGGAAAAAAGGTCAGGACATGATGCAGGAGGGGGTGTACCTTTGGTGTGGCAGGACGGGCACCAGCCCTTCTGGGCAACCAGCCCGGCCCCGGCAGCCTCTCGGCTCTCCTCCCGTGAAGCCCACCCTTCCCGCCCCGGCCCCACCCGGTCGGCTCTGCACAGCCTCCTGCCACCCTTCCAGGAGCCCAGCGCCGGTGCCTTTCCATCCCAGCGCCGCAGGATCCCCGATTTTCCCCTTGCTGCCACGTTCCTGCCCTGCTGCCACTCGCCCCCCACCAGACCCCACCCCAGATTTGTCTTCCGGTGCAAGGGTGGCCAGAGGCAGGGCTGGAATGCGCTGTTGCGGGGAAGGACAGCTGTGGACAGGGGCCTGGAAGGAGACTCATGACGAATGGATCGGAGCCTCTGGGCCCGGGAAGAGGAGGACATTCTCTGCGACACGAGCACGTTGGATGGAATGGGGAAGCCAAGCAGCCAGGGGCAAGGGCAGGGGGGAGGGGAGGGCTCTCCGGTACCTTCAGGGGCCTGGGGCGTGGGGCAGGAGCACCGCGGCTTCCTCGGTGACATACACCTCCATCCCTCGGCGCATCTCCTCTCCGCCTCCCGTTGCCAAGACAACCTGCCGGCTCAGCGGCGGCGGCAGCAGGGAGGGGGGAGGAGGCGGCGGTGGCTCCCACTGCCTCCTCAGTGATGGAGGGAGGTGGCCTGAGGTCTGCCTCCGTGCTGGGGTGGGGGTGGGGGAGCTGCCGCCCGGGCCAGGGCTCCCACTGAGTCTCCCCTACCCCATCCGGGAGGCTGTGGGGTTGGCTCCCGGCGCGGTCTCCGGACACCCCTAATTCAGGGCCCGACAGCAGGTGGGCCTTGCAGAGGGACGCAGCACTGGACAGTGTCCCCCATTCCAGGAAGCTAGGTGTGGAGCTGGGCAGGAGTGATCGGAACAGGGAGGGATGACCGTGTAGAAGGGTCAGAGGGTGGCTCCCAGCAGGAGGACAAGGCCCTCTCCACGCCCCCCCCACAAGCATGGCTAGGGTGGACATGGGGCTGCGGGCCCAGAAGCCTGCCCCCCTGTGGGACCTCCGCTAGCACTGAGCACCTCCTCCCAGTCCTAAACCCTCTCTTCCCCTTGACCAAAGGGAAAGTCTTCCAATCCTGCAGAGCCCGGTCCCGCTGCCCCCCACTCTCTAGGAATGTCCTTCCACGGGGTGGGAGAGCCACCTTGTGCAGGAAGAGTCTGCCCCCAGCCAGCCCTGGAACCGAGGGGACTGCAGAGTTAGGGCTCCCTCTGTCGACCTGAGGCGTGGTAGCTGTCAAGGTCATTCCTCACTGAGAGGGATCCTGGTGTGTGTGTGTGTGTGTGTGTGTGTGTGTGTGTGTGTGTGTCTGGGTGTGTGGGTGGTGGGTGTCCACGGGGAGGGCACAGCCAAGCCAGGAGACCCTTCTCTTCGCCTGCCCTCCTCCACCTCTACCTCCCCTCCGGTCTTGCCCGATGGTGGGACTTGCTCTGCCCAGCAGCCCCTTCCTCCTGAGACAGCCCCAGACTCCTCAAGGCCAGTGGCCCATGCTCCCCAGGCCCGATGCCATTGCTTGCCTGCCTCCCCTTCAGGCTGGGGTGGGAGGGGAGGCAAAATCTTCCTCCCAGAACCGGGCAACACTGAACACCTGTGCCGGTTGTCCAGGCCTCAGGGCAGGCTCCCTGGGCACCCCTTGGCCATACCCAGCTGCTAAGGGGACTCGCCTACCTCTCAGGAGTGCCTTGAGGCCTTGAGGATGGCCCCTGCGTCCACGACCAGGGCTGGGGCTCCTGCCCCTCTCAGGCAGGCAGTCCCAGGCCCCAGACACGGAGTCCTTGGCTCCCTTCTGTGGCAGGATCACTGGTGCCAGCTGTCCTGACTGGACTCCGGCCCTGCCACCAGCCCCCTCCCAAGGCCTGCGCGATAGGCCTCTCTCCTCTGCCTCACTCCACTGCCCCTCGCCCCGCCCCATGCCCCAACCTGCTGAGACTGGGAGCACCAGGGACTCTCCCCTCTGCCTGGGCCATCTAAACATTAACTCCCCGGGAGGCTGACTAGGGCACCCAGGCACCTAAGGAGAGGGGAAAGGTGACAAAGAACTGGGCCACGGGAATAAAAGGACGGACAAGGGCCCAGAAGTGACCCTTTCTCAAGAGTTTGGAAGTCACACCCCTCTACCTCTGTGCACTGGACCCTCTGTCTCGTGGACCCCAGACCCTCACCCCCCAGCATGCTGCCATCAGACCAGCCTCTCCACCAAACCCAACCCCACAATTGCACGGTCACTCTCAAAACCCCTGCTGCTACAAAACTTTTCATAATGTGACCCAATCTTTCCTGCCTCTTCTCCAGGCAGACATGCAATTGTAGCCAAAGCCATGGGCTGCTCACTTTCCCCCGAAACACACCTCACATCTTCCTGCCTCAAAGCCCTTTTTTCTTATGCTCTTTTCCCTCTCAGTATTTTCCCTTGAATGTCTTCTCTGCTGAATGAAATCCTGCTCATTCTTTTATTTTTATTTTTTTGGAGGGAGGGACAGAGAGAGAGAGAGAGAGACAGAGGATCTCAAGCAGACTCCCCGCTGAGCTTGGAGCCTCAAGACCCTGAGATCACAACCTGAGCTGAAATCAAGAGTCAGACACTTAACCGACTAAGCCACCCAAGCACCCCTGAAATCCTTAAAGACCATGCAAGCCCCAGCCTTTCCCAATGCCCTGGCCCCATGTACTCTCTCATCCCAAACCCACCATGCCTGGCCGGAAGTGGAAAACATCCCACTCAGGCAATGAAGACAGGCAAGAATCTAGACTGTAATGCTCACTAGCTGAGACCATGGATGAGTTAATATCTCTGAGTCTGAGCTCGCCCACACATGATATGGGAATAATCTCAGCCCCTGAATAACAGGTTACATGTGAGCATGCCTTGCAGGCTGCCTGGCACATCTCCAGAGTTCTGTACACATTTGTGTCCTTATTTCCAATAGCTCCTATCTCCTTTCCCCCTCTTTTAGGATGTACCAAGTGCCTCTTTGCTATCTTAGGTGCAAGAGAGAGATTTCCACAAGTCCTTAAATTTCAAGTGCCTCGAGATCTTGACATCTTTTTTGTTAACTGAAGGGTTAGTACAGTGCTTGTACATTGTAGGGGATAAAGAAATATTTGGATTAACCGCTTAGGACCCGTCCTCACCCACCTCCACCTAAGGATGGAGGTGGAGGCAGGATTCTCGTTCTCATTCTGCCTCCAACTTGAGGGTGTTGGGCCAAAGACTTCTTTCTGGACCTTCAGTTGGTTTAATTCCCTCAACAAATACTTAATCTGTGTAATGTACTCTGCTGGGGGTTACTACGGGGGAAGCAAAGACTGACTACCCCTATACGGAGGCACTTGTTTTGTGCACAACCATTACACAAGCACAAATAAGTACAGTTCTGGACAAGCTGGGATATGTGCCATTAGGCAAGGGCAAGCAGGTGGCCAGAGAGCCCTGTGGCACCAGAGACCACCACTAGCCCAAGAGAAGGGGCAAGTCTACAGGGCAGAGCAGACAGCAGCAGTCTGGGCATGCAAGTGTTCTGGAGAAAGGTGTGCTGGACAGTAGGAACCTCATGATCCAAGACGGGCACGGGGTGTTGGCCGGACAGCCAGGGTTGCTGTTTTGCCAGAGCTCCTGGAGGGGACTTACAGGGACAGGGCTGGGAAGGGAGGTAGAGCAGGATTGCACAGGAGCCTTGAGAATCACGCTAAGGAGTCCACTGGTGATCACATAACATGGGCAGAGCTGTGGTTTAGGGTGGGGTAGGACGAGCAGAACAAACCGTGTGATGTCCTGGAGTGGGTGGGGGTGTCGGGAGGCAGAGACAGGGCTTGGAAAGCTACTGTAGTAACGGAGACGGACCCCCGCGAGGTCTGGCAATGGTGCAGAGTTTCTGAGTTTGGAGAGAAAGCAGCGGTGTGCAAGGGGGTGACAGCTGACGTGCTGCATTGCTAGGAGAGGCTCAGCAGGGAGAACAAGGCGAGGAGGGAAAAGCAGAAATCTTAGGGAATGTTTCTATGAAGAGGAGCCAGGAAAGAGAAGGGTCCCGGTGACAGAGGATGAAGAGGTAGGAAAGAGCTTCAGAAAGGGGGGGGGGGGTCCTCCACAGAGTCCAGGGCTATGGGGCTGAGGACAGCTAGGTCTGAAGCCAGAGAGGTCACTGGCCACTGAAGAATAGGGACAGGGCTCAGGAGAGTGACTTAAAAAAAAGCCAGCTTGCAGGGACCAGAGAGTGAGTGGATTTCCCCCTCTGCCTCACCTGGCTGTTGGAGGACAGGACAGAGGAGGGCAGATCAATACGCAGGCTATTCTTAGCTGGAGGTCTTGGTAAGCCCAACCAGCACAGGATCCGAGGCACCTGCTGCCCTCCCCCTCCACTTGGTCACATCCTCCCGGAGATGGATGCGCTCATCTTGCCCCAAGTCTTCCCCCACCATGTCCACCCCCATCCTCACACTTGCTTCGAACCTTCTGGCACACAGAAAGCAGCCAGGGCGGCTGCAGCCAGCTGCGGGGTGGTCTGAGGTCCTCAGGGGAGCCTTCTCCCACCGCCCCATGTTAAATCCCCTGAGGCCCCATTATCAGAGATCCATTCCTTTGGCCTCTTCCTTTCAGCATCTTTGAAATCATCCCCAGTTCAGGGGACTGAACAGACTTGCCCAGAATATGAAGAGGCCCTCTGGATGTGGAGCCTGGACTTGGCAGAGGCACTGAAAGGTGTGGTGAGAAGGTTGGGAGAGCCAAACCCGAGACCCAAGGCCACCAGCAGGCGTCAGCCCTGCCGGCTCCTCCGGGCTCAGGGCGGGGCTAGGCCCCCTCGGAGATGGCCCCGGCCTCGAGGCCGCCGTCCTCCCTCACCCAGTGCGCTCAGTGTCTCCTCACCAGGTCTCACCTCAGAAGGCAAGAAAGGAAACAGTGAGGGCTTTCTGGAGTCGGCCCCCAGAGGCCTGTCTGTGCTGGGGAGGTCAGAGAGAGGGAGGGAGGGGCCGAGAAAGGCAGAGAAGAAAGCAGAAGCAGGACAAAGGGCTCGGTCCACCTTTGAAGCTGTCTCTAACCCGAGCCAGGGAGGGTGGGGTGGGTCTGAGAGCCCGGCTGGGGGGAGGCAGTCTAGAGTTTTAAAGAATGTCTTAAATTCCTGCGGAAATCAGCAGGATTGTAAGAGCCCCCCCTCCCCAACACACCTCCTTCCCAGCCCCCTGCCCCCCAAGTCCAGACCTCCACACCTGGGGGCCCCAACCCTTTGTCCTCAGGTAATTGCTGGGCGTTGCCTCTGTGTTCAAAATCCCATTGAACTCTCCAGTTATCAGCTGTGGCTCCGGACCACCCTCCCTATCCCCCCCCCTCAGAAAACGACCCCCAACACATCTCCCGCAGTCTTCACCAGGATTAGGGCTCTTTGTGATGGGGTGGGGGGGGGGAGGAAAGCAACCTGGTGCAAAGCAATTATGACAAGCCGGGGGAGAATGTCTGTCCTGCGGCCCGGGGGACCTCCCTCTAGGCTACTGGCTTCTCAATTGCCCAGGGTTGGGGGTGTCAGGCTGCTCCAGCACCAGCAGAGGAGAGGGAGGAGAGGGGAGGGGAGGGAAGAAGAGGGACCCCCCCACCCCACCCCACCCCCACCGCCACCGCCACCGCCTAGGACTGCGGCTTCACCCACCTCCCGTTCTGACGAAACCAGGCTCCTCCCTAACTTCCCATTCGGTCTTTATTTTTAGGCCATTCTTGGGGAAAGTGGGGAGCAGGGAGGTCTTTCATCCTTTTCCGCTCTCTGCATAACACTTCCCTCCGACAACTTCCCAGAAGGAAGAAGAAGGGGAAACTGAGGCCGGGGCGGGGGGGGGGGGGTTGTCCAGCCCCAGAGGAGCGGCCTGGAGGCGGGGTGGGGGGAGCCCTGCTGGGAAGGGCTTTCCCCTCCGCGAGATTAAAAGCCGGCGCAGAGGAGGGAAGGGGCGGCCTCTATGGCCTCTTGGTTCCACTCCCCAAAAGCACACCTGGAGGCGTCTGGGAAAGCCCACCCGAGAAGCCGCGGCGGGGGCGCCCCTGCCCTCCCCCCTCCCCCCCCCCCCTCCCCTCCCCCCGGGCCCGCCGCCCCTAATTGCGACTTCCCCTCAGGTGTGGCCCCCGCCCCCGCCCCCCGCGGGGACCCAGGGAACAAGAGGACGCATTCTCGCCCCCGTCCCCCTTCCTTCCGCCCTCCCGCCCTCCCCTCCCCTCCCCTCCCCTCCCCTCCCCTCCCCTCCCCTCCCCTCCCCCGTCCTCACCGCAACGCTGCGATCCGGCTGCCGGCGGAGGCTGCGGCGTCGGGGGCTCGGGGGCCGGGCCCGCTGCTCCCCCCGCCCGCGGGCTCGGGCCTGCGTCGCCCCAACAGGTAGCTCGGGACGCGCCGCGCAGCCAGGAAACCGGAGCCCGCGCGGAGGGAGGGGCCGCCAGCCTCGGCGGCGCAGGTGCGGGGCCTTCCCGGGCCTCCCCGGGCCTCCCCGGGCCTCCCACGCCCGCGTGCCCGGCGCCCCGCGCTCGCCGCCCCTGCACCTGCCGGGCGCGCCCCGGCCCCGCGCCTCGGGGAGGCAGCTCCTGCGCGCGGCTGGATCCCTCCACTCCGCCTCCAGATGACCCGTTTGCAGGAAAATGGTTTTATTCTGGGGCTCGAAGTTGGGGATGGGGGTGCAGGCCTGGGTGGTGGAATGTGAAAAATGACCATCCCTCCTTTTTTTTTTTTTTTTCCTCTCTCTCTCTTCCCTTTTACTTTTCTTTTCTTTTTTTTTTTTTCCTGAAACACCCGCACAGACAAGTCCCTTCCTACAGTCTGGCCAGGAGGGATTTGGAGGCTGGGGGCAGACTGAGGAAGACTCCGCAGGCAGGGTTTAGAGAGGGCCCCCTCCAGACGGCGTGTGCCAAGGCCGGGAATCTGCTGCCCGGTCCACCTGCTTCGGGGAGCCCGAGTCCCGGTCCCGCTACAGCTCCTGGCCCCGGCGTCTGCCCCAACCTCCACCCCCCAGTCAGGTCTGGGGCGGCTGCCCTGAGGCCCCAGCCCTGGTCTGTGACAGTCCCGCCCCATCCAGCTTGAGGCCTCGCTGCTGCTCCTCGGTCCTCAGGGTCCCCCTTGGGGGGCTCCGGTTCCCTTCCCTCCACCCCAGCCCAGTCTTGGGATTAGGAAGGGAAGGGGATGGGAAGGCTGGTGAGGGGCCGCTGCCCCCTGTGTCCCTGCCTACGTCAGGGGCTGTGGCCTCCGCGTGCGCTTGGTCCGGCGGGTGGGGGCCGAGCCCACGAACTCGAACTGCTTCTGCCTCTCGGCGTGGTTGGGGAAGGGCAGCTGGCCCTGGTAAAGGCGCTTGATGAAGTGGGCCTCTCGCTGGTTCTGGCGGCTGCGAGACGCCTGGCGCGGCCGGCCCTGCCTGGTGAAGGCCATGAACCAGCCCTCGTGCCGTGCATTCTGGAAGGCGGTGTAGTTGTTCTCCAGCACGATCTCCGTGAACACGCAGTCCTTGCTCTTCCCGCTGGGCTGTGGTGGGGGAAGGGGGGGGGCAGTTTGTCCACCCGGCCTGTCTGGCTCATCTGCCTTTTGGACCCGTTTTGTAGGACCAAGGAGGGAGTGACAGGAGCTGTAGGCCCAGGTGAGATGGCCTGGTGAGAAGGTGCCCCTGTTGAAGAGGCCAAGGTGGGAGAAAGGAGCAAGCTTTGCGTGGAGTCAGATCTGAACTTGAATGCAGGCTTTGGCAGTGTTTAGCTATGCTGAGCCTGGCTCCTGGGACGTGGCATCAAGACCAAGGTTATTCTGCAGCTCAGTGCCCACCCCGTCGGCACTCGGGCCACAGGAGTGCTCCTCAATATGGGCAAATGGTACTGCTGGGTGCAGGGAAAGGAGACAACAGTCTTTGATGAAGGGGCAAATGTGTACAGAATAGAGACTGTCAGGAGCCACACAGCCCCCTGTTTGACCCCATCGATAACCTTGACACTATGTCCATTTTCATAGATGAGAAGACTGAGGCTTGACCAAAACTAGCAAATATTTGGTGAGAACAGCCAGAATCGGAAGCCAGGATTGACAAATGCTAAAGGAAATGGGACTCTCTCTACACGACAGGGCCGGACCTGCCACTGCGGAGTGGTCACACTAGCGGGCGGTTACGCAAGTGGGCAGTTAGTGTACCTTGTCCTGGTGGGGGATCCTGTGGACCCAGTGACCTCGGGGGAGCTTGTGGCCTCCTCTAGATGCACACTCACAGCCCTGATCAGCAATTAACCCTCAACACAGGGGGCTGCAGTATCATGGAGGTGCTACAGTGCTGACTCGTTGATGTTGGGGGCATACCCCATAAATCAGAGCCAAAGAGCCTCATGGATCAGTAAGTGTCCTCAGAGGACTTCTAGACCCACTGGAACTCATTTAAATGGAGAAAACAGAGAGTGGCTGAGTGTTGGGGGGTGAGGAGAAGCAGTCCTGGCTTGGGCCTAGTAGAGGAGAGTGGGGTGCTGTGGGGCACGCAGTGAGATTGATTCATTCAGCCACTGCCCCCCCTTTTGCTCCCAGGTCTCACCTTTCCAATGAGCTTGCCCCTCTTGTTCATACAGATGTATTTCTCACTCTCAGCACCCTTGATGCGCACACGGCTTCCAAACGTGTCCGTCTCCACTATGAGTTTGGCTATGATGGGGGAGGGGGAGAGAGACCTCTGTCCATCGGGGATGCCGGCTCAGGGCCCCCCCCCAACCAGCCTGACCTCCGAACTTGGGTGGGGGGCACCGGGAGACCCTCCTCCAAGAAGCCTCTCCCTGCTCTCCCACTCGGCCCTGCCCTGGCCCAGGATCTGGGGATGGACCAGGTTAGGCTGGCCGGTGGTGTGAGTGGCCTCTGGTGAGGGCTGGGTCTCACCAAACTTGTTGCCGTCCTCCGCGGTGGCAGAGATGCGACGCCCGGTGACCTGCACGTGCTTGCCACTGGTCCGGCTGTAGAGCTGGTACTCACGGATCTGCCGCCGGCTCAGCTGGTCGGTCATGGCACCCTGGTCCCTCACGTACTGGTTAAAATTAGGAGACGGGTGATTCTCCCCCTTTGCGGTTACCAAGGGAAAAATAGTGTCAATTTGCTTTGGGTGACACCACCACGGGGCCATCCAGGGGAGAGGGCTGTGGAGGTGAGTGTAATGGAGGCAGGCCATTTGTCCTGGGAAGCAGAGGTGCAGGGGAAGGGTATCTATGGCCATGATCTTCCCAGGCCAGTGGGTGAGCCAGTCATGATCTCTTGGCTCTCCATCTGCCCAGGCTTGGGGGACACTTGGTGGTCAAGTGTAGACCTGGAATCGTGACTCTGGTTGCTGGAAGGAACCTTCATAGTTATGGTACCCAATTTCTGTGTTCTATGGAGGAGGTGCCCTGGGTGACCCAGCTAATTAGAGACAGAAGCCCTGTTGTGCCTCTAGGTTTGGAGCTTGTCTCCTCTCCAGAACTCCAGGGTCTTGACTCCATTCGCCAGGACAACCGGATTTCTCCTTCATCCTCCCCACTGGCCTTGAAGGATCCCATGCCTGGCATAGGCGCAAACACGCGCACGCATGCCCAAACACACATGCACACACAGCAGCTGACCTGTTAGGCTTATGGGGGAGCATTATGGGGAGCATTGTTTGGGTTCCTGCAAGTTTCCCCCCCACCTCCCAGGTATTTCTTTTCAGCACTAACTGTGGAATCCTGAGCTCCTGCCTGGCTTCCCCCTGCCCCTCAACTCTGGGTGCTCAGGGCCCTCAGAGAAGCCCGTCCCCCTTTCACTGTTCCTCCCTGGTCTAGGAGTCAGGGAGGTTGAGGCTGCACAGCAAGAGGAGCCATCAGCAGTGGCCCGGTGGGCGCCAGCCTGTGCCACAATGTAACAGGCTCGTGGCCAGTGGGGGCGATGCTGTTGCCCCCTCCATGCTTTCCGGGTTCCGCCCACACGTGGTGCAAAGCCAGGACGAGTACCTTCTCCGGCCAGTCTCTCCTTCCCTATCTACAACACTGAGTGGGAGAAAAACAGACCACTTCCTGTCCTCTCTCTCCAGTAAGGTGCAGACCAGATGACATTTCTCAGCTGCTTGTGACAGCTTCAACCCTAGACTAAACTGTCTCTCTGTCCACTGGATCCTGCTGGCCAGACTCCCTCTGTCCCACGTCACTAAGGCCACCTTTATCCCAGGCCCAGTCACAGCCACCTAGGCGACCTGGGCCCAGATCAGCATCTGTTCGAGGCCACTCTTTTGTGGAGGGAGGAGCAGGAGCAGGAAGGATCAGCTTTGAGGAAGGGGGCGGTGAGTGCTTGGCTCCAGGCTGACCCTGTAACCTGCTCAGGGTTAACCCTTCGTGTGTGTCACTGCTCATTTCCGACTCCAGAGAGGCCATAGGCTGGGGTGGCCGCTGGGACCCCCACCTATGAGAGCAGGGTCTGGAGCCTCAGAGCAGCAAAGTGTGCCCCGCACCCCATCCTGGAAAAACCTGAGGCAGGCATTTGGGGTGGGGGCCTGCCTCCCTGCCAGTGGGTGGGGTCTGGCTGGCCCGGGACCCTCGGTGGGGTCGGCCTGGCCCCAGCCCCCCAGCCTCCTGGCCCAGGTTCAGGCCCTCCGCCCCTCTTGGCGGGCAGCCTCCTTCTGGCTGTCTGTTCCAGGTCAGGAGCAGGGAGGGCCCCCCCGAAGCCCCCTCCTCTCCTTGTCCCCCTTCAGGCCCTGCACAAAAGCAGCCCCACGCCCCCCCCACAGCCCACAGCCCACAAGTCGCTCTCCCCGCGGGACCTGGCCTGTCCCTTTCATGTTCCCGCTGCGGGGGCACCTCCCCTTCCACTGCTGCAGACAGCTGCTTGTCAGACGGCCCCTCAAGCATGGCTATGGTCCGGCCTGCCGGCCCCCCCTCCAGGGGGGGCGAGGGGGCACTTCAAGGGGGAAAGGACAGCTTTGCCACCTTCCCTGAGTCCTGAATGGGGCCTCAGCCAGGCCATAAACGCCCCGGCCAGCCTCACCATTGTGCTAATTCCCCTTCCAGAACAGGTTGGGCCCACCCCCGGCCCCCTCCCGGCCAGGCTGGGGGCTTTCTTCTTGCTCTCCCTGGATGTGTGAAGCAAAAGGCCTGGAACGGGGGCTAGAGCAAAAGGGGGAAGGGAGGGGGGGGAGTTGTCTCTCTCTCTCCCACCCCCCCACTGCTTCAAAGGCAGCCCCTTTCCTTCTCCCAGAGAAAAGGCATTTACCTTCAAAAAAAGTCCCCACTGGATATGAAGAGAAGCGGGCCTCTGGCCTGGGAAAGCCAAGCGATCTCTCCCCAGAGCGGTTCTGGACGAGTGCATTTTAATAGCTGCACTTTTATGGAGGATCACAAAAAGGGACCGAGCCTCGCACAGGGGGCTGAGGCTTGGGGTGGGGGTATGTGTGCATGGGGGGCTGACACGGGGTGGGGGGAGTATGGAGATGCAAACTCTGAATCTTGTCCCAAACAAACCTCTCTGGGCTTGACCTCATTGCCCTGTAGGTAAGGAGTCACCTCGCCCGGGCTGGGCATCTGACTGCCCACGCAATCCCCAGCACGGTGACTCCCCGGGGACATCCTTGTTGTGGGGACTGGGGTAGCCAGTGGACACACAAGTGGTTTTCAGGGACCTCCAAGTATAAGCCTCACCTGAGCCAGAGCCTCGGCACTGTACCTCCCACTCCAGACTCCATGCATTTAGCTTTTGGGGGAACCCATGTGGCGGGATGGAGAGAGAAGCAGAGACCCCAGGACAAGTAGGGAGGGTCATGGAGGAGGGATAGATAAAGACCTCAGTCAACCCCCAAACCTGCCTTAGCCCCTTCTTCTGGCCTCCAAAGGCTGACACCATTCCCGCCCTCCACCTCAAAAACCATCTGGGTCCAGAGAGAGGCCAGAACCTGGCTCTGTCGGCCCAAAGGAGACTTACCCCCGCCCCAGCTGGGTGGGGTGGGAGAGATGGGGGGAAGCTAGTGGGGTGGGGCGCCCGCCTACCTGGGTTTGACAGCAGAGAATCAGTAGCTGCAGGCACCTGTGTGGGAAGACAAGGCAGGCGCTGGTGTGGGTGCCAGCAGTCAGCCCAGGGCGAGCACCCAGTCACCACCACCCCCGCACCCCCCCACCCCTCCGTGTGGGAGTCCCGGTAAGATTAGGTCTGCCCCAGGCTGGAAATGGCAACAGAACTTCGGCCCAGAGAGGCAGCGCACTTACAGAGTGAGGTTGGGCAGCAGGCGGGTGGCTCCCATCGCCGGAGAGATTTCTTGGGGCGGTTGCCCCCCTGCCCCCAAACTCAGGAGCAGATATGGGCAGTTCCCCAGGGGTAGAGTCCCAGAGAAGCCAAGGTCTCTTCAAGCCACAGGTTTTCAGGGGGGAGAGGAGGAGAGAGAGGGGAGGAGGAGGAGAGAAGGGAGGGGAGGAGGAGTGGGGGAGGAGGGCGTAATTGGGAGACTGAGGTGTGAGGTGTCCACCTTCCCGGCCAGTGAGCCGGCAAAGCAGCCGCTGGCGGGGGCTCCCCGAGCACAGGGGATGGAGCTGCTGGCTAAGGAGGCTGCCCCTGTGGTCTCCCAGGTTTTTCCTGACCCTCAGACCTGGACTGGAGGGCCCCTCCTCCCCTCCCAGGGCCAGCTTCTCGCGCCCTCAGGTCTGATGCCCCACCTCCCCAAGTGGGAGCCAGGTAGCATTCCGGGGCCAGGGGTTGCTGAGTCTGGCTCTGGGGGTGGAAATTCCCAGAAGCAGCCTTAAAAGGAGGAGCCTCCCTCCAGGGGGCAGGCGGTGGGCTTGGCTAGGAGCGCCTGCTTCCACTGCCTCTGTCACCCCTTGCCCCCCCCCCCTCTGCTGTCTGGCCACCAGGATGGAGGTGTTAAGGCTGTCCCGACTGGCAGCAAATAGTGGGTGCAACAGGTTGGGGGCCAGGGATGGGAGACAAGGTGCAGGTAGGGCTGTGGAGGGACCCCGAGGAATCCAGAAAGCTGGCCTGCCGTCTCGGAAAAGACAGACTGGCGCAGTGGCACCAACTACTTGTCTCTGGGCCCGGGACCTTTTTCTCTGAGAGATGCCTCCTCACGTCGGAGGACCGCAGGAGATAACTGCACCTAGCAGACGTCAAAGGCGTCCTATGTCCTGGGCCTCACTCACCATCCGCCGCCCGGGCAGCAGCCACCCCCGGGCCTCCACCCCAGCCTGGCGGCAGCAGCAGCTCCCTGGGGTGAAGTGCCCACCGGCCTCTTCACAGGACCCCTGGTCCTACCCTGCCGGTATTACCCCATTCGACAGAGAAGGAAACTGAGGCACAGGGGTATGTAGTTTGCTCAGAATGACACAGCTAGTGAATGGTAGGTAGATCTAGGTTCCTAAAGTCAGTGCTCTTTCTATTCCACGTGGGTCTCTCTGGAGCCTGTCTGCTGTGTGCATGCCCTCCAGGCTGCAATCACCAAGGTCCTGGAAGCTGGTGACCAGGAACTCTAACTGTTCCTTCCCCACGGAAGGTGGGTGGTGGTGACTGTAGAAGCGAGCTCCTGCTTCTGGCTTTGGGGGGGATCTCTGAGGGAAGCCCCCCAACCCCGCATAGGGAAGCAGAGCTCACACATCAGCTCTGGGCTCCCCGGAGGTCTAAGTGCCCCCAGGATGGAGAGAGAAGGGGAAATGCTGGTGGTGGATGTATTTACCTAAAGAGATGAGCAGGAGGGCGAAACTCTCACCTCCAAGCCTCCTTCTCACCTTCCTGAGCTACGTCAATCCACAAAATTGTCTGCCACCCCTCCCCCCCCACAGACCAGCCCCAAGGCCACCTCCTGGCCACCTCCAGCTGTCCAGCCCCAGCACCTGGCTCCCAGCTCCGCCCCAGTGCCCTGCAGGGGCTCAGGGCCCTGTTGAGCCTGCACTGGCCTGGGGGTGCAGTGGTAGCCCTGTCCCTGGGGGAGTCCAGGGTTGGTTGGAACCATACTGGAATTATAGTGTCAGAACCAGAAGGGGTCTTAGACATTCTGCATCTGGTCCAGCCGCCTCACCCACTGGTGAGGCCCAGGGGGGTCTCGCAGCTAGTGAGTGAGTGGCGTGACTCGGACAAGCTACCAGGTGCCCAGACTCCCAGTCCAGTGCTCATCATTTTCTGAGCATGCCCCAGCCTGAGCTGCTTCTCTGCTTTCGCCCTGACTGATGTTCCCGATCATTTCCATTTTCCACATTTGTTCCCTTTGGGGCCCAATTTAAACTCTGTCTCTTCTGCGGAAGCTCCTGAATCTACGTCTCTGCTGTGGTTGGTGCTTGCTCCAGCTCTGTCTCCTGGGGAGCCTGTGACCTCCCCCACGTCTCACCAGCTGCTAGCTCCCAGGTGGGGGACTCAGGGCAACCCCCTCCGGCCCTCAGTCCTGGGATGACAGGTGAGAGAGCAAGTGCTGGAAGGACAGTTCAGGCTTGGAGTTTGGGGTGGGTGGGTGAGCTGGGGGATGGAATTAAATCAAGAGTCAGGTGTGGGGAGTGCCACCTAGCGCGCTGTCTGGGCTCCAGTCCTCTGCCCTCTGAGCCTGAGTGCCTGGTTCCTGTCGGTGGGGGAGGGGCTTGTTGTCACTGGCCAGCCCCCCAGCCCGGCCTGGGTCTCCATGGTAACAGATGCCAGCAGTCAAGCTTGGCCTTGGGGCTCAGCCAGGGGCCGGTGCCAGGGGGCTCTGGGGCATGGCTGGGTAGCCAGTTTCATGGTGCGACATCTGCTCCTTGTCCCTTCCCATTTGTGCACCTGCAGGCCTGGCTTTCTGACTCAGCTTGCTCCTTTACCCCTATGGGAAGGCCAGTGCTGGGCTCTAAGAGGCGAGGCAGCATGGAGAGTGTTCCATGGATTTTTCTCCCCATCCCCAGGTCCTGTCCTCTCCGGGCTGCGTGACCCACCGCAAGTCCCTTCACTTCTCTGGTGTCAGCTTTCTAATTTATAAAAACAAAATGGCCATTACTGATGCTGTCAAAACTGCCACCACCACGAGCATCAACTGAGGTGGACGCTCCCTGAAAAGTATCAAGTGCCAAAAGAGTGGGGGCAAGGGGCCTAGACCCCCTTATGTGGTCCAGATTCGGTTTATCTCAACTTTGACCCACTCTCTCCCTTGACTAGAGGAGCTGGGAGGCAGAAGGGTCGGGTTCATTAACATTTATGGGGGGAGGTGGCAGGAGGTGGTAAGGGAAGTGAGAAGTAGCCTGGGTTGCCTTGGTTAATCCTCACCCCCCCAGTGCCAAGTTCAACACCCCCCAGCTGAGGCGTCTCACGCCTGCTCCTTCTAACAGCCCAGCTGGTGCAGACACAGAGCCCGCAGAAACCACCTGCAGACCTGCCACTTGTCACCACCTGCTTCGACCCCAGCCCACCCTTTTCCTGTCGAAAAACAGAAGGGCTGGGGCTGGGGCTTGGGCAGGGCAGGGCACAGGGGCCCTTACAATACGGGGAGCCCTCCATCCTTGCTGTGTGATCCCTACTGCCTGCCAGCACTTGGAGATGAAATCAGCTGGTTAGCTGTTCTGGACCCCGGGCCGGGTCTGCTGGGTGGAGGCAAAGGGAAGTGCCCCCTGCGAATCCCTGCTTCGCTAGAGCTGGCTGGGGGCCGCCCCTGCCAGGGTCCCAGCTGCCCGGGGGACGTCATGCCCACTCCTGCTTTCCGCTTCTGAGATGTCCTACGTCTCTGGCTGCTGTGCGGTTCAAGACCAGAGCTGGTGGTGGACCCTGGCTCCTCCACCAGCTGTGCGGCCTTGGGGGCAAGTTGTTTTGCCCCCCTGTGCCTCACTTTCCAGGCCTGAGAAACCGGGTTACTGTAGTGAGGCACTCGGAGCAGCACCTCACTCCCAACACCTTATTACTAGAATCATGACAACTTCCTTTTTGTTCAGGCCTCCAAGCCTGCGCTTTCCTCAGGCCCTTTGCACTCTTGGCTTCTGCTCCTACGAGGGTCCTTCTGGCAGCTACTCACGAGGCCTGCCGCCCCCTTCTCGGCACTCTTCTCCTTTGAGGGACTTCCTCTGATCTCAACGGTACTTCTCCAGCCTGGAAGGGAGCCTGTTTCGTTTCCTCCAAAGCACTGGACAGTAACTGACATTTTCTTGGTGGCTTTGGTTTCCACTAGACTGTACGTGACTTGATGTGAGGGATTTGTCTACCCTGTGTCACGAGGCCATGGTGAACGCCTGCTGCCCACTTGGAGCCAGATGTGAACTGACGTCCCCTGTCACTATCTGGGCGACCCGAGGTCAGTGGCTCATTCTCATTTGTCAGAGGGGGTGCTCAATGCCTACACCCGTCTCCCAGGGTGTAGAGAGCGAGCAACAAGAATGGTTGCCCTACCCTCCTCCGTCTCTCTGGCATGAAGAGAAGCTGAAGCTGAACAGGAGCACTTGGGCCTGGCTGCTGACCTGCCTGTGCAGGCTTCAAAGAGCTCCAACCCTCTGGGGACCCTGCCTAGGGATCCTGGAGAGAGGCAGGGCCATCTCCCCATTGGCCCACTTTAGGTTGGGCCAGTGGGAGTGTGGGGGAGGGCCAGGGAGAAGCCCAGCAGGGACCCTGCAAGTACAACCCCAAGTGGGGGCTCTGTGTGTCCTGATGGGTGAATCAGGCTCCAGGCCTGGGAGAGGGCAGGAGGCCAGAGCCACGCAATGGGTCATTCACCCCCTTGCCTATCCCCCACTGCTTTCCCTGAACACTTTGGTGAACCCTGTTCCTGTGGCTCCCAGAGCTGCCCTGGGAGAGGCCTAGCATGGGAGTCCACCTCCTGTAAGAGGCCCTCTACAGCCTCTGAAAAGCCCACCTCACCTGCCCTGTCTGGGAGGGTTTCCTTGAAAGAACAGGCCTCTGGGCTCCTGCCTGACACAGATCTTCACACAAATGAGCAGGAGCTCAGCCTGAACAGGATGCAAGCCTGGAGAGCAGAACTAGCATCGTGCTTCTGAGGTTCCAGGAGACGTTCTATGGACTTGATAGTGGACAGATGTGGTTTGCACCAGGAGAGAAGATCCTGAGACCAGTCTGACAGGGGCAGGCAGCTCTGGTCCTTTGGTTTGGTCCCTGGAACACCAGCCAGCCAGAAGGGAGTGTGGACACCAGAAGACCCACACCAGCTGGGGCTCCCTTCCTCAGACCAGGGGCAGAAATTTGAAGCTGGGCAAAGGGTTGAGATACTTGTTTCCCCCCCCAAAGCTGGGGGTGGGGGAGGGTGGGAGTGGGTGGGACTTTGAGGATGAAGGAGGGAGATAAAGGAGTAGAGCAGAAGGCAGCTGGCTGGGCCCCCAGGTCGGGGTGTGCTGGCCCGTGGCCGCCCTCTACCGGGAACGCGGGCGCGCTGCAGCCAGACTGCTCGAGGGCCGGCCCCTGGGAACAGATGGCAGAAACAAGGTCCTGGCAAAGCAAACTTTATTAATGGCCCTGAGGTTGGAGCTCCAGGTCCCGCTGAACACTTGAGAGTTGGGGCGAGGGCCTCTCGTGTTGGCCTCAGCAGCTCCATCCCATTCAGACTCAGGTGGAGAGAGGCTGGGTGGGGAGACCTGGGGTCGCCGCAGCCAGGCCACTCCTGGCTCCTCATTTCTTGGATCCTGGCTTTTTAGGTTTGAGTGTGGGTTTGGCCTATGGATAGAAAGGAGGGTGCCAGTGTCCCACTCTCCTTTCCCCCTGGACCCCAGGACCAGCCCCCCTTCTTCTGATACTCACCTTTTTCACAGGACTCTGGTCTTTAAGCCTGGGTCTGGAAGGGGGCGGGGCGGGGCAGGGACAGGGGATGAGGGTGGGAAAGAGAGAGAGCTCAGCCGGACCCCAGTAGCCCAGACCCTCCTAATGCTCATGCTGAGAGCAGGGGGTTGTGGCCTGGGGAGCTGGAAGCTGCAGAATTCACCTCCCCACCTGTCACCTGCCCGGGACCGCTCTCTGTTTTATTTATTTATTTATTTTTTTCGCTGTTTTAAACAAGATGTCCTTTTCTTCTCAGGCTTCCATCTGCTTTCTTTTACTGATCACAAATAGGCCTTTTTCATGGCAAAAGTAATGTTTAACTACATTGCACAAAATACAGCAAATGGGGATTAAATTACTTATTTTCTCTACTTCCTACCAGTTCTAACATTTTGGTGTGTTTCCTTTGAGGGCTTTTTGCTTTGTTTTCTTCTAAAAACATGTGAAGCAACATGAAAATGACTTAATATCCTGTTTTTTAAAAAATTCTATAAGCACTTTCCAGGATGCCATGTTCTCATAGGCATTATGTCCCATTCCATTGGGAACATGTGACATGGCTCCATCAACTGCTATATTGGTAGATATTGAGAATGCTTCCATTTTTCACCATTACTTGAATAATGCAGTGATAAGTTTCTTAGTGCATATCATTTTACCCCTATTTTGGACGGCATCCTTCGGAAGGAAGTGCCATAAGTGGAATTAGGGCAGAAGGTAAGAATATTTTAATGCTTTTCAAAAAAGGTCATGCCAGCCAGCAGTGGCAGCACACCTGGGCACTCATACCCGTGTGCACACACGCCAGGCTCTTTGTAGCCCCATACACCCCCGCTACAAGGTGTCGGCCAAGTTAGTAGATGGAAAGAGTTACCTCACTGCCTCCTCTTCTTTTTCCATCCTTTTTTTCTGGGAACCAAACACAAGCGTTATTGGGAGGGTTAGAGGGTCAGGGGGTTAGGGTGGGCCCAGGGCTGAGCAGACGCCCCTGGCGGGTCCCGTCCAGGCTTCACACACTCAGGCACACTCCACTCGGCAGGGCTGGCCCAGGTTTCTGAGGAGCCTCTGGGGGTCCCTTCCCTCACCTTGGCAACACTTGTCTGCTTCTGGGACGCCAGCCTCTTGACTTGTTTAACAGGGGTCTCCTCTAGGGACACATCTACATCATCGTCGTCATCGTCGTCATCATCAACCTCATCACTGTGACTTTCCTCCTCCTCTTCCTCCTCCTCCTCCTCAGGGTCCTCCTCCTCTTCCTCCCAGGATACGTCTGCAGCGTCTACTAGCATGGAAAGGGGGCAGGGCCGTGGAGCTACAGCTCTCTGCCTAGCTCCTGGTCCGCCCTGGGTCTTGCTCTCAGAGCTGCCCCAGGGAAGCCAGCACCTGCCGCCTCCTATGGACCCTTTCTGACCTTTCTGCCAAAATGAAGGGTAAGGGGGTTGAGGGGCCCAGAACCCCAGAAAGCTTGGGGGTGTGCAGACGAAGGCAGGGGAAGTGGCCAGCTGCGGCTCTGGCTGGGAAGGAGTCAGGATGGTGAGGGCGGATGGGATGTGCCAGCAAAGGGAGGAACCCGAAACAGTAGCCAAGGAATTCAGATCTCATCCAAAGGGAAGTAGAGCCTGCCAGGGTTTTGGGATAGGACAGTACTCTGATGAAAGAGGCGCAATTGGACAGAGAAGGGTATGAAAGAGTCAATAGCACAGTGGTTTGTTGGGAGCCATATTACTCCTCCAGCTTCATGCTTCATGGCAGCTAACATTTTTTTAAAAAGATTTTATTTATTTATTCATGAGAGACACACAGAGAAAGGTAGAGACACAGGCAGAGGGAGAAGCAGGCTCCCTGCAGGAAGCCCAACACCTTGGGATCACAACCCAAGCCAAAGGCGGACGGTCAGCCACTGAGCCACCCAGGTAGGTGCCCCTCACAGCAGCTAACATTCTAAGTGCGGGCTAGTACTAGGCATCATGCAAACTGCTTTTTCCTGAATATCCCATTCATTCCTCACAACTGTTCTTTGAAGATGAAACCAAGTATAGCCCTGCCCCCGTGTTACAGGCAAGGGGACTTCAGCCCATAGAAGCAGGAAGGTAAAGGAGGACTTCCAGTCCAGACTACTGGGAATCATACTGCCTTTAGGGATTTTTACTAATGATTCAAGAATCTCTCTAGTTCTTGGGTACCTGGTCCCTCCTTGGCCCTGTGCTAGGCATTGTACTCTGAGACCTTCCCCAGGTCCAAGCTCCACTTACTGTAACATTCCTGGCCACTGAGGAACACAGGTCCAGAGCCAGCCCGGAGCTGGAAAGTAACTGGAGGAGAAAGCTCCAATCCCATCATGACGACCTGCAGGGGGAGGGGAGAAGGGAGGGACAAGGACAGAGAAGAGAAGATGGACTCACTCAGCCCTGGCAGCTGCAGGGGGTGGGGGTGCAGGTCTCTGGCAGAAACACTCAGAATGTATTCCCAAACCCCGAGTACACACACTTTACAGGTTCTCTGGACCACTGAGGTTATCCCTGGCCTTTCCTGTCAAGGTGGATCCTGTCGGAGAATAATGTGAATCTGATAACCCCGTTCTTGTAGAAGATCACAGACGGGCTTCCAAGCTGAGGGGCAGCTGTTAGAGAGGTCTGATTGCCACAGACTGAATTGTGTCCCCAGGTTCCTAGATGAAGCCCTCACCTCCAGACTGAGGATATCTGGAGCTGGGGCCTTTGAGAGGTAATTAGGATTTGATGAGGTCATGAGAGCTGGGCCCTCATGATGGGATTAGTGCCCTTGTAAAGACCAGAGAGTTCCCTGTGTCTCTCTGCCAAGTGAGAAGAGATAGAGCCGCCAGCCAGCTGCAAAATCTGACCATGCTGGTGCTCTGGTCTCAGACTTCCGGCCTCCAGAACTGTGACAAAATAAATGTTTTTTTTTATTGTTTGTTGTTTAAGCCACTTAGTCTATGGTATTTTGTTACAGCAACCAACCTGAATAAGACACTAAACAAATGAGAAAAGCAGACACAAAGTGATATGAACAGTACGAGTAGTGCATGGATATACATACAAATAAAGTTAGACTTCTATTAAGTGTGGACCATAATTTTCAGTGGATAGTACGATATTTTTCTTTATACTTCTCCAAACTTTCCAAATGTCCTAGAGTATCAATGATGATACTCCTATTTATTGACTTCCTACTGTGTACCAGGCCCAGTGCTAAGCACCTGCCTTATTCACCTAACCCTTCATAGCAATCCTGCAACGGAGGTGCCATGACTTTACAGAGGAGGGAGCTGAAGCTTAGGGAGATTAATTTAGAATTTTGGGCTCATACAGGAAGGAGATAAGCGAGAATTGAAACTCTGCAGCCATCAGCACTTAGAGATGCTGGATAGAATGCACTCCAATGTGGTTATTGCATGGCTGACTAGTAAGACAGAGGAAAGTGGTCCCATGATCCAGGAAGAAGGGCACCATGCACTAGGCCTGTTGCTGTAGCAGCTGGGGGGAAATGCCCCCGAAAACAGCTCTGGCCTGGAGTTTAGACACACACTCAGAGACAGGGGGCAGGGCCTGGGCTCAAGAGAGGAGCGCTGTCAGGAGCTGTTGCGTGGAAGCTAGGACCCTCCAAGGGTTGTACCTCACTAAAAAGCTCCATGTTCAGGGTAAGGGTAGGGGGCCAGAGAATTCCAAAGCAACCTAGTAGGCATCCCCACCCCCCACCCCCCACTCCAATGAAGGAAGGTAACAAAGAAATGCAAGGGTAATAAAAGAAGAGAAACTAAACCTGTGAGAACTTAAAAGCCCATGGCTGTACCTCTCACACAAAGTTTGAATTCACTTGGTGAGGACTACCCAGTCAAGAAGCTGGTCTAAAATCCCAAGCTGGTGATGACATTCCTGGGGCCAATGACAGACACCGACATGAAACTATTTTCTTGGGGCACTGTCAATTATCTTCCCATGGTATTCTTTCAGGGTAAAAAAACAAGACCCTGAAGACAACTCCCCATCTAAAATAATGACAAGACACAATCCTGCTAGAGTGAGCAGAAGGGACAAAAATGACCCCAGACTAGCACAAGCAAGAACGTGAGGTAAAAGGAATAACAGCCTGAACAATTATGAAATCAGGCTGATGAAAATCAAATAAACAAAAGTAGGAATCAGAACCATAAGAATAGGTAGTTTGAGAAATAAAAAGAACCAAATGCAGCTTCTAGACTGAACAGATGGTTAGAAAGCTGAATAAACCAGCTAAAGCAAAGGCCAGGGAATTGGGATCACGCTATGAAGAAGCTGCCCAGTACGCAGCCCAGAAGACAGATGGACAAAATATGGGAGAGAAGCTGAGAGGTATGGAAGACAGAATGAGCAGATCCAACATGCATCTAGTCACAGCAAGGGATGAGAAACAATGGAGTCAATATTCAAAGTGATAACCAAGAGCTTCTGGAAACAATCAAGGACACAGATTCTCATGTCCAGGAAACCTAAGTCCTGAACAGACGAATAAAAATAAACGTACACCTGAACATCCCATTGTGAAATGGAGGGTAGCAAAAACAAAGAGTTAATCTTTTTTTTTTTTTTTAGATTTTTTAATTTATTCAGAGAGAGAGAGAGAGAGATACAGAGAGACAGAGAGAGAGGCAGAGACACAGGCAGAGGGAGAAGCAGGCTCATGCAGGGAGCCCGACGTGGGACTCGATGCCGGGTCTCCAGGATCACACCCCAGGCTGCAGTGGCGCCAAACCGCTGCACCACCCAGGCTGCTCACAAAGAGTTAATCTTAAAATAACTTAAAATCTGTCTTTGGGAAAGACAGATTTCCCAAAAAGGGACAATAACCAGATGACAGAGGGTTTCCACAGCAATATCAGAAGCTAGAAGAATAGAATCATCAAAGTTCTGAGGGAAACTACCTCTGTACGTGGAATTATCATAGCCAAACTACCATGAAGGAATGAGGGTAAAATAAAGATATTTCCAGGCAAAGCCCAACTCCTCCCAGACCTACTCAATGAAGTCTCAAAAAGATGACAATTACACAGCCACTCTGGAAAACAGTATGTAGTTTCCTCAAAAAGTTAAAAATAGAATTATCCTATGACCCAGCAATTGCTCTACCAAGTATTTATCCAAAGGATACAAATATATGATTTGAAGGGGCAGCTGCACCCCAATGTTTAGAGCAACAATGTCCACAATGGCCAAATGATGGAAAGAGCCCAGATGTCCATCGACAGATGAATGGATAAAGATATTTATACACACATACACACACACACACACACACACACACACACACAAATATTACTCAGTCCTCAAAAACAATGGAATCTTGCTATTTGCAATGATGTGGATGGAACTAGAGTGAAATAAGACAGAGAAAGACAAATACAATATGATTTCACTCATGTGGAATTTAAGAAACAAAACAGGTGAACATAGAGAAAGGAAAGGAAAAATAAATTAAGATAAAACAGAGAGGGAGGCAAACCATAAGAGACTGTTAACTCTAGGGAACAGACTGAGAGTTGCTGGAGGGGAGGTGCGTGGGGGTGGGTGGGTAACTAGGTGATGGGCAGGGGCACAGGATGTGATGGTGAAGGAGGGCACAGGATGTGATGAGCACTGAGTGTTGTATGCAACTGATGAATCACTAAATTTTACCTCTGAAACTAATAATACACTATATGTTAACTAAACTGAATTTAAAGAAAAATTTTTTTTAAAAAAGAGGACAATTACATGGAGAGAAAAGAAATGGATACAAGCAGCAGTGATGAGCAAGCACCTTGGTCAACAAAGTAAGCATTACTGTAAAATAAAATCATTCTAGTTAATGACAAGTATGGAGTGGGTTTAAAACAAGCTGAAGCTGGGGCAGCCCTGGTGGCACAGCGGTTTAGCGCCGCCTACAGCCCGGGGTGTGGTCCTGGAGGTCTGGGATCAAGTCCCACGTCGGGTTCCCTGCATGGAGCCTGCTTCTCCCTCTGCCTGTGTCTCTGCCTCTCTCTGTGTCTCAATAAATAAATAAACTCTTAAAAAAAGAAAAGAAAAACAAGCTGAAGCTAAGACATTTCATGATAACGACATATAAGTTAAGAAGAGGGTAACTGGAAAATCTCCCTGGATTGTTTGGGGGGCAAGAATAAAATATTGATTTTAGACTGATCATGCATGATTGTTAAAAAATTAAGGAGAACCAATAAAAATCAGAAGGAGATTCAACAGCTTCCAAACTAGTAGAGTAGGGGAAAAGAAACCTTTACCTACTAAAAGAAAAAGGAGAAAAAAGAAAAACAAAACGTGAAAAAGCAAGGAATGTAGAAGCACAAAGTACAGGTTACAAACAAACCCAAGTATATTAGCATCACAGTAAACATAAGCAGACTATATTGACCAGATGGATTAAAACAAAACATAGCTACTGGGACACCTGGGTGGCTTAGCGGTTGAGAGCCTGCCTTCAGCTCAGGGCATGATCCTGGAGTCCCTGGATCAAGTCCCACATCGGGCTTCCTGCATGGAGCCTGCTTCTTTCTCTGCCTGTGTGTCTGCCCCCCCCCCCTCTCTCTCTCTCTCTGTCTCTCATGAATAAATTAAAAAATTAAATCTTAAAAAACAAAAAACAAAAAAAAAACATAGCTACTTACTGCTTATAAGATACATATCTAAAATATAAGCACACAGAAATTTTGGAGAAAAGATGTGAAAGCATATGTACCAGGTGTGGCAGAAACTTCTCATGGCTCATCCAATATCTATTCTTTCCTTTTTCCATAATAACTATGCCCTGATATTATTCAAATACTGCACCCATGAAGACTGTATCCCGGTTTCCTGTACTGGAAACACAGTTGGCTGTGGCTGTGTTATTAATTTCTGGACCAATGAGTTGTAGGCAGAATTTGGTGGGTGGTGCTTGTGTGAAGACTCTAGAAGAGGGAGACAGAGAACCTAGTAAAGTCCCTTTGGTCTCCCCCTGTTTCTTCTTGCTGATTACTCTAAATGCAAAAGTGAGAGCTGGAGCTACAGCAGCCTTCTTGGACTTTAAGACAATTTTGAGCATGGAAGTTTTGAACCAAGAAGAGAAAGAGAAGACCAAGTCTTTGGTGACCATGGAGCCAGCTTACCGGCCTTATACTGCCTATCTCTGTATGTCTTTTATCCAAGACAGAAATGAATCCTGAATGTTTTTGAGTCCCTGTATTGGGTCTCTGTGATTGCAAGCATACCTATTTAAAACAAAAATGAAGCTAGTTGTACCATCTGGTGTGGGATGCTGGAAATGGAGGAGGCTGTGTATGCGTGGGGGTAGGTGGCATATGGGAACTCTCTGTATGTACTTTCATCTCAACTTTATTGTATACCTAAAACTGCTAAGAAAAAACAGAGTCCTTACAAAAATGAAGTTAGTTGTATTCGTTAGGATTAGGTTTGGTAACAAGCAGCAGAAAACTCAATACCAGGGGCTTATACAACATAGAAGCTCGTTTCCTTGTCACATAAACTAAATCTGAAGATAAGTGGTCAGCTGTGGGTATACTGCTCTTCAATCACCAGGGATCCAGGCTCTTTGTATTGTGTTACTCCACCATCTTTAATACATGGCCTTCCACCTTCTGGGCGAGGATGGCTGCAAACATTCTAGCTATCACATCCATATTCCAGCTAGCAGGAAGGAGGAAAGGATAAAAATGACCACAAGATCCTGGGACACCTGGGTGGCTAGCGGTTGAGAGCCTGCCTTCAGCTCAGGGCATGATCCTGGAGTCCCTGGATCAAGTCCCACATCGGGCTTCCTGCATGGAGCCTGCTTCTTTCTCTGCCTGTGTGTCTGCCCCCCCCCCCCCTCTCTCTCTCTGTCTCTCATGAATAATTAAAAAATTAAATCTTAAAAAACAAAAACAAAAAAAATCATAGCTACTTACTGCTTATAAGATACATATCTAAAATATAAGCACACAGAAATTTTGAGAAAAGATGTGAAAGCATATGTACCAGGTGTGCAGAAAACTTCTCTTGGCTCATCCAATATCTATTCTTTCCTTTTTCCATAATAACTATGCCCTGATATTATTCAAATACTGCACCATGAAGACTGTATCCGGTTTCCTGTACTGGAAACACAGTATGGCTGTGGCTGTGTTATTAATTTCTGGACCAATGAGTTGTAGGCAGAATTTGGTGGGTGGTGCTTGTGTGAAGACTCTAGAAGAGGGAGACAGAGAACCTAGTAAAGTCCCTTTGGTCTCCCCCTGTTTCTTCTTGCTGATTACTCTAAATGCAAAAGTGAGAGCTGGAGCTACAGCAGCCTTCTTGGACTTTAAGACAATTTTGAGCATGGAAGTTTTGAACCAAGAAGAGAAAGAGAAGACCAAGTCTTTGGTGACCATGGAGCCAGCTTACCGGCCTTATACTGCCTATCTCTGTATGTCTTTTATCCAAGACAGAAATGAATCCTGAATGTTTTTGAGTCCCTGTATTGGGTCTCTGTGATTGCAAGCATACCTATTTAAAACAAAAATGAAGCTAGTTGTACCATCTGGTGTGGGATGCTGGAAATGGAGGAGGCTGTGTATGCGTGGGGGTAGGTGGCATATGGGAACTCTCTGTATGTACTTTCATCTCAACTTTATTGTATACCTAAAACTGCTAAGAAAAAACAGAGTCCTTACAAAAATGAAGTTAGTTGTATTCGTTAGGATTAGGTTTGGTAACAAGCAGCAGAAAACTCAATACCAGGGGCTTATACAACATAGAAGCTCGTTTCCTTGTCACATAAACTAAATCTGAAGATAAGTGGTCAGCTGTGGGTATACTGCTCTTCAATCACCAGGGATCCAGGCTCTTTGTATTGTGTTACTCCACCATCTTTAATACATGGCCTTCCACCTTCTGGGCGAGGATGGCTGCAAACATTCTAGCTATCACATCCATATTCCAGCTAGCAGGAAGGAGGAAAGGATAAAAATGACCACAAGATCTCTTTAAGGCATGCCTGGGTGGCTCAGTGGTTGAGCATCTGCCTTTGACTCAGGGCATGATCCCAGGGTCCGGGATCGAGTCCCACATCAGGTTCCTGCAGACAGCCTGCTTCTCCCTCTGCCTGTACGTCTGCCTCTCTCTCTGTCTCTCATGAATAAATAAATGAAATCTTAAAAAAAAAAAAAACTCTCTTTAAGGATACTTTACCACTTCTGCTTACATTCCATTGGCCAGACCTTCATGGCCATGCTTTATTCTCAGTAGCCTGTGGCCCACTAAGAGTCATGAATTCCATTACTAAAGAATAGAGGAAAATGAATATTAAGAGAAAACTGGAAAACTAATAGCAGATGATGTAAGCTCTAATCCACTAAGCATTTTAGGAACAAAGAACCAATGTTAGTTTATGAAAAAGATAATTGCGTAAATCATACGCACCAAGGACATAGTCTAACGTAAGAATATAGCTGCAGTATCAAGACTACAGTATTGGAAGGAGAGACACAAAGATCAATAAAACAGAATACCTAGAAATAGATCCACACAAACATGAGCAACCGATTTTTGATGCAGGTGCACAATTAGTTAAAGGGAGGGAGGACAGCTTGTTCAACAAATGGTGCCAGAGCAACTGGATGTCCAGAGGCAAAGAAGTGAAATCTGACCTAAACCTCACAACTTACACAACAATTAGCTCTAAACAGATCATGGATTTATTTTTTTTAAGACTTCTAAAAATTTATTCATCCATGAGAGACACAGAGAGAGAGAGGCAGAGACACATGCAGAGGAAGAAGCAGGCTCCATGCAGGGAGCCCAATGTGGGACTTGATCCTGGGGCCCCAGGATCACGCCCTGGGCTGAAGGCAGCGCTAACCGCTGAGCCATCTGGGCTGCCCCAGATCATGGATTTAAATGTAAAACATAAAACAATAAGACTTCTGGACAAAAAAAAAAAAAAAAAAAAGAAAAAAGAAAAATCTTTGTGGTCCTGGAACGGTCAAAGAGTTCTTAGGCTTAAAACCAAAAATCATAAAAGGAAAACTGATAAGATGGGCCTCATCAAAATGAAAATTTTTTTTCCCATAAAGGTTCATTGGAAAAGGATAAGAAGACAAGTAACTGGAGAGAAAATATTTACAAACCATAGGTTTGACAAATGACTAGTGTTTAGAATCTATAAAGAATTAGCAAAACCCAACAGGCACAAAACAACCCAAGTAAAAAACAGGCAAAAGACATAAACAGACATTTTACTGAATACACAGATGGCAAATAGACACATGACAAGATGATCTGCATCATTGGCCACTAGGGAAATGAAACTTAAAGGCACTATGAGATGTCACTGCACACATTTTAGAATGGCTAAAAACAAAATAGTGACAGCATTAAAGGTTGGTGAGGATGCAGAAAAAGGCAATCACTCATGCATTACTGGTAGAAATGTAAAATGGTACAGCCACTTTAGAAAATAGTTGGGCATTTTAAAAAGAAAGCATGAAACCACCATATGACCCAGCAATTGTACTCCTGGGAATTTATCCCAGAGAAAGGAAAACTTATGCTTATATAAAATTTTCTACACAAATGTTTATAGCAGCTTTTTTCATAACAGCCCCAGAGTAGAATCAGCTCAGTTTTCCCAGGGATGAATGGTTGAACTGTGGTACAGTGATACCATGGAATAAGACTTAGCAATAAAAAGAATACACAGGATGCCTGGGTGGCTCAGTTGGTTAAGGCTCTGCCTTTGGCTTGGGTGATGATCCCAGGGTTCAGGGATCAAGTCCCGCATCTGGCTCCCTGCTCAGCTGGGAGTTTGCTTCTCCCTCTACCCCTCTCCCCTGCTCATGCTGTCTCTCAAAAATAAATAAATAAATAAATAAATAAATAAATAAATAAAATCCTAAAAAAAAAAAAAAAAAAAAAGAATATACACAACAATTTGGATGAAACTCCAGATTACACTGGAAAAAAAAAAACACAAGCCTGTTCCAAAAAAGTTCCATATGTATGATACTATTTCTAGAACAAAATTTCAGAAATGGAGAATAGATGGTAGTTGCCAGGGGTTAGGGATAGAACAGGACCCAGAAGGGGGGTGGGTGTGGTTATAAAAGGGTGATATGAGGGATCTCTGTTGTTTCCCACAGTGGTGCTAAATATATGAATTTAGGTGATGAAATTGTATTGAACAAGATGGCCTGATTGTATCAATGTCAATATCCTCGTTTTGATGCTATATTACATTGAATGTCATATACTGCAACAATGTTACAGTTTTACAAAATGTTACTTGGGGAAAACTGGGCAAATATACCGGGATCTATTTTTTTTTTTAAAGATTGTATTTATTTATTCATGAGAGGCACTGAGAAAGAGGCAGAAACATAGGCAGAGGGTAGAAGCAGGCTCCATGCAAGGAGCCCAATATGGGACTCAATCCTGGGACTCCGGGACCACGCCCTGAAATTTCCAAATTTGATGAAAACAATGAACCTCAAGGCATTTTATAAATTGCTCAAAACCAGTGTTAAGGATAAAATCTTAATGCAGCCAGAGGGGAAATAAAGGACATTTCATACAGAGGAATGAAGACAAGGATACTAGTAGACTTATCCAAATTATGCAAGCTAGAAGGTAATGGAGCAATGTTCTTAAGTGTTGAAGAGAAAAAAGTCAACCTAGAGTTCTACACAAAGGAATGAAGAGTAGCAGAAATGGTAAATATAACAACATTTTATTCTAATTTCTATTCTCTTTAAAATATAGACTATTAGGGTGGCTCAGTCAGAAGAGTCTGTGACTCTTGATCTCAGAGTCGTGATTTCAAGCCTCATGTTGGGTGTAAAGGTTATTAAAATAAATAAAACTTAAGGGGCATCTGGGTGGCTCAGTCAGTTAAACATTTTATTCTTGATCTTAGCTCAGGTCTTGACCTCAGGATCGTGAGTAAAATATTAACACAGGATTGAATATTTTCCAGACCACAATGAGACAAACTAGAAATCAATAAAAGAATCTTTAAAAATTCCTATTTGGCAATTTAAAAGCATACATATTTCTAAACACCCCAGCGGCTAAAGAAGAAAACTATGAAATAATTTAAATGGAATGAAAATGAAAACTGTACTTATCAACATTAGTGGGATGAAGTCAGAAAGGTGCTTAGAAGGAAATCAGAGCATGAAATGGTTGTACCAGAAAAAGAATAAAGGCTGAAAAAAAAAATCAATAATGTAAGATTCTGCCTTGAAAAACTAGAAAAAGAGGAAATTAAAACCCAAATAGGGGGTACTGGGTGGCTCAGTGGTTGAGCACTTGCTCGGGGTCATGATCCAGGGGTCCTGGGATCGAGTCCCACACTGGGCTCCCTGTAGGGAGACTGCTTCTCCCTCTGCTTACGTCTTTGCCTCTCTTTGTCTCTCATAAATAAATAAATAAACTCTTAAAAAAAACCAAACAAACCCAGAGGGGGTTGGCTTAGCAGTTTAGCGCCTGCCTTTGGCCCAGGGCGTGATCCTGGAGTCCCGGGATCAAATCCTGCGACGGGCTCCTTGCATGGAGCCTGCTTCTCCCTTTGCCTGTGTCTTTGCCTCTCTCTCTGTGTCCCAGATATAAGAAAGGAAATAAAGAACAGAGATCAATAAAATACAAAAGTGAGTAAACAATAAAAGTGAGATTGAAAGCAGGTTCCTGAAAAGATGGATAAAAATATTAAACCTGTAAGCAGATTGTACAGTGAAAAGGGAGAGAAGACACAAATTACTAATATTGAAAACAAAAGAATAGAGTCTACTACAAACTTTACAGAAGAGGAAGGGAATATTATGGACAGCTCTATGCCAACGAATTTGACAACGTGGACAAAACGGAAGAATTGATCGAAAGACATAAAGCTCTCTTAAGGAAAAAAAAAAAACCCAAATTGTCTAGCTCTAGTAAAGAAATTTAACTTGTAGTTAATCAGGTTGCTTCACACGAGTTCTACCAAAACATTTAAGAAAAAAATAATACTAAAGTTACATAAATGGTTTAAGAAAACAGAAGAGGGGGACGCCTGGGTGGCTTAGCAGTTGAGCGTCTCTGCCTTCGACTCAGGGCATGATCCCGGGATCCAGGATCGAGTCCCGTATCAGGCTCCTTGTGGGGAGCCTGCTTCTCCTTCCGCTTATGTCTCTGCCCCTGTGTGTCTCTCATGAATAAATAAATAAAATCTTAAAAAAAAAAAAAAACAGAAGAGGATATCCTCCTTCTCGTTTTATGGTGCCGGTATTCCCTAATACTAAAATCAGACAGAAACAAAAAATGACAAGAAAATTGCAGTCCAATGTTGCTCATAAATATAGACACAAATATTTTTTTCAAAGATTTTAAGCAATCTCTAAACCCAAAACGGGGCTTGAACTAACAACTCTGAGATCAAGAGTCACATGCTCTACTGACTGAGCCAGCCAGGCACCCCAACACAAATACCTGTAACAAAATATTAGCAAATGGAACTCAGCAATACATAAAACTATACCTACCTTCTTGGGATAAATCCCATTCGGTCATGATGTATTATCTTTTTACTTATCGATAGATTGTGAGTGCAAGCCCCATGTTAGGCATAGAGCATACTTAAAATTAAAAAAAAAAACTAAACTAAAATGAAAAGAAATAAAAATTGAAAAATCAATACATGTAATTTGCCACATAACAGGGTAAAGGAAAAAAATAACCTCAATAGATGTAGAAAAGAATTCTTGGACAAAACTTGACATCCATTCATGATAAAATAAAATAAAATAGCTAAAATAGCTCAGGGAATTAGAAGTAGAAGGCAACATCCTCATCCTCATATAGGACATCTATAAAAATCCTTCATCGGGCAGCCCTGGTGGCACAGTGGTTTAGCGCCGCCTGCAACCCAGGGTGTGATCCTGGAGACCCTGGATCGAGTCCCGCATCAGGCTCTCTGCATGGAGCCTGCTTCTCCCTCTGCCTGTGTCTCTGCCTCTCTCTCTCTCTTTCTGTCTCTATTAATAAATAAAATCTTTAAAAAAATTATTTAAAAAAAAATCCTTCATCTGTCTTAATGGTAATAGGCTGGAAGAAGGCAAGGATAGACCTGCTGTTACCACTTTTATTCGACATTATACTCGAAGTCCTCATCAGTGAAGGAAGGCAAGAAAAAGAAATGCAGGAAGTTAAATTGACTTTATTTACAGATGACATGAATAAATCCATAACAAATTCTAAAGAATCAACAAAAAGCTGCTAGGACTTATATGCAAATTTAGCAAGGTCAGATAAGACAAAAAACAATTACATAACTATACTATTACTGAACAATGATAAAATGAAATTTTAAAATGTCATTTGGGTACTTCCTTTTTTTTAAAAAGGGGTTTTATTTATTCATTTTTAAACGTTTAAAAAATTTGAGAGAGAACAAGCAACGATGTGAGCACAATTGGAGGGGAAGGGGTAGGGGCAGAGGGAGAGGGAGAAACTGACTCACTGCTGAACAGGGAGCCCAACCCAGGGCTTGATCCCAGGATCCTGAGACCAAGACCTGAGCCGAAGTCAGATGCTTAACTGAGCCAACCAGTCAGCCGACCATTTGTATACTTTATACTATATACAAAAACAATTCAAAATGGCCCAGAGACTTAATGATAAGAATTAAAACTATAAAACTCCCAGAAGAAAATATTGAATCAAATTTTCATGACCCTTGATTAGGTGACAGTTTCTTAGATTCAACACCAGAAGTACAAGCAACAAAACATGTAGATTGAACTATATCAAAATTAAAAACTTCTGTGCTTCAAGTGACATCATCAAGAAAGTGAGAAGACAACTCAGAAAATGGGAGAAAATATTTGTAAATCGTCTGATAAGGGGCTTGTACGCAGAGTATATAAAAAAACTATGATTTAAAGACCAATATTAAAATATCAAACTCAAACACAATTAAAAAAAATGAATAAACCCCTAAGGAGACAATACTTTGAAAAAGATACACAAATGACGAATCAAAAGAGTCATTAGGCAAAGCAAATCAAAACCACATTGGGGGCACCTGGGTGGTGTAGTCGGTTAAGTATTTGACTCTCGATTTCAGCTCAGGTCATGATCTGGGGTCCTGGGATCCAGCCCTGCATCAGGCTCCTAGCTCAGGGTGGAGTCTGCTTGTCCTTCTCCCTCTGCTCCTCCCCCTGCTCTTTCTCTCTCTCTCTCTCTCTCTCTCAAATAAATAAATAAATAAATAAATAAATAATCTTTAAAAAAAATTAACCACATTGAACTGCCAGTTCACACCCAATAAAACAACAAGTCAAAATTACAGACAATAACAAGTATTGAAAGGATGTGGGAAAATTGTAATCCTCACACACTGTTAGTATTGTAAAATGGTGAGACTGCTTTGGAAAACAATCTGGCAGTTGCCCAAAATGTTATATACGGAAAGCTACCATGTGACCTAATAATTGTACTCCCAGGTACATGATCAAGAGCAATGAAAACATGTTATACAGAAATTTGTGCATGAATGTTCACAACAGTATTCATAACAGCCAAAAGGTAGAAATAAAACAAATGTCCATCAACTGCTGAGTGAATAAATGAAATGTGGTTCATACAATGGATATCATTTGGCAATAAGAAGAAAGTACTGTTGTGTGCTATAGCATAGATGAATCTTAAAAACATTATGCTATGTGAAAGAAGCAGTCACAAAAGACCATATATTTTATGATTCCATTTATATGAACTGCTCAGAACAGGCCAATCTAGAAGGACAGAAAACAGATTAATGGTGGCCTAGTGCTGCAGGGGTAGGAGGTAGGGAGTGACTGCTAGTAGGTATGGGGTTACTTTTTGGGGTGACAAAAACGTTCTAAACTTAGATTGTGATGGTTACGCCACCCTTAATTTACTAAAAACCATCTGACTGTCGACCTTCACAGGTGCAGCTTATGGCACATGAATTATCTTTCAATAAGTACATTAATGCTGTTTTCAATAGCACCCAAATGTTGGGGTAGATTTTACAAAGTATGTACATGACCAGTTCCCTGAAATCTACAAAATAATAGGAAAGTTAAGTTAAAGACATACGTTAGAATGAAAAGTGAAAGACATAAACAAATAGAGAAACATATGTTCAGTTATTAGTGACTCAAAATTGCTAAGATGCCAATTCCTCTCAAAGGAGTCCATAGACTCAATACAACCTCATTCAAAATCTCAACAGACTGATTTGTAAAGAAAACCTACTTTGAAATTTCTATGGAAATGCTCAGGACCTAGCATTGCCATAGCATTGCCAACACAAATTTGGAAAAGAACTACAAAGTTGGAAGACTCACACTAATTTTAAGACTTACTATAAAACTACAATAATTAAGTCACTCTGTTATGAGAGTAAAGGTAAAAAGTAAACCAGTGGAATAGAATATAGAAATATATGCATACATAGGCAGGCAACTGATTTGTACCAAAATCCCAACAAAATTGTATAGTGAAAGGACAGTCTTAAAAAAAAATGTGGTACTAAGCACTGGATATCAACTTGCTAAACTTGTTTCTCTATCCGTACTTTATATCAGGCAAAAAATATTATCTTGAAATGGATCATTGGGGGCACCTGGGTGGCTCAGTGGTTGAGCTTGGCTCAGGTCGTGATCCTGGAGTCCTGGGATCAAGTCCCACATTGGGCTTCCAGAGGGGAGCCTGCTTCTCCCTCTGCCTAGGTCTCTGCCTCTCTCTGTCTCTCATGAATAAATAAGTAAAATCAAGAAAGAAAGAAAAGAAAGAAAGAAATGGATCATTGACTCTAAGAGTTAAACAATAGTACTCCTAGAAGAAAATTTAGAAAAAAACATTTTTGACCTAGTTTAGGCAATGATTTCTCAGGACACACACACACACACACACACACACACACACACACGAACCATATGAGAAAAAAATTTCAGGGGCTGGGTGACTTAGCCAGTTAAGCCTTTGCTTTTGGCTCAGGTCATGATCTCAGGGTCCTGGGATCCAGCCCCACAGCAGGCTCCCTGCTCAGTACAGCGTCTGCTTCTCCCTCTCCCCACTCATGCACTTGCACATGTGCACACTTGCTCTCTCTCTTAAAATCTTTTTTTTTTTTTTGAAAAGATTTTATTTATTTATTCACGAGAGACACAGAGAGAGAGGCAGAAACATAGGTAGAGGGAGAAGCAGGTGCCCTGTGGGGAGCTCGATGTGGGACTTAATCCCAGGACCCCAGGATCACGACGTGAGTCAAAGGCAGACGCTCAACCACTGAGCCCCCCGAGATGTCCCTAAATAAAATCTTTTAAAAAAAAAGAGGAAAAAAAATGTTAAATTAGACTTCATAAAAATTAAAAACTTGTGGCCCTCAAAAAAATGATTATGAAATGCAAAAGCAAGCCATGTACTAGGAGAAAATATATGAAATAAATACATTTTTAAAGATTTTATTTGAGAGAGAGAAGAGAGCACAAGTGGGGAAAGGGATAGAGGGAGAAGACGACTCCCTGGGGCTCAATCCCAGGACTCTGAGATCCTGACCTGAGCTGAAGGCAGATCCTTAACTGACTAAGCCACTCAGCTGCCCCTGAAATAGTTTTGATAAAAGACTTGTATCCAAAGTATATAAAGAACTTCCACAGCTTAATAAGAATAACTCAATTTTAAAATGGGAAAAATATCTAAACAGGCTTTTTGCAAAAGAGGGTTTTTTTAGTCAAAAAAACACCCTAAGAAGTAATGTAAATAATAACCACAATGAGATGCCAATACACACACACACACACACACACACACACACAGGAATGGCTAAAATTAAGACTGACAATGCAAAGTGTTGGTAAGGATGTGAAACAACCGGAATTTTCATTCGTTGCTGGTAGGAATGCAAAATGGTATAGTAATTTGGAAAATAGCTTGGCAGTTTTGTATAAAGTCGAACATATGCAAGAGGATGGGAAGGCGGAATAAAGTTTAATATAGGCTGACTGTATGATCCTGTAATTCTACTGCTAGGTATTTACTCAATTCAGAGGAATGAAATTAACTCAATTTCAGAGGAATGAAAACATACATATGTGCTTACAAATACACTCAAATGCTCATAGCAGTCTTTATTCATGGTAGTATAAAACTAGAAACTACCCAAATATCCATTAACAAGTGAATGAATAAATCTCGACGTATATATGTATTTGTAGAACAGATTATCACTCAGATATAAAAAAGGAGCATGTGATTCTTTCACCAACAGCATGAAGTTCAAAAGCGTTACGCTAAGTGAAAAAAGCTGGGTATGAGAGACCACGCATTGTGTGATTCCGTTGAAATGAAATTCTAGAAACTATAGAGACAGAAAGTAGTAGATCAATGGTTGCCAGAGACCGTGGAAGGGGGAAAGGGCTGACTGCAAAGAGGCATGAGGAAATTTTTTTTGGGGGGGAGTGATGGAAATTTTCTCTACCTTGATTGTCGTGGTAGCTACACAATTACATACATCTGTCAAATGCATCAGGGGGTATACTTAGCATTGGTGAATCTTATTATATATAAATTATATCTCAAAAGAGCAGATACAAGAACTGACTCAAAGAAAGGGAAACATTGAGACCTAAAACTATGAAATGACGATAGTTTAAAATCAAACCAAAGAATAAAAAATAAAATCAAACCAGTCCCATATGGTTTGTTCACTTCCGTATTCACTAATTGTATGTTGAGTTTCTCCAATACACCAGACACTATTACATAGGTAGTGTGGCAAAAGCAATAAATAAATAGGTGGTCTTTGCTGTCTTAGAGTTTATATCCTGGCTGGGGAGAAAGACAAGGCACATATGAAGACTGAGCCAGTGACGGGTCCCATGGGGAGGAAAAGTGATTATGGAAGGATAGGAAGAGGGGGTGCTGTCTGTAGTCAGGGAAGACTTCTTCAGTGAGAGGACATATGAATAAAGTTGAACTGAAGTGGGAGGCAAGTGTGTCCTTAGCACCGGAACAGTAAATGCCAGACTCCTACCTAGGAGGGGGTATGTTTGGAATTTCCAAGGCACAGGCAAGGAAGCCAGCGTGGTTTGAACAGGGTTAGGGAGCAGAGAGTAGCAGAGGTTGAAATTGAGAGAGGTTTTTGTGGGCTAGAACATAAATGATCTTGGATTTCATCCTAAGTGAAATGGGAAACCACTGGCCTAACTGTTCTAGCAGAGAAGCAACATGGTCTGACTTTTAAAAGGATCCTTCTAGGGGTACCTGGCTGGCTCAGTCCAAAGAATATGTAACTCTTGATCTTGAGGTCTTAGTTTGAGCCCCACATTGGGTGTAGAGATCACTTAAATGCTAAAAAAACAAACAAACAAACAAAAGAACCCCACAATACAGGGATCCTTCTGGCAGCTGTGCATAGAATAGACCAGGGGTTGGGGAAATTTTTTTCTGTATTTGATACATATTTAAGGCTTATGAACCATACGGTCTCTGTGGAGATGACTCAGTTCTGCTGTTACCAAGGGAAAATAGGCAGGCATAAGAGTGTGGCTGTGTTTCAATAATACTTTATTTACAAAAATAGGCATTGGGCTGGGTTTAATCCTGCAGTTTGTCGAACCCTGGAATAGACAGACTATAAGGAACCAAGGGTTGAGGTAGGTAGACCAGATAGGAGGCCCTGCAATAAAATTGAGCAAGAGGTAATGGTCATCCAGACCAGGGTATAGAAGGGAGGTGGTCAGACTGGTGTATACTGTCAAGGTAGAGCCAACAGGATTTGCTGATGATATGCAGTGTTTGAGAAGGAAGTTTTTGTCCTGATTAACTGGAAGAGCAATTATATCCTGGGAGAGGATCAGGTTTGGGGGTGGGGGAAGAGATTATAGATAACAATCAAGAGTTTGGATTTGGATTTGTTAAGTATGGGTTATCTCTTAGATACCTATTAAATATATTGAGTTGGACAGAGGATTTGGAGCATGAAAGAGAGTGGCAGAAATAAATACCAGAGTGTTCATTTGCATAAATGGTCTTTAAAACCCTGGCAAGGAATGGTCTAGGGAAATCTCATAGATAGAAGGGAAAAAAGGGTTTGAGGGCAGTTTTACAGATAAACCTCCCGGATTAGGGACAGAGGACATTGGTCTCACATTCACTGTTCCACCACATAGAAGGAGAGAACACTACATCCCCTAGTTCAAGAGGCTAGTATCGCTTGACACCCAAATAAGATAAGTGATGTTGGCCTATAAACTCCTGAGTATATAAGGGATTTTTTTTATATAAGTTTTAATATATTAGCAAAGCAAATGTAGAAATTTATAGTATGATCAAGTAGTGTTTGTCAGGAATGCAAAGTTGGTTGAATAGTATTCTATTAATATAACTTACTACATGAACAGGTTAAAGAAAAAAGAGCTTATGGTCACCTGAATAGAAAAGCATTCGATAACCATTTACGATTAAAATGAAGAAATCCCAGTTTTAAAAGGCAGAGCAGGACTAGACTTACCAAACACGTCATACTTGGTGGAGAAACATTAGAAGCATTCCTTTCAAAATATACATATAGTGGCACCTGGGTGGCTCAGTTAGGCAGCAGACTTTTGGTTTCTGCTCAGGTCATGATCTCAGGGTCAGCCCTGCACCAGCTCCAAGTCTGCTTAAGATTTTTTCTTCCTCTCCCTCTGCCCCTCCCCACCATGCTCCCACACACCCTCAAATAAATAAGCTATAAAAATATACATGATACACACACACACACACACCCCAAGAATGAAACAAGGACATTTACCGTTATAATCTTACCCGATATTATACTGGAGACCCTAGGCAGCATAGTCAGATTAAAAAAAGACACAAAAAAATGCCATTAACAATGATGACTTGCAAAGAGAACTCATGATAAATTATTAGAAAAAATAAGAGAGTTTCTGGATGGACAATCAGTATAGAAGTCATCAACAGTGTCCTCTCACCAGCATCAAAAACTTTTTAAAAAAAGGTGATTCTGCAGAGCGGTGGACTTGCCCAAGGTCACGCAGCTAGGAAAGGGTGGGCTGGGATGGAAGTGGGGCTCTCTGCCTCCTAAACCCAGGGCTCTCGGTTATGGGCTACAGGGCCTCTCTGGCAGCGCTGCCCCCCTGCAGGAGGCCTGTACCCCCTCTTTGGGCCTGTCCATCCGCACCCTGGGGGTGAGGCCCGAGCAGGTGCCCAGGGCGGGCAGTCTCGGGAGCCGGGGGGGAGAGGCTCACCATGGGTAGCACGGAGGCCTGGAGCGAGGCGATGGTGATGGGCTTGGCCTGTTTGTCGTCCGGGCTGGCCGGGGGCAGGATTTCCACCAGGTTCACCTCTTCTGTGGCTTTCTCCCCCAAGCAAATCTGAGGGCGGTTGAAGACAGGCCCCCTCACCACCGGGGGGTCTGGTCCCGGGGAGTCCCCCTCCCCCCCCCCCCCCGCAGCTGTGCAGGCCCCTCGGGCTGCAGGCGCCGCCCTTCCCGGGGGCGGGGGGCGGGGGGGCGGCACCCACCGTACAGAGCAGCAGCTTCCAGTCCTGCTTGCCCTCCTTCTGGGGTTGGACCGTCCAGGTCCGCTTCTCCTGGGTTAGCTCACAGCCTGAGAAGGGAGAGGAGCGAGGGGGCCGGCTCAGGGGGAGGGGGCTCCCCGGCTCTCCGCCCCCCCCCCGCCCCCCCGGCTCGGGGGCAGCCGGGCCCTCGCTCACCCCAGAGCACGGCTGCGGGCGCCTTCCCGGCAGCGCTGCTGCTGCTGCTGAGGTTCATGCCGCGGGGCGCGGGGGGCGCGCGGGGCGCGGGGGGCGCGGGGGGCGCGGCGGCTGTGCGGGAGGGGCGTCCGCGGTGAGCCGAGCCGGGCCCCCAGCCCCGCTCGCCCCGCTCGCCCCGCATCCCCCCCGGATCCCGAGCCCCTGGCCGGCGGGACGCGGGGCGCTGGGCGCCTGGGCGCCGAGGTCGCGGGGCTGGAAAGGGCCGGGTCCCGCCGGCTGTCAGGAGGCCCGCGGGGCGCGGCAGGGGCGCCTCCCAGCCTTAAAGGAGGGCCCCCCTGCCGCAGTCGGCTCCGCCATCCCTCCCCCTGCTGCCCGCGCGCACCTGGCGGCCTGCTGAGGCTCCGCCCCTCCCACCTGCGCGGGGCTCCGCTCGCCGGGCTGGGACCGCCCAGGGCGCTTTGCATTTCTAACGCGCTCGCAGGTGGAGGTGCTGCTGCTGCTCCGGGCCCCGGCCGCGGGCGCCTCGTTGGCGGCCCCTGGGGACCCGCCGGGGCCTGCTGGGGGAGGCTGCCCGGCGCGGACGGCCCGGCCACGCGGGGGGAAGCGGCCGCGAGGCTCCCTGCGCCGCCCGCCCTCCCCCTCCCCCTCCCCCTCCCCCTCCCCCCAGGTGTGGGCCTTTTCCAAGGCCAGGAGGCCCGGACCCCAGGGTCACGGTCCCCAGAGAGGAAGAGCCCTGTTCCCCGAGGAGGATTTCTCCCGGGCCAGCAGGAGGGCGAATGCGTTTGGTCACAGAGGCCGCCGCGGCAGCGGGTGGGGAACGCACGACCCACACCCTCGAGGGGGGCCAGTCCTGGAGCAGCGAGCGGCGGCTCGCAGGGCACAGCGGGGCAGGCAATGTTTGCGTGGGGTGGGCGTGGTGAGGGGCAGGAGGTTTGTCATCTGCCCACAACCCCCCTGTCTCCCTCCTGTGACATCCCTGGGAGTCAGAAGAAAACAGGGATCTCTCTGATTAAGCTCTAATCCCTCCCTCCCTCCCTCCTTCTTTCCCTTAAATGAAGCATAGTTGATCTCATTGCACTTGCATCCTTCACTCCCATCCAGGAAACTTCTCACCTACCTACAGCGTTCAATGCTTTCCAATAAGGAAATGAGAGTCTTGGGCAGCCCGGGTGGCTCAGCGGTTTAGCACCGGCTTTGGCCCAGATTGTGGTCCTGAAGACCCGGGATCGAGTCCCACGTCGGGCTCCCTGCATGGAGCCTGCTTCCCCCTCTGCCTGTGTCTCTGCCTCTCTCTCTCTCATAAATAAATAAGTCTTTAAAAGAAAAAAAAAAGGAAACGATAGTCTTTGCCAAAAATGGTGCTATAGGAACTAGATATATGTCTCTGGAACCTTGACTGGAGCTTCTGCTGTGCAGGAATCAGCTCCTCCTCCCCCTTTTTAACACATCAACTTTATTGAGAAATAATTTATATACAAAATGCATTCGTTTAAAGTGTATAATTTGGGGCACCTGGGCGGGGGGATCAGTGGTTGAGCATCTGTCTTCTTCTGCTCAGGTCATGATTCCAGGGTCCTGGGATCGAGTTCTGCATCAGGCTCCCCACAGAGAGCCTGCTTCTCCCTCTGTGTCTCTGCCTCTCTCTGTGTCTCTCATGAATAAATAAAATCTTTTTAAAAATGTATAATTTGGGGTGCCTGGCTGGCTCAGTCAGTGGAGCAAGTGACTCTTGATCTCAGGGCTGTAGTTTCAAGCCCCACATTGGGTGTAGAGATTACTTATAAAAATAAAATCTTGGAATGCGTGGGTGGTTCAGTGGTTGAGCCTCTGCCTTCAGCTCAGTATGGGATCCCAGAGTTGCAGGATCGAGCCCCCCATCGGGCTCCCCTGGGGAAGACTGCTTCTCCCTCTGCCTGTGTCTCTGTCTCTCCTTCTGTGTCTCTCATGAGTAAATAAATCAAAAAATCTAAAATAAAAATAAAATTTTAGAGACGCCTGGGTGGCTCTATGGTTGAGTGTCTGCCTTCGGCTCAGGCTGTGACCCCAGGGTCTTGGGATTGGGTCCTACGTCCGGCTCCCTGCATGGAGCCTGCTTCTCTCTCCCTCTCTCTCTCTCTCTTTGTGACTCTCATGTATAAATGAATAAAATCTTCAAAAAAAATCTTAAAAAACGCATCATTTGATAAATTTTGACAAATGTATATACCTGCATAGCCACCACCACAGTCCAGTTGTAATTTCCACCTCTCTCCTAAATTTTGTTTCCCATTGCAGTCAATATCCTCACCTTAATGCCTAATTGACATCAGGCAAACACCTGTTTTCTGACACTGTGGATCATTATCGACTGTTCTAGAATTTCATGTAAGTAGAATCCTGCAGGGTCTTTTCGTCTGCCCTATTTGTTGTACAAAATTGTTTGAGACTTATTTTTCCATACTGTTACTTCCGTCAGTAGTTTGTGTTTCTTGTGGAGTAGTATTCCACAATTTGTATACCCAGTCACTGCTGGTCAGTTTCATGTGTCACCTTGGCTAGGCTATCAGAGCCACTTATTCAGTCAAACACCGATGATGATGTGGCTATGAAGGCATTTTGTAGAGGTGATTGACACCTACAACCAGCTGCCTTTTTCTTTTTAAGATTTTTATTTATCCATGAAAGACACAGAGAGGCAGAGACACAGGCAGAGGGAGAAGCAGGCTCTCTGCTGGGAGCCCGATGTGGGGTTCCATCTGGGGACCCAGGGATCACACCCTGAGCCAAAGGCAGATGCTCAACCGCTGAGTCACCCAGGCGTCCCTCCAGCTACCTTTATATAAAGATTACTCCTAGTAATGTGGGTGGGCTTGGTCCAATCAGTTGTAGGCCTCTAAGGACAGAACTGAGGTTTCCCTGTAAAAGTTCTGCTTGTGGACTGCAGCTTCAGCTCCTGCCAGAGAGCTTCCAGTTTGCTTTTTCTGATGACCTGTCCTGCAGATTTCAGACTTGTAGCTAGTCCTCATAACTGCATGAGGCCAATTCCTTAGGATACATCTCCGACTGATACACCTGTTGATGGATATTTGGGGTAGTTTTCAGTTTTAGACACATATTATGAATAAAAATGCTGTGAACATTAGAGAGCAAGTCTTTGCTTGGACATATGTTTTAGTTTTTCTTTGATAAATACCTAGGAGCAGAACTGCTGGATATATTAAACTTTATGTGAAACTGTTAAACTATTTTCTGAATTCCTGTGCCATTTTGCATTTCTGCCAGCAGTGAATGAAAATTCCAGTTGCCATACATCTTCATCAACACTTGGCATTGTCAGTCTTCTTTTTTTCCTTTTTAAAGATTTTATTTATTTATTCATGAGAGACACAGAGAGAAAGAGAGAGAGGCAGAGACACAGGCAGAGGGAGAAGCAGGCTCCACACAGGGAGCCCGATGTGGGTCTCAATTCAGTGACTCCAGGATCACGCTCTGGGCTGAAGGCAGGCGCTGAACCGCTGAGCCACCCAGGGATCCCCCAGTTGTCTTAATCATAGCCATTCCAGGGGACATATACATGTATACAGTGACATCTCCTGTGTTTGTGTTTGATGACAAGTGATGTTGAGCAGCTTTTCAAGTGTTTACTGGTTATTTGTGTACTTTCTTTTGCAAAATACCTGTTTAAATACTTTGTCCATTTTTAAATTGGGCTATTTTGGGTTATTATTAAGTTGTAGGGATTCTCTATACACTTTGGATATCTGTGTTGTGTCATGTATATGCATTACAAATATTCTTTTACTGCTGCCTATGGCTTGTCTATTCTTCATTTTTATTTTATTATTTTTAAAGATTTTTATTTGAGAGATAGAGCACATGTGCACATGGACAGGGGAGAGGGGCGAGAGAGAGGGAGAAGCAGGGGACCCACTGAGCGGGGAGCCCCTACCTGGGCCTCCATCTCAGGACCCTGGGATCATCATGACCTGAGCTGAAGGCAGACGCTCAACCCACTCAGCCACCCAGGTGCCCCTTATCTTTTCACTTTCAAGTGGTATCTTTTGAAGAGAGAAATTTTAAAATTTAACGAAGGCTAATCTTTTTTTTTTTTTTTCCTTTTATGGGGCATGGCTTTGGCATTTGACATCTTTGCTTAACCCAAGGCCGTGAAAATTTTCTTCTAAGTTTTCCTCTGGAAGTCTTGTGGTTTGAGCTTTTACTTTTACATCTGTGATCCATTTGAAGTTAATTTTTGTGTGTGGAGTTAGGTAAGGGGCTAGGTTCGTTTCTTTTTTTCTCCCAAGTGGATCCTCAGTTCCTCTAGCACCATGTATGGTAAAGACTACCCTTTTTCTATTGAAATACCTTGGCACTTCTGTGGAGAATTAAATAAGCATGTACTATTTCTGGACTTTTTTTCTTTTCCGTTGATTTGTCTGTCCTAGTGCCAGCACTATAGTATTGATTACTGTAGCATTACAGTATACCTTGAAATCAGGTTGTTGAGCTCTCCAACTCTGTTCTTCTATTTCAAAATGTTTTAGCTATTCTAGATTTTTTGCATTTCTTTTCTTTCTCTTCTTTTTTCTTTATTTTCTTTCTTTCTTCTTTCTTTCTTTCTCTTTCTCTTTCTTTCTTCCTTTCCTTCCCTTTCCCTTTCCTTTCCTTCTTCATAGAGACTTAGGGAGAGAGGCAGAGACGTAGGCAGAGGGAGAAGCAGGCTCCATGTGGAGCCGAATGCAAGACTCAATCCCAGGACCTGGGATCATGACCTGAGTCAAAGGCAGACACTTAACCACTGAGCCACCCAGGTGCCCCAATTTTTTGGATTTTCAAATAAATTTTAGGATCAGCTTGACAGTTTCTATGAAGAAACTTTCTGGCATTTTTTTTTTTTATATTTTTATTTATTTATGATAGTCAGAGAGAGAGAGAGAGGCAGAGACACAGGCGGAGGGAGAAGCAGGCTCCATGCACCGGGAGCCCGATGTGGGATTCGATCCCGGGTCTCCAGGATCGCGCCCTGGGCCAAAGGCAGGCGCCAAACCGCTGCGCCACCCAGGGATCCCGCATTTTTATTGGGATCTTGTTGAATGCATAGTTCAATTTGAGGAGAAAGACATCACAATTTTGAGTCATCCAAACCATGACCATGTTACCATCTTTCCATTTGTTTAGATTTAGATTGTCCTTTGCAGTGCTTTAAAGATTTTAGTGTACAAGTTTGTCATATATCTTGACATATATCTTGTTAAATTTATTCCTATGTATTTCATGTTTTTGGATGCTAGAGCAAATAATATGTATTTTGAAATTTCATCATTTTTAAAAAAGATTTTATTTATTCATGAGAGACACACACACACAGAGGCAGAGGCATAGGCAGAGGGAGAAACAGGTTCCCTGCAGGGAGCCCGATGCAGGACTCCATCCTGGGACCCTGGGATCATGCCCTGAGCCCAAGGCAGACACTCAACCACTGAGCCACCCAGGTGCCCCTGAAATTTCATCCTCTAATAGCTTATTCTTAGGATATAGAAATACAGTTGGTTTTTGTACACTGACCTTGTATTCTGTGATTTTGCTAAATTCAAATAGTTCTAGTAGCTTTCCGATCCCCAAACTGTGACATCTGTGACTAGTTTCATTTTCTTTTTGATTTGTGCCATTAATGAGTTAAGTGCCTATGTGCTCTCATTAGGACCTGAAGTACAATGTTAAATAGAAGTGGTAAAGCAGGTACCCTCTCTTTCTTCTTGATCTTCGAGGGAACATTCAGTCTTTCACCATTACTTCTGTTGGTGATTAGGTTTTTTTTTCTTTTTTTTTTTTTATTAGGTTTTTCTTAGATGTCTTTTAATAGGTAAAGGAGGTTTCCTCCTAGTCCTAATTTGCTGAGAATTTTTATGCTTATTAAATGTTGTCCTATGGTTTTTGTTTTAATCTACTGACTTGATCAGCCTTTTCTCTCTCATTTTATTTATATGGCTAATTACATTTATTCGTTTTTCTGAATGTCTTAAACCAACCTTGCATTCCTAGGATCATTCCCACTTAGCCATGATGTATTATCCTTCTCATATATTCCTGGATTTAATTCGCTTATATTTTAAGATTTTTTTTTTCGTTTATGAGGGATATTAGTCTTAAGTTTTTTAAGATTTTATTCATTCATGAGAGACACAGGCAGGGGCAGCAGCAGGCTCGGCGCAGGGAGCCCGACGCGGGACTCGATCCCGGGGCTCCAGGACCACACCCCGGGCTGCAGGCGGCGCTCAACCGCCGAGCCCCCGGGCGTCCCTGTTGTTTCCTAAGTGACTTGGCCTGGTACGTCCTAGAGAATGACTGGGGCGTGTGCCCCCGTTTTCCGGGGTCTCGTCCAAGCGCCCGAAGTCGGCGGACCCGAGTCGGCGCGGGCTCCCCGGGGCTCCCCGCCCTCTCCGCGGCCGCCCCCGCCGGAACCCCGATCCTCTGCGGCTCACACGCTGACGGCCACCAGGTCGGCTGACCCCGGCCTCCACCCCTAACGCCCCAATCCCTGATCGACTCCTGCGCAACAGACCCGCCAGCGGGCAGGTGCAACAGGCGGGGCTCGGGCCTGCTCCGCAGCGCAGCCTCGCAGCCTCGCAGCCTCGGGACCCCGAGGCCCCGAGCACCGGCGCGCGGCCTCCCGCGCCCCACCCCGCAACCGGACTCGCTAGTTTTGCGACTCGTCGAGAGGTCTGGGAGCCTCACGCCCCGGGGTCTCCGCGCGGCCCGGGCCCCCTCCGCACTCCCGGAGCAAACCGCGCCGCCAGCCCCCGTCCCCGCAGAGGTCTGCCTCCCCCGGAGTCCTTCCCAGCCGGGGACCGGGGCCGCGGGTCCGCGGGAACGCGAGCCGGCACCGGGCAGGCTGGGCGGGGGTCCGGGGGCCGCAGGGGCCAGCTCCGCCCTCCCCGAGAAGGACGCGCGGGACCGCAGCCCGCCAGCGCCGCCGGCGCTCACGACTGCGCTTGCGCAGGACCGCGGGGTGGGGCGGGGCGATCGCCGGCGCCGAGAGGGCCTCTGTGCGCAGACGCGCCGGGGGCGGAAGGAGCGCGCGGGACCTCTTCCGGGGCAGACGCGCGGGGCGGGGGTGAACTCTTAACCTTTTCCCTTTGCGAGGCCGACGGGTTGGTGTCCGCGGCTTCTGCTCGTTTCCTTTCAGTGGAGGCTTATGGCGACGACTGCGTCCGCTCCCCCACAGCAGGCACCGGGGCGGGGCGGGGCGGGGGGGCTGCGTTGGGCCTTCGCCGCAGTCCTTCCACGAGGTCCCGGCCCGCAAGGGCACGTTTCGGTTGCGGGGACGCGGAGGGCGAGGAGGAGCGCCCGGGACGAGCCTGCGGAGGCCGCGGGGGGAGGCGGGCACCGGGCTTGGGAGCGGGGCGCCGCTGCGGCGCTGGAGCCCGGGCGGCGGGAGCGGTGCTGCACGCTCATTGCCCTTCGACTCGAACCGACTCCGCCTCCGGAGATCGCCTTCGCTTCGACGCGGGAGGAGAGCGCGGGTTTTCGGACTCCGCGGCCCCGCCAAGGCCGCCCCCTTCCGCAGCCGGCGGCACAGCGGCCCGTCGGCCTCACCAAGGCCCGGCGTGGTCGGAGCCGGCCCGGACCGTCCAAGCATCTTACGCTGAAGACTGGGAATCAGTAGCCTTGCCAATGGTTTTTTGCTTTTGAGTTTCCTTTTGTTTCTGACCATCCAGAAGGTATTTGTCCTGAAGTGGATGCTAAGTGTTGGATGAGTGAACAGAGCAGCAGCAGTCAGGCTGCCCGGACACCCAGAGGTTTTCTGGTCCCATCCAGTCTGCTCATGGGATGGGGTCCCACTGTCTAGCAGCCGATTTGTTTAGTTGACCCGGCTCCTGAAATACACCAAAGCGGCTGACCAGTGAATTCCAGGGCATCTAAGAAACACAAGGTGGATGTAATGGGCCCAGGAGACAAGCCACAGAGGCAAGAGTTCTAGGACACTACCTGGCACTTAATTAGCGGATGTATTAATTATGGTTGGTGTGTCCACGTTTATCCTTTCAGCTGTATTTTTTGAAATATCTGAAGTAGGACTTTGAGAGTTATAGCCATTGACACTTTTCAAGGCCTTATTATTAGATTTATGGCTTTTGCAGGTTCCCTGTAATTATCTTTGCTTTCCTGTTTTGCTTTGGCATTTGGCACTGTGGCGGCATTAGAAGACAACGAGCCAAACACCCCGGGTGGGGCACGGGCTGGCAAACAGGATACCGAGAGGTGCTTTGGCTCTGTACACTCAATTCATTTTTTATTTTTAAAAAAGATTTTATTTATTCATGAGAGACACAGAGAGAGAGAGGCACAGGCACAGGCAGAGGGAGAAGCAGGCTCCATGCAGGGAGCCCGGCGCGGGACTCGATCCCGGGTCTCCAGGATCACACCTGGGCCAAAGGCAGGCGCTAAACCGCTGAGCCACCCAGGGGTCCCCTCTACACTCAATTCCTGTTACCTCATGACCACGAACATTTTGGAAGGTGGTCTGTGTCTGCACCTGGTTGAAATTTCACAAAGTGTTAAAATATTTTTCCACTTGGGAGAAGAAAACCCCCACAAGTTCTTAAAGGAGTAAGTTCATGTTTGCAGAATATAAAACTCTTATTTCTTAGTAGGCTGTCACTTGTTATTAGAAAATAAACAATTGGGTGAAAGTCATTACTTCTTAAAATCTAACTGTAAAGGTTTGACCCTGGGCCAAATTCTTCCTATTTGATTTATACTTTAGTGAGAATAAATAACCCTTATTTGGGCAGAACCAACAAAAAAACCACATACATAATGCACATAATACAATTTATGTATATAAAGACTTGAGGTGTTTTGTCAACAGAAGGTACAGTTTGTGTCAGAAAAGTCTAAAGACACTTGACCATACTGCCCAGGACAGCCCAGAAACTAATCTCCTGTTTTTACTGAAAAAAACCCCCACACGACTTCTTGGGGGAAAACCAAGGTTTAAAGATAACTGGCTTTCTAAAGGATGGATCATGTTAAATTGCTGATAATTTGACCAGAAAAAAATTTTCCTATTTGGCTGTTTTTTGGGTGCCCCCTCTTTTCACTGTCAAGAAAGGCACAGCTTCACTGTTTAAAAAGTTTGCTGTGGCTGTGGAAGATTCTACCACGGCAGTTTGTCATGACTAGACTGCACTTTGGAGGCCACCACGTATGGTGGGTTTCTCACCTCTGAAGCTCTTCGTGGAAGGGAAAAGGGGTCTGGGGCTTTGCTGATCAAGCAGCATCTCGGGATAGTTGAGGGAGAGGAGGTTCTTCAAGTACCCGTGGGAAAGTTTTTTTTAAGATTTTATTTATTTATTCATAGAGACAGAGAAAGAGAGAGGCAGAGACACAGGCAGAGGGAGAAGCAGGCTCCGTGCTGGGAGCCCGATGTGGGACTCGATCCCGGGACTCCAGGATCCTACCCTGGGCCAAAGGCAGATGCCAAACCGCTGAGCCACCCAGGGAGCCCCTCGAAAGCTGTTTTTTTTATCTTATTCACCACAGAATTAGAATGCCAGGTCACTGGGGCATGTGACTGGAATGCTTTGCATATTAATGAAGCCTGACCATTTTATATTTCTCAGGCTTAGAGATAGACTAAGATGAATCAATTCTATTTGCCTTCTAGCTATGAGAATAGAAATTTTTGCCTTCAAAATAACTTAGGACCAAGACAGTCCTGAGAAAACAGAAACAGCAAACAAAAGTAGCAGGACATCTAGCTAAGGTGGACAAGAGTGGCAGCTGGTCTGTCAGTGGAGCATCGGTGGAGCTGGGGTCATGATCTTGTGGGTCTCGGGATCTAGCTGAGCCCTGTGTGGGCTGTGCTCAGGAGGGTGGTTCTTGTCCTCTGCCTCTCCCCGCACTTACACTCTATAAAGTGAATAAGAAAATCTTTTTTTTTTTAAGTACCGCTCTAGAGCCTGGGATTCATTGGCTATAAATCTACATTAAGGGACAGATACAGATACAATGTTCCTGGTAATGAAGTTCTCATACCTAGGAACTACAAAGTATGGGGACGAGAAATAGTCATTAACTATGGTGTTCTTCATTGGTAATTCTGGCCCATTAGGGTAGTATAAGGAAAGTAGCATAGGGGGAAAAAAAACCGGATCCTTGAACTTGTCAGGGTTTCAGGAATGAAGCCCAGCCCACATAAGAGGAGCAGATGTCAGAACATTAACAAAGGGGCACCTGGGTGACTCAGTCAGCTTCAGGTTATGATCTCAGGGTCCCAGGATTGAGCCCTGAGCTGCACTCCGAGCTCAGTGGGAAGTCTGCTTGTCTCCCTCTCCCTCTGCCCTTCCCCCTGCTCCCCTGTACAAAGCTCTCTTAAATAAAAAAATTTTAAAAAAGAACATTAACAAAACTGGGCTTTCTATGATTATTACTTCTCTGTTGGTTGCCATGTTATTACCTAGTAGAGGTAGAGTGGCTTCACTTTTATAGCTGTGGACAGGAGCATGTATATCTATCTATAGTATAATCTGCCTCAAATAAAACAATCATATTTTTAAAAGAAATTGAGTCAAATTTAATTGAATGAGAAGCTAATTTTACAAGGGTGAGAGGCATCGGTCATCCACTGGCTTTTTTAAGAATGCATGTTTCAGACATTTTTTGTGTGTTTAGAGTGAGACATGGCCCTATAGACACACTAGACTTGATCGCTGAAGCCGGGTCAGTAGAAACCATTGAAGTTTATTGGCGGTCACAATGCTTACACTGTATGCAGCAAACACCCTTACAAGTCTATCCGCAACCTGATCACGCAAGAAAGGATTCACCACACAGTCGCCAGAGGAGAAGGAAAAAAAAAATTAACAGGCTTGTTTTGGGGGGTAAAGGAGAGAAATAAAGATAAAACCTAATTGATGAGTGTCCCATGGGCAAGAGCTGAACTAGAGATGCGTACAACTAGCAGCAGCAATTGTGGAAAAAGTACAAGGCAAATAGCTTTCTCCATTAATTTTCTTCTGTAGGTTAATTTTTTTTAATATTCAAAACATTTATTATGGTTTTCATTTTATAAAAATGTATATTTTTAAAGGGTTGGGAGATTGTTAAATACTTCATGCTAGGCAGACCTTGTTATTAAGAACCCCTCCACTGTAGTAACTTCCTCCAGTTCATACATTCACAAGTGCAGGGTACATATATAAATATCCACGCGCACACATCCACACACACTGCCTCAAGGGCTGGGGAAGACTCAAAGTTATTGGCCACACAACTGGGCCTCTGGTGGACTCATCCAAATGGCTCACCAGGAGAGCAACTGGCTCAATTCCTTCTCTCCGGTCTCTCCCTTTAACAGAGACCGAGAACCCGAAGTCATAGAGTTACATCCGACTTATAAAAGCAAGAGGCATCTGTCTGAGGATGAGGATAAGCAAAGTGGGAAAAAGGATGAAGCTAAGAACACCAAACACTTTTAGCTGGAGTTGTCTGTCACTGCAAGAGGTCAAGGGACCTAGGGCAGAATCTATGGTTGAAGGGGAAGGATGGTGCTCCGCATGGCTTAGAGTTCCTAATAACAAGGGTAATACAGTAACAGGAAGTGATAATTTGGGGGGCAAGGGAAGGGCAATAAGAAAAAATATACATTTGGAATTTTTACCTTTTTTTTTTTTTTTTTTTGCCTCTCTACACTGTGTCACTAAATATATCTCTGCACGTTCACACATCCTCGTCCAGTAAAGCTTCAGGCCACCAGAATACACATTTTTTCCTCACTCGCATACATAACCCCTCACATCAGCATTGGTGCACTAGACTCTGTAAAAATTTTTCAGTCACACTTTTTGTTTTTAAACTTGAGTCAATATAAACCTTGTTCAAAATGTTATGAAAAAATGTACATGTTTATACAAGGCAGGTTGTGGCAGGACACCGGGGGTTCCCCGCCCCCCCGCCCCCTGGGGTGGCCCCAGGAGGAGGGGCTGGAGTCTCACACATTTGTGTCTCTATCTCCTCCCACCACCCTTCCCACCCAACCCCCCAGGAACCAGCAGCGCCCTGCCCCCTAGTGAGTGCACTCACACCCCTATTCCCTGGGGAAGTAGCCAGTTGACTTTGCCAGTTTCCCCACACCCCTGGAGGAGGGAGCCAGGGTCAGCCAGGCCCTCTCCCTTGTAATTGTTTGCCCCTCTGGGCCAGACCAAAGGGACGCTGCTCTGTACAGGTAGAGTCCAAGGAGGTGTCAGCTCATCATGTCATTGCTATTCACGCCATAAGTGGAATTCTTCATCGAGTCGTTGACTTCTCGACGGAATGCCGACAGGTTCTGGGTGAACCTGCAGAGGGGATGCATGTAGGTTGGGGGAGGAGGGTGGGAGGGAAAGGTCTCCGCCTAAAATATTTCTGGCAGAGAAGTGGCTACTGAGAGGCAGAATATATGAATCTGCTTCTAAGGTCAGTTAACCTTAGTCTTCAGACCCTAGTGGAAAGCTGGGCTAGTTGTGCATACCTTTCTACCTGACAACCTTGTGGCAGACCCAGAGATCTGGTCAAATCTGGGCTTTGAGGGCCATCTCCGGCTCAGGCGTCTCACAGAGGTGGGAAGTAATCCTCCCAAAGTGAGGATATGAAGAGAAGGAAGTGGTCTCAGGGCTTAGTGCCAGGATGTGCGGTAGCTGCGCATGGCTACTGAACACTAGAAATGTGCTCGGTGCAGTTGAAGAACTCAGCCAAATAAAATGAGGTTAAAATTCAGTTCCCCAATTGTACCTTAATTTTAAATTAAAGTGCCAAATTTCAAATTAATTAAATACAATTTAAAAATTAATTCACAAAAGCCTGATACCCAATTCAGTTGACAGCCAGACAACTTCTAAGTGTATACAGGAATCTATTTTGTCAACTGTGTATTTTATGAAGTCTTAGTATTTCAAATGAATATTTAGCATCCTAGCTGGGATGCCCTGTTAAGTGTACAATACACAGGATCTTGAAGACTTAGTACAATAAAAAAGAAATGTTAAAATTCTCAATTTTTAAATATGGATCACACATTGACATGATAATCTGCATATATTAAATGCAATGTATTAAAATGAATTTTGTCTGTTTCTTTTTACCTTTTTTAAAATGTGGCTACTAAAACATTTAAAGTTACTTATGTGGCCTGTTCTATTGGACAGCACTGCTGTAAGATGGCCTCTAAAAGACTCTTAAGGAGTCTCCTGTTTTGATGACTTGAGAAATGGCCTAGGACTTCTCAGTAGGGCCCTCTACACTCACCTGTCTCTGTTTTTCGTAAGAAGATTTCGCTCGATGCCTTCCATCAGGTTTTCGAAACACAGATGCATAGCCTGCTGCTTCTCTGGTGGCTGGCTGTTCACGATACTGTTCCTTAGGTCAGAAAAATACTGCAGGGCAGAGTGAGACATAGTAAGGAGAGGAGATGGGGATTAGCTCTCCCTCATCTGCAGGGCTGAAAGGATGTTCTTCTCTAAGACACAGAATTATCTACCAAATGGGGTACCTTTTTTGAATCAAGTAAGTATTTGCAAGATAATGTACCTTATCTTACTTGAAAATCAAGAGTTTTAAGTGTAAATACTCTAAGGGTCACCTGATCTAGGTTCTTCTTCTTCTTTTTTTTTTTTTTTTTTTTTAAGGATTTTATTTTTCAAGTAATTTCTACACCCTAAGTGGGGCTTGAACCTACAACTGACTGTGAGATCAACAGTCACATGCTCTACCAGCCAAGCCTGCTAGGTGCCCTGATCCAGGTTATTTTTATAGAAACCTCTAGACTTCCTTATGTATGTTTGTGGTAGAGCTGGAACTAGAATTTAGGTCATAGGTGGTCTGCCCTCTAGGTATATATATGTATTTTTAAAGATTTTATTTATTTATTCATGAGAGACACAGAAAGGAGAGAGAGGCAGACAGACAGGCACAGGGAGAGGGAGAAGCAGGCTCCATGGAGGGAGCCTGATGTGGGACTCGATCCTGGGTCTCCAAGATCACACCCTGGGCTAAAGGCGGCGCTAAACCGCTGAGCCACCGGGGCTGCCCCTGTATATTCTCTCCTAATAACACTTCCTCATCCTTTGTCTGAATTGCCACACATGCTGACTTCTAACAGTTCACTGATTATGTGCTGTTCAAAAATGAACAGTGCATACTCAGAAAGTGGGCTGTTTTCTCTCTGCTTCACCATTGTGGGGTGTTCCTATAATGTTTCTTACAGTGCCTTGGAAAATGACAGCCAAACGCGTGTCTATCCATGCTTCTGGCTCTGGGCACCAGAGGCTAGCTCTCTTACCTTTTCATTAAGTAGTATCAAGCCAAGTAGGGGCCGAGACATAGACCACTGGTTCCTACAGTCTTCAAAGATGATGATGTTCAGCACCGTTGACAGCATCTGGAAATGGAGAATCTGAGGCAGTGATCTAGTGTGTAGCTACCCAAGACAGAATTATAGATTCTAAATGAAGAGTCTGTTGGGTTGAAGGCCTCTTCTGTCTAGGATAAGCCAGGCAAATAGTTTATGAAGCTTTATTTTAATCCTCTATTACAAGGTAAATTTTCTATGATATTTCCTGTCCTATTCTTTAAATTGGTTTGATAATTCCTTTAAAAATGGACCTTCCAAGTTCACCCTGATTTTTGTGGGGAATGGGATGGGTCAAACAATGATTACAGTAGGCAAAATCAATTTACACTACAGTTCCCAGGTACTTGTTTCAGAGGAGACAGTTTTATAACATTCTGAGGATATGATGCAAATATGAATTATTTCACGGTTTCTTTAGAGAACAAAACAGACAAAGATGAGATTGGTTAAAATTAATAGCTAAAAGCTAAATAATTCCATTGATCCCATTTCCTTATCGAGTTTTATCTAGTATATTTTTGCAAATCTTGCTTCTGGAAAGATGCTTCACACAAATGGCAAACATATGGTTTGATCTCTGTGTGGTCAGTTATTTCCTTTTATCCTGCATTCTTTTAAAAAAAATTATTTATTTATTCATGAGAGACAGAGAAAGAGGCAGAGACACAGGCAGAGGGAGAACCAAGCTCCATCGGGCAGGGAGCCCTATGTGGGACTCGATCCTGGGACTCCAGGATCATGCTCTGAGCCAAAGGCAGATCTTAGCCACTGAGCTACCCAGGCATTCCCCACCCCCATTTAAAAAAAATACTTATTTACTTATTTATGAGACATACACAGTGAGGCAGAGACATAGGCAGAGGGAGAAGCAGGCTCCCCATGGGGAGCCCAATGTAAGACTTGATCCCAGGACCCGGGATCACACTCTGAGCCCAAAGGCAGATGCTCAACCACTGAGCCACCCAGGCGCCCCTTATCCTGCATTCTTGTTCCCATTTTGCAAATGGGAGTACAAACTTTACAGCAATGGGTGAACACAGTCATTGTACATTGTATCATTTGTAAATTCATGGTATGCACAGAAATGAAGTTGGTTGCAATACTAAATTAAAAATTCCAAGCTGGAGAACTATTACGCCTTTTAAAGAACACACTTAAACCAACAAAAAGACCTCTTGTAGTGGACATTTCTGGGCCTGTGTGTGTGTGTGTGTGTTTGTTTCAGCATGACAGGAAGCAGCTGTTGGCATGTTCAGTGAGATAAACTGGAAGCAGAATTATTTGGACATGTTGTCATTTGTGCTAATTGTTGATTGTGCACACATGACATGTGGAAATGAACTGTAGCAGTGGTCACTCCTTTTAACAGTTGAACTCCACTATGGTGGTGATTTACCCTTGTCAAGCAAGGAAAAATGGTATTTTTTTCCTAAATAAATTTATTTTTTATCACAAAAAAAAAAAAAAAAAAGGCGTAGAGGCTTGTATGATACTTGGAAAAACAATTAAAAACTTTTTTTTCCTTCTTCAGTTTTTTTTCTTTTTTACTTTTTAAAAAATATTTTTATTTATTTATTCATGAGAAACACAGAGACAGAGAGAGACACAGGCAGAGGGAGAAGCAGGCTCCATGCAGGGAGCCCAACGTGGGACTTGATCCTGGAACTCCAGGATCACGCCCTGGGCTGAATGCGGTGCTAAACCACTGAGCCACCTGGGCTGTCCATCCTTCTTCAGGTTTTAAATATCTGATAATTACTCACCAAACTCAAAATCCATGGCAATTTTAAGGCATAAATTTCACTTCAGCAGCATTGGGCTGGTGAGGTGTTAGACTCCTCATTTTGCTTGGCTTCTCCTCTCTGAGAGGTTCTTCAATGCAAGACACCCTACATCACCTCCCAATGCTCATGTTCCTTACCTGCTGGATCATCTCTGGATGCTGCTGCATGATATGCAGAAAACGATCACTCTCCTGGTTTAGGGGTGTCGTCCTCTTCTTGGTGCTCCGTGACAGTTGCTTAAAGAGGTATGTCACGATGTGATCCAGGCAGGAGCAGCAGCCTGTGCATACCATGGTGTCTAAAAGAATGAGGGGCAGGGGTGGATTAGAGCAGGGATGGAACGGCTGATGGCAACATGGGCAACTAAGGGACTGCCCTCAGCTGAGATCCTTTAGAGGAAGAGGTACCCCAGCAGCCTGGGGACTGTCCCAGTTCAGTCAAGGCCTGTGCTTGGGTGCTTCCTGTTGACCTCTTACCTTCATCATATAGCAAGGTCCAATTCTAAGCTTGAAAGTGACCATGTGGTAATAGACAATATAAATTAGTAGTATCGACATTACTGACTCAATGTGATATGGATATAGGTCTTCTGCTTCATAAAAAATGACAAATAATTTACAACCAGCAAGTATTTCTACTGTGCCAAATATTGTGTTAAGGATTTTTCAGGTATTATCTCCAATTTATCCTCCTGAGAACTCCAGGAGGTAGGTGTTCCATTTTACAAATGAATAAACCAAAGTTTGGAGAGGTTATGTGATTTGCCTCCAGATCACACTGCTAATAACTGGACAAGCTGTGATGGGAATCCAAGAAGTCTGAGTTACTGGAGGAAGATCATTAAACCTAGCTTCCTACTGCCTAACAACATTTACAATTTGTTAGAGATACCGTATTCCTTATCATCGAAGTACTTTGCGGGGAGCGTGGAGGGCACATAGGGAGCTGCAGACTCATCTCTGCATTTTACAGAAGGGGACACTGCAGCCTGACTTGTGGACAGAACTCTGACAAGGTAAGGCACAGGCCAGAGGACTAAGGGATAAACCATTAAAGAGTCAACCATTCCGTTTCTGTTTGTGCAGATGTCCCTCCATTTTCAAGAAGCTATCAAACAGCTTTCCAAAGCAGTGTCGGATACCTTGGCTGGACTGTCCTAGGAATGGCTCTACACCCTGCTGGAAGTAAATGCCTGTCAAAGAAGGGGCGTGGAGGTGTAACCCACCACAGTGGGCAATTCTGTGTGTACTTGCAATACATTGTGATTATTTTACAGTTGACTTAATCTTCCTATTTAGGTTTGGTGTAGCCTAACATAAAAAAATGGTTTTTATTCTCTGAACACATGCATACCTACTAAGACTCCTTGAAGGTAGCTCAGAAACAAAGGAGTTGACAGGAACCAGATGGAGGAGGATGAAAACTTGTGGAGCTGTGTGAGCACATTCCATAGCCTCCTTCCACTATCCTCAGGTAAGAATCCAATACTCTAATAGGGCTTGAGGGCCCCTGTGTGATCTCCAGATTTGCCCCATCCACCTCTCTCCCCTGCTCCTCCGCACCAGTGTGCCAGCCACCTGGATTTCCCGACTCCTGCCCGCAGGTGCTAGTACTTGCTCTGCTGCTAGGAAGCCTCTTCACTAACCTGCTAACACCCGTTCAGCTTTTTGGCCTATACTTTGATATCAATGCCTTTGGCCAGCCTTGTTTGACTCAACCTCCTCAATACCAGGAGTTTAGGTATTCTTCCCAACAGCTCTCACAGGACACCCTCTGCATTCCTACTGTAGTGCATAAGTAGGTAAGTGCAGTAAATAGGCACTTATCTACATGTCTATTTCATCTAGCAGATAAAAAGCTCTGAAAGGATAGGGTGGTTATTAATTACTATATCCTTAGTGCCTAGCAGAGTGCTTGGTCCTTAGGATAGGGTCGCTAAATTTTTATGGATGAGAATGTATCCATGGGTCATACATATACCCCAAAGCAGTAACCCTTTTGGACATGGGGGCAAAACTCTCCCTTTCTGTGAAGTGGTAAAAAGCAACCAATCTAGGTGCTCACCAAGTGCAGTAAGTCCTTCAGAAATGGAAGAGAGAATATACATGATGACATGAGGTTCCAGACTTGCAATAAAGTTCATGTGGTCCTGGGTCAGGACTTCCAGTAGTGAATAGTAAGACTGGCTGAGCTTGGGGTAGTCCTGTGGGAGAAGAGGAGGATAAAAGCTGAGGCACTGTTCACCTAAATATTCAGAGAGCAAGATCTTTTTTTTTTTTTTAAGGATTGACTGATTTCAGACAGAGAGCAAGTGAACATGAACTGGAGGGGCAGAGGGAAAGGAGAGAGAATCTCAAGCAGACTCTCCACTAAGCATAAAACCTGATGTGGCTTGACTTACGACCCTGAGATCAGGGCCCAAGCCAAAACCAAGAGTCAGATGCTCAAGTGATTATGCCACCCAGGTGCTCCAACATGGAGAGCAAGATCCTAAATAAAATAGCTGACTGCCTTTCAGATGGGAAGACAAAAGAACTAGCTGGAGCTAGCTTACAGTTTCCCAGAGAAACATTCAATCATAGCGTCAGGCAAAATAACAAAAAAACAAAACCCCAAAACAAAAACATCTGATTGTGATGAGGGGCTTGGATCCTGTCAGTGAAGCTACAGACTTACCAGGAGGTCACTGTGGGGAATAGAGAGGAGCAGCTTGATGAAGGTCTGTAGAGCATTGTCCAGCGCATCATCTCCATAGAGACGGAAGACTCCAAAATTGACGTAACTCCCACTGAGGGCAGCCTTCAGCATGGAGAAGCAGATGGAGATGCCCTTGAGCTTCAGTGCATAGACCTGATCCTTTGGGACCTCTCCTAGTGTCAGGATGCGATTGCCTGAGTAGACAGATATGTGATATATACATTTATTCAACCACATTGTAACTGATAGTTTATGTCACCAACTCAACCCTCTATTCAAAGGCGCTCAGTGCCAGCTGCCTAACCTGGCTGTTGCCAGAGCTTGCCTACACTGCACACAGTGTGGTGACTGCACTGAAATTCACTCCCAAGGTTATGCTCCTCTAAGGCACTTACCATACATTGTTATCATCTTGCTGGTTTCTCTGAAGAGTAAGATGCCATTGGGGGAAGAGACATCAAATTGGAGTCGCTGAGACCTGAACAGAGAACACAGAAGCAGAGGAAGTCAGAGGCATGCTGCTGGAAGACCAGGGTACTTCAGGCTCTCATCTGAGTACTCTGGGTGATTCTTTTTGCACTAAGATGTACATAATTCCTAATGTAGATTAACCAAGTTAAAGATATTTAACCAGTGACAAAATTTCTGTATTGAAGACTGACATGCCAGACTCAGGTTCTGCTTCTCAAATTAAAAACATTTAAAAGAAACAAAAGTGAGGTAGTAGACGAAATTACTCTCTTAAAATTCTCCATTTGATTAAGTTATGGCTTGTATGACAGTCATTTCTTGGTAGTAGTAAATCACGGCCCCTCAGATATCAGCCTACATTTACCTTCACAGGTTCAGTGGCACCTGAGGGTAACAGGAGAAGGGACTGAGAATGCTACAAGAGAGAGTACATAAGGCAAGCATTTTAAACAATTTGAGTTTTGAGTTCCTGATTGTTCCTTCGACCAGAGAACCTCTTCGGTTTTCACCACCTTTTAATGATTTTCTAGATAGTCTTCTGAAGGACTCTAGTGGTTAAAGCCTCAAACCCAGGAGTCTTTCTTGATTCTTCTTTCCTTTCCTCCCCATCCTGGATCCATTAAGGTCTAGCTCTACAACATGCCCCGAATCTATCCACTTCCTATATGGTTCTTCTGCATCCACTCTTGCCCCTCTATGGTCTCATTCTTTAGATAGTACGGGTACTTTTAAGTAATGTAAACGAGGTCATTTTAATCCTGTGCTTAAAATACTTCAGCAGCTTCCCGCTATAATGAGAATGCACGCACTTTCCTCATTACTGCTGTACTAAGTGTCTCCAGAGCTGGGCCTCTGCCCACCTATTTGACTCCTCCTACTCTGGCCTCCCTCATTCACCATGCTCCAACAAGTGGCATTTTTCTGTCTCAAGTCCCAGTGAGCTCATCCCATCTCAGGACTTTTTTGCAGTTGTTTTCACTGTTTAGGATGCTCTTTCACCTTATTTTTGTAGGGCTACTAGAATCTTTCTTTCTTGTCATTCAGATCCTGGCTTAAACATCACCTTTTCTGAGAGGTCAGTTCTCTGACCCTCCTTCAATTCCTGTTATTAACTTCTGCATAGCACTTACCACTATCTGAAATGATTTTTCCATACTCGTTTTACTGTTTGTCTTTCCAAAATGTAACATCTAAGAGGGGAGAGGTTTTGTCTGGCACAACAGCTAGATAAGTGGCTGGCAGAGTAGATGCTCTCAAATATCTATTTTGTAAATGAGTAACTCTTGACTATGAGCCTCCTAGGAGAGAGACTACAGGCTCTATGAATATTACCTACCTCCTCAGTAAGGTAGTCTTAAAGGGAGTGCCATGGCAAGCACCTAAAATTCTAGTGAAGTCAAGGTAATGGATTTTTCTTTTCCTCCATCCCTAAATTCTTGGGCAAATTTAAAATTCAGTATTTTGGGAAGCCTGTCTTACTTTCTAAGTAAATCTTTACCCATCCAGCTGCAATTTGCCAAATAGACACCTTTCTTAAAATGGGGTATTCTAATGAATCTGGCATCACTCTTGTCTCTCTGAAATGTAGTGTATATGACAGCAGTACTAAATGTTAACTTTTATATATGGGTGGGGAAATCAGAATATTGGTTGCCAGATTCACCTCTTGTAAGGATGAGTTATCTTGTGACTTTCCAGAGTCACTTATTTCCTACGAGCAGCTATGGCTTTGTATGGCTGGGACACCCTTCTTTCAAACAAACAAAAATATATACACATTAACTTTTAGAGATGTTTTTCAAATTCTGATGGCAGTGAGTCTTATTATCTTCTACAATCTGCCCAAACATGAGATAAAATCTATTCTCCCAGAATTCTCTAATAAAAGGGCAGTTGTGTCCTTTGAAAATCTTCTTCCTGCTTACCTGTTATGAACTAATTCAGCCATCAGCTTGAGCACAGGTGTAGTGCAGGCTGGATCATGGTACCATAGCTCAATTGCCCGCTGAAGAATTGGCATGTAGGATGGATATCTGTAAGTGAAAAGCTAAGGAAGCATTCTAAATCCAGAAAGGTAGAGAATTGAAAATATTTTTCTGCACTGGGCAAGCACAAACTGTCAAATGGAAGTTCTCCAACTGCCTGTCTCTTGCTTGCTAATCTTGCAGTCTTTCTAACTGTAAGGTGCTAAGGTGACTGTGTGCTCCTGAAATTGTATTAGGCATCTAAAAATGCACTGTCATTTACATAATGACTTTCATCTGAAGAGCATCATGTATCTCATATTGTTATTTATTCTCTTTTCCCTTTTATGACATGAAAGGGAATCAGCTATTTCTGTTATATAACTATTGGATAAACAAAGGCACTCAGCTTTGAAAAGATTTGTTTAAGGTTATGAATTCAAGAAGGTTAGACTTTCCCATTCCTAGGAAAGCCGTCTTTTTTTTTTACTATATTGAGAGGTCTCTTTTTCTGACTGTAGCAAACTTCACGTGCAGCAGTTCTGCAGGCATCTGTATCTGGGACCCAGAAGAGAAAGTGGGAAATGACCTCATTCATTGCCCATCCCTCTGACCCAAGCAGGCAGCGTTATGCCATCACACCACTGTGGAATGGCACCTTACAAGACACAGGACAGGCCTTTGGTGGCAACTCTTTGCCTTCGTTGCTGCCTCACTAATCCTCCCGCGCTCCCTTCCCTGATGACTCCACCACTTGCAGTGGCAAGCTCCTGGTCTGTATTAGGATACATCCACTCAAACAGCATCATGAAGCTGGTCTTGGCATTGAAGGCGAAAGCTATCCCTCTCAGGTCTCTTACGAGGCCAACCAGAGTTCGCTGTAGTAGAAGGCAAAAATATATTAAAATAGAAGAAAAACCAAATCTATAACAATTTGATGGGGATTTCACAAATGTGTAACCAAATTCTTCCATCACTCAACAAATACTCCTTCCCAGATATTCTGAACTGATTTCTTCCATACTAGGATAGAATCTTTTCACTTGGAAAATCAGTTTTGAAAACTTGCTATATACTAAAGAAAAAGCAATGGTTCCTGCTCCACCACAGCAAAAACAGAGGCTAATGAAGTTTTAAAATGTGATAACTCATATGTAGAAAGTAGAAAAGTAAAAAAGCTTGACTTAAGAAGAGTTAGAAAAAAAAAGAAAAAATGGCCAAAAAGTTCACACAAGAGGCAGAAGGACTATGTATCCTAAAGGTCTGGTACCACACCTTATTACAAAGGCATTAATATCATAGGAACTCAATTGCAGACCCTGCTGGAAGACATAGAAGCCTACATGTTACTTCCCCCTTTGCCTGGGGTGTCTGGAAATAAGACTGTGTCAATTCCTGGAGCTGTAAAGTACACTTTCATAGAAAAGACCATACCCTAAGAGCTCAGATACTATGGCTATAGTTACACTGCTAGGTGGCAAGAGGGCCACGGTTAAGATTGGTGCCATCAAGACTCCAAATCCAGGGCAGCCTGGGTGGCTCAGCGGTTTAGTGCTGCCTTCAGCCCAGGGCCTGATCCTGGAGACCCGGGATTGAGTCCCACATCAGGCTCCCTGCATGGAGCCTACTTTTCCGTCTGCCTCTTTCTCTCTCTCTCTCATATGAATAAATAAATAAAATCTTAAAAAAAAAAAAAAAAAGACTCCAAATCCAATGAATGCTCTTTCTCAACAGAACTTTTACTTATCCTATGGGCCCTGAACGGCAGTAAGACTATTTTGAAAGGCTAATAATCATCAATAGGCTCAAGGCACGTTTCAGTGTCCTGACTCATTTGTCAAAAATTATTGCACTTCTGCTAACATAACAGCCCGCTTTAGGCGAAGTTCTGTTCCTAAACTGATAAATAAGTTGTTTTCAAGCCTAAGACGCAGTCACTTAAAAGACTTATTACATGATGTAACAAAGACATGGATAATGTTTGTAGTTCATGGCCCAAATGGTTCTTTTCATTAATTTTACTTGCTTTGTACTAAAGCAATGGGGAAAAGTGCTGCTAAACTAAAGTGATGAGGAAAAGGGTTACTACTCACTAATACCCCTCAATTATCCTTGGTATTGGTTGGTACTCTAGCTCAAGTAACTGATATGCTCCACACTAACCTCAGCTTTGAATAGTACCTATCTCAAGAGGAGAGAGAGCTGGATAAAGTGGTGTTGCTAACTTCCCTTGTGATTTGGAGACAGAAAACAAAGAGGCTTTCTAAAGATAAAACGGAATTTTAGAATATTAGGTAAAGCCTAGCATTTTGGGGGCAATACTTCTGGTTATCTGGTGACTGTAATTCAGCTTCAGTGTCATTATGAACACTGCAAAAATGTCCTACAAATATTAATAGTCTGGTGCTTCTGGTTTTTGTACAGAGACCTACAGATAAGGAGAGCAGGTGTGTGTGAAGATGAGGAGAGCAGAAATTAAGAAATGATAATTCTGAGAGCCAGAAATCAATAACTAAAGGTAACTTTAAAATTCCATATGTATGGAAATTCACAAACCCTTCTAAATGACTCCTGTCAAAGAAGAAATCTTAATGGAAATTAGATAATACAAAGAACTGAATGATAATGAAACATTACATATAAAAAGTATAGACTCTGGAGGCTTAGATTACAAAAATGTTAATATACTTAATGTTATTCAACTATACGCCTAAAAATGGTTAAGCTGGTAAATTTTATGTTACGTGTTTTTTTATTAAAATAAAAAACCAAACAAAACCAAACAAAACCAAAACTGACCTGTGGAATAATATACCTAACAGGGACAGTTGTAGTTTTAAATGATTATATTAGGAAAGAAGGAGGGCTGAGAAGAAGTTAGGATAAAGGAAAAACCCCAAGGAAAATACATGAAAATAAACATAAGGAGTAGAAATAAATGAAATAGAAAATGCAGTTACAGAAAATTCAAACAAAGCAAAACAAAAATTATTATTTTTGTGAAGACTAATAAGATTAGCACAACTCTGGCAGAACTGATATAGAAAAACAGAGAAAGCACTAATAAGCAGTATTAAAAATGAAAAGGGAACATAACTAAAGATATAACAGAAATTAAAAAGGCAATAGGAAAACATATATAATAACTTTATGCTACTACATTTGAAAATTTAGACAAAAAATCCTAAGTGCTGAAGAACACACTTTAACATAAAAATTAAAGACTTTTATAAATAATCTCTACTGGTTCTTCTATTTCAAAATCCCAGGAGTCCAAAGAGATTAAATAAAAAGCAAAATCAGTGGAAAATGTATGGATGAGCACTATTTTCTGCAGTGCTAGCTAATCTAGTTTCTGTCAGGGGCTGCCTAAAAGCAGAAGCTGGTCTATCAGTGGGTGAAAGACTCACCTTTGCCTCTTGCTCGTTGAAACTATTAGTGCTAAACATCTGGGCCACAGCCTCAAACGCTGCTGTGAGTGGCAGCATGAACTGCTCATACTGATCTTCATCCTCTCCTGTAAGGGAAACAACCCTTATAAACTCCAATATAACAAAGTCAAAGCTGCATATGCAAGGGAAGTAAGATGGTATGAAAGGTGAACAGACCCAAGGACAATTCAAGGGGGCCCTTTTATCATCTCCACAGGAAATAGTAGTAATTTCAAGAGTGAAATGTATATACAAAGATAATTTTTAAACTGAAAAAGGGCAGAAATCTTCAGTCCAGGGATGTCCCATATTTTTTTCAGACACTGAACCACAAAACCATAGGTTCCTATGCGTACAAGATAGTGTATTTTTATTTACTTCTCCTTAAGTGAGAGCTAACACTCAGCTGAGAAAGGACTGAGTCTAGTGTATGAAACCTGACGAGACTCATACTTGAATCAGGTGCTTGTGGAGGCTCTCTTCATATTTCTCTTTTCACTGATCTTCCATAAACCTAAAAGGTTTTGTAATATTCTAGAGTAGGATTAAACTTAAATAGCTCAAAATGAGGATGAGAGCATTGAGTTTCAGTCATTAGTTGGATCCAAACTGCTAATACCACAACAGAGCTAGACAGGTTCTTTAGCCCTGTTGAGTTCACATGTACTAGTGAACTGGGGCATGGAAAGTTCTGCTGACTGTCTTAGGTGGCCTTCATTTGGGGTGGAGGGGTTATCTGGCCAAGGAGATGCGTTTAGGACTCTCCATTCTTGATGCTCTGAACTTTCAGAGGAGAAATATGAAGAGGTTTTAAAACCACTGCACATAAAAAAATAAAAAAATAAAACCACTGCACATCAGATGAAAACTGACACATACTGTTTTTCTCTTCCAGTTACAGGGACCATGAGGGCATGATGTGTTCTTGGTGAAATCAGTCTGTTATTTCAGATAGTTCTGTTACTGTTGAAACAACAGGGAAGACCTCCCCCACTCTAGTCTCCTATGCTCAAGTAAGAATTTAGGACAGTGCCAGACTACAGCACAAGCCTCTAGGATTTATTGCAGTACCTAGATCCACCATGAGGAGACGCCCAAGTGCTGTGTAGAAAGTAGTCCGACACCGCATGTCTGTCAGATTGGACTGATTGTTAATACCCAGAAATGAAAAGTGCTCGCTCTATTGAAAAAAAGAAGACAAGTTAAAAAGATAAAGACATGGGTCACAGGCAGAAGGCAAGCCAGGAACTTCAGAATTACTGAGCCTTTTCAAGCTAATGGCTGTATCGTCATTCTTGATTATGAGGGGGATTAAAAAATTTTTTTTGATTATTGTTGTTATCTCCAACTAATTTATCTTTGTATGAGTAGAAGTAGGCAGCATCATCAAAACTCAGATTATCTGGCTCCTGAAGAGCAGCTCAGATGCCAGTTAAGTACATTCTGGCAGGGTGAAGGGAGTCAGGGAGGGGTCTCTGGCTGAGAAGGGGAGGAGGAAGAGCATTATGAACCTCAGCTGAAAACATCTCCTTCATATGGCTGAGGAAGCGTGTGTGGCTGGCTAAAGGAGAACCAGGAAGAGGTGCTAAATCACTCACCGTGTGATTGTTCAGCATGAACTGTACCGCACTAAGCTTCACTAGTTTCCTTACACTACTGTATGTGAAGACAAAGAAAGAAGGTCAAGGAAAGTGTGTACAAATGAAGAATCTTTAATGTAGAATGCAACTTTCTAGGATAAAGTAGTTTCTTTCTTATGAGTTCCATATCCAGATGATCTTATTTTCCTTAAACACTTGAATATAATACCTGCCAAATGAAAAAAAAGATGTGTTCTCTTCTAAGCAGTATTTAACCAATCAATGACAAAATTGACATAACAAACTCCTATCTGTAAGAAAAGAGATAAAACCCAGCAGTTTCCCCCAAGAATATTCTAGGGTAGCTTTTCTTGCTTCTAAGTGAATTAAGCCCTAAATCCCAGTCTAAGGCATGCATTGTGTGTGGTGAATCAAGTTCTTTCCTATGCATTTAGAATGGTACTAGCTATGTACAAACTTTGGGATGATTGAGGAAAAAGTCACTCATTTTTACAGGGTTTAGTCTCTGGCAGACCCCTGGTTGTAGAAGGCTGTCTCCGAGCAATTCAAACTTTACAGCAGATTTGGTCCAAGTCAAGAGGGAGTATAACCACTGCTTTTATTGCAGAGCCTATAATCAGGCTCCTTTTACCAAAAGGCTGACAATCAAAATCAAGATGGACTCTGCATCACTGAGGATGCAAAAATCTTGGCTACAGAGGGTATACTGATCGGACAGATCTGTTGGGTATTTCTGGATCTTAGAAATAACGAGGGATAAATCTGTAGAAACTGTGGGGTGGCTCATATTTGGAGTCTGGAATTATCCCTGGATTCTGTGTGGGTATTGCCTCTGGCTCCTAGGAGAATGGAGTACACATAAAACTAAATTAAAGTGGAAACAGCAGGAGGCCATGATTTGTAAGACAGTGGCAAGCCACAGTTCCTGCTGTGCACAGAAGCTGGCTTAGAAAAGGATATCCAATGGAGAGGTCATTGAGAAGCTGTAGTGTCTTGGAGGTGATTGGTTCACAGCGGCCCCAGTACTTCAGGTTGGTGATGCTGGAGGACAAAAAGAAGAAAAAAAGCAGGAGACACTTTTGATATGCCTGGTTTCCTTCAGGGTTGGGAGAAGAAGAATATCATCCATCAAGAGTCACCACACATCTGCATCACCAATTCACAGACATCACAACCACAAAAAATGGGTATAAAATCTCCGTACTTACATTTGGTTGACTAGAAAAATTATCCTTCAGATAATCTTCACTACTTGGTTCCAAAGCTACACTGGCCCATACCCAGGCCCTTGGAATTCTGGGGCACTCCAGGGCTGATTTCTGCAGCAAGGGTAAGAGATTTCTGCGGCAGTGATAACATGCAGACGTATGCAATTCTGCACCTGCACCATCCACTGTCAGCTGCAGAATTCTAGTAGCCCTTGCTTCCGGGTTCTTGGCTGGCAGAGTCCTTTAGACCCCCTTTGTTTTTTGCATCTTAAATTATTAACCAGCTCATGGATATGAGTGTTTAGGATTGGGATGGCTGGAAGGGGGCAAAATGTCACTTTGCACACAGCCCTGGGTAGAATATTTGGCTCCTAGCGTGTGCTTTGAGATAGTGAGCTCCAGAAAGGGGAAAAATGTGAACAAAGGGGTATAACTTAAAAAACCAACCAACAAACAAAAACAAAACAAACGAAAAAGGGCCAATTAGGAGCTCTAACTTTGAAGACAGTTCAAATAGTACTGTATTTTGCAGATTTAAGGCTCTCAAAGGGTGTGATGCTTCTTGAGAGGAAAAGCCTGTTTTAAAGTGGGGCTCTCCTCCTTGGGCAGGGAAGGGGGGCAAACCTAGTGGAAATCAGCACCAGAAAATGAATGCCCCCTCTGGGCATCCCTGGCAGCAGGGTGATTGGGTGAGAGGCTGAGCACCAATCACTGGGGAGGGAGGTCCATTTTGCTAATGCCATGACAGGGTTTCACCGGTGATTCCAGAAGCTAGAGATGAGATTCCACATGAACAAAATTAAATCCTTGCCTGTACAAGCCTGGAATGCTCTGGGGCCGGGCCATATCTCTAAGCACAGCTTGTCACACACTCAAATGCACAATTTTCTGACGCAAACGATCAATGCTGGAATACCAAGGCACTGGCAGCATAATGCCAATATCACATTTTACAGTTGCAACAGGATTGCAAGGGACTCTTGCTGATGGCAAGCCAAACACTTACATTTTTCCTATGAAGACGCTTAGGACCATAGTTTCATCATTCAAGCCCAGAACTTCTGAAAGTCGGCGGTACAGCTGGTGTTATTAAGGAAAGAGAAAGTAATCAGAAAATATGGATTAGAAAAAAATCACATCCCAACATTGTTTTTATTCTTATTCAGGGGTTAGATGTGGGAAGAAAATGGACAAAAGTGTAGAAAAAGTCTCTGTTGAAGGGATAAGCTAGTTTCTAAGTATTACTTGATACTGGAGAGATGCTGAACTATCTTACCAGTCCCCTTCAACCCTTACATTACAAACTGTCAAAACCTTCTGCTGTTTTGGACATCAATTCACGTACAGAGACCAAGAACTGCCAATGTTGAGATCAACAGATGTTTTGACTGGCCATCTGGTAAGCACGTGGAACACTAGAGAAATGGACCCAATTCTCTGGGTCCCAATCAATCTCTCAAAATTCTACAGATGAAGAAGAGACATTTGGACGCCTGATACTAAAATCTGTGTCTGAACTATTATCAGATGTTTCTCAGTCAGCAATTCCACAAGCATAAGTGAGAACCAAGTGGAGCCAAATGAGAGTCTGTTACCTTAGAGGATTTTTGCACCTGGTCCCCAATGTAGATCTTACGAAACTGTTCAAAAAAGCTCAGCATGGCCAATTCTAGCTTCTCATTACCCGCTTGAGCCAAGCGAGAATCTGTTAGGTTCATCAGCTGGAGCACCCTAGAGGAAGAAGAGCAATGATTCTCTCAACAGCAGGATATCCTGGTCATTCTAGAAGATCCGACCTACCCTCAAGTAGTCCTATGTGTCTCCTCTCCTTACCCATCCTATCTAAAGGGCATTCTCTGCAGGCTCTATGCTCTGCTGAGAGACCAAAACTCTCCACTTCTGACCCATAGGAACCACAGCTGAAGAATGAATATGAATGACTGGTTGGATGTCTAAAAGTTCCAGTTCACGGAGACTGTAGACTGAGGCAGAACTAATAACTGGCTTAAAAATAGTGGGGGAGGGCAGCCCGGTGGCGCAGCGGTTTAGCACCGCCTGCAGCTCTGGGTGTGATCCCGGGGACCTGGGATCGAGTCCCATGTCGGGCTCCCTGCATGGAGCCTGCTTCTCCCTCTGCCTGTGTCTCTGCCTCTCTCTCTCATGAATAAATAAATAAATAAAATCTTTAAAAAAAAAAATAGTGGGGGAAAAATAAAACAATACTGGCACCATGGTAATGGTTTTCCTTGAAACTTTTGGGAGACTAAGTGAAGCAATTTATTTTATGAGTCCCAGTACCGCATCTAAAAGATGAGGGAGACTAGACTAAGCTCATTCTCTTTTCCCACAGAGCCATGAAGGGAATGGATACATGAAGGACAATGTCCACAGGCAGGTAACAGTTCCAAAGACCAAGAACAGATATGTCACCCGTGACTTCATCCCTTTTCCCCATGCCTTTCCTTCCTCCCCAAAAAAGCATATTGGAATTGTGTAATACAAGTGTATAAATACTGAATGAATGTTATTACAAGTGAGTCATTTGTCATTCTGATGATGTGAGAACAGGTAGACTGTTTTTGACATATCACAAGTAAATTAGACTCAGGCATGATGTTGTAACACACAGTGTGGGAACCAGTATCCAAGACACTCTCTAAACTCAATATATATTAAGGCCGCTGCATCAGTAAGCTTATATTAGCTTTCATCCTTATCAAATCTTGGCTCACCTCTTCAAAAAATGCCAATGTGACACGGCATGGAGACTTTGGTCAGGATTAAGGTAGGTACCTAAGGGCAGATGGGCATCTGATAATAGAAAAATGAGGATTTTCAGAAAAAGAATTATGGATTGAAATGCCTGGGAATCAATCTATTTGAAGGCATCATGTTAAAATATATTTATCTCCAAGGAGAGCATCTGAAAGTTCAGAACCTTCAGGGTGGCAGGTCCCCAAGGTTGAAATCTGTTCTCACACAATCCTGTAACATGATCTGCCCTTCTACTTGCATTCCGATAGGAGGCTGCAGTGGGTTGTCCAGGGGCTACTGGATGTGTGACACCATGACAGACTGGATGCAGATGCAGATAGGAGAATCTAGCTGACTTCTGGGCTAGACGTTAAAACAAAGCCACTTTCCTCATTAAAATTTTTTAAAAAAGATTTTACTAATTTATTTGAGAGACAAAGAGAGAGAGAGAGAGAGAGAATGAGCACAAACAGGGTGAAGGGCAGAGGAAGGAGCAGACTCCTCCCCTGATGGGGGAGCCTGACTTGGGAGCTCAATCCCAGGACTCTGGGATCATGACCTGAGCCAAAAGCAGATGGTTAACTGAATAAGTCAATCAGGTGCCTCTAATTTTTTTTGAATAATACTTAAGCTTTATTTATGCTGACATGTAATGGGCTTATTATTATTATTTTTTTTTTGCAGCCTGGGTGGCTCAACAGTTTATTTTTTTTAATTTTTATTTTTAAATTTTTATTTATTTATGATAGTCACAGAGAGAGAGAGAGAGAGAGGCAGAGACGCAGGCAGAGGGAGAAGCAGGCTCCATGCACCGGGAGCCCGATGTGGGACTTGATCCTGGGTCTCCAGGATCGCGCCCTGGGCCAAAGGCAGGTGCCAAACCGCTGCGCCACCCAGGGATCCCCGGACTTATTATTTTTAAGTGAAAATTTTAAACTTAAAAAAAAAAAAAAAAATTTTAAACTTTCTCAGTTTTGCTTTTTATTTTTTAGTCATCTCACTGTCCAACATGGGGCTCAAATTCACAACCCTGAGATCAAGAGTCCCATCCTTTACCAACTGAGCCAACTAGGCACCCCAGTTTTAGTTTTTAATATAGTATCAATAGCTATATTTTATAAATGGAAGCTCTTTAAGATCTTCAATACTTTTTAAGGGGTGAATAGTCTTGAGGAAAAAGTTTGAGAACCTCTGCAGTAGAGTATTAAAAAATCCTGCCTTCTTATTTAAATTTTAAAAAGATTAGAGAGAGAGAGAGAGAGAGAGAGAGAATGTACACAAGTGTGGGGGGGGGGGGAGAAGAGGAGAGAGACAAGCAGACTCCCCACAGAGGGGAGCCCGATGGAGGGCTCTATCCTAGGACCCCAGGATCACAACCTGAGCCAAAGACAGATAACTAATTGACTGAGCCACCCAGGCACTCCCAAAATCCTGCCTTTTTATTTCTATGTTAGGTTAATTTTTAGAATTAAATGTTCACTGTAGGTTTTTAGAAAGATGGATGAGAATCACACAGATACAAAATAACTTGAAATCCTCTAGGTGGAAAAGTGTATGTCAAGAGATTTGAAAGGCTGTAGAAACTCTGTAATTCCATATTTGGTGATATTTGAAGAACCATATTTTCCTATCAGTCTTACTCTGCTATGGCAAAAGCAATCCACATTTCATTAACTCTGAGATGTCCTTAAAGATAAAAGCTACTCTCTACTCTGGTTTTCCTAATTTTGTATCCATTATTTCCTTGCTGAATTACTGCAAATGTTTTCTCAGTATAGACTATAGGTAGAATTTTTGCTGTACTTCTAAAAGTTAGACCTGTAACAGTCCTTCATTTTCATGGGCAATCAGCTTCATGAGATTATACTCTATAAGCAGGGAGGAAAGCATTAATAGAAGCATGCAAAAGTTCTCGTGGTGTTAGGACCCAAAAAGAGGGGTGGCAGTCACACCAGTGAAATGGAAAGTCTATGAGAGCACTTACCGACAGACAAGCTCGCCATCCATAGCATCTTGCTCATCAGTGCTGGCAAAAGATACTCGGCCACCGATCACTGCGCCAATGATGTAAACCAGCCACGTCAGTCTTCCTGCAACAGGAAGGAGATATATTAGTGTCCCCTATAGTGGTCATTTCATTGAAGAAACTTCCTTATGGTGAGGTGCGTTTCTTACTATGAGCTTCTGTAATCTTTAGAACACTATGGCAAAGCCATAATGTCTAACTTTTCTTACCGAGTATTGCTATTACCCTAACTTTGGTAAGGGTGATGTCAAGGGGAAAATTCATTAGATAACCAATGGTCCCCTATCAGACAAAGTCATTATTTTTAAGAGTTCAGTACTTTCTTGAAGTTAAATACATGCATATAGACACAATTTCAGCTACTCTTCCCTAGCCCTGTGGCATTTACTCACAATATTCTTTTGTGTAGAGGGAGGTAATGGATGATGGAAGAGCTCTTTTGGAGGGCAGGTAGGGAAGAGAGGTGGTAATGAGTGAAATGGTACTGACAGCACCGCGTTCCAGGCTACAGCTCCTATCCACTCACCTTCCTGCACTGCAATATCCATTGGGCTCGCGCTAGCACTCTGCAGCAGCTCCTGATAGGACTGGGCAGACTGGTCAAACAACTGCACAAGAAGTGCACATGTCTTCTCGTACTCACAACGCCCAATGGTAGACAGCTGGTCCAGCTGCTGTTGCACCAGGCCTGTATCCTCCAGAGGGTCTTCCAGGCCATCCCTATTCCCAAGGGAAGAAGAAGGAAGGTGGCTTTCTTCAAATATGCCATTGATTACCCCACCACAACAGCGCTCACTCTTCTGCATTTAGCCACCATTGCCAATGACAGAGGCCCATATCCCAATACTAACATTTACCAAGAAAAAAATACAAAAAGTGGGAAGACAGGTGTCTTCACCCTAACGTCTGTCTTCTTTAAGTATATTGTGTTGGTGTCCAGCCTTCTGATCTGAACTCCTGCTCCTGTAACATTCGTCTGCCTCCACCCTCTCAGTCCTATGCTTCCCCCCATGCTCTTGGTTTTTAGTTTCTTGCTTGTTGTTGACTCTAATAACCTTTGGGACTACATATATCCTGTCCCTGTGGTGAGGCCACTGTGGCCAGACAGGTTTTGGAATTCAGAGATCTCCAGATTTTAAAGAGTCAATATGATGCTTCTACCATGTGATACGAACCCTCAATGGACTCTGGTGTATCAAATAAAATATTCCTGTGCCAAATGTAGAACCATCATGGATAGTTATACAAAGCAGTTTTTAAAAAAACTATAAATGGTCTCTTATCAGTGCATGACAAATTTTGCCACCGAATGAGTGTTGATTCCAAACTTATGAGAAAATTTAGTTTTCACATCTTGGATGTTAGACTCGCAGATGAGGCACTATGGATCTATACCAGGTCCTAGCTTCTCTCTAGGCTCCTAGACTTAAAAAAATTGTGTCATACTCTTGAGCTCTTGGTCTATTGCTACATCACAGTATGACAATCCAACAGCTGTAGCACCACTACCATACAACAAGAGTCACAGTTGTGTGTGTACCATGGTCCATACACTGGGCCAGGATACAGTAATTTAATCCTTCTAATAACCTTGCCCAAGAGCACATGGTTATTAATTGGTTCTCTGGGCCCAGAGCCCACACCTGTAACCACTCCTCAACAATGCCTCACTGAAACCAGCTGAATCCTCAGAAACAAACTATGTAGCTGATAGAACAATGCTTTCCAGTGGTCTTCACAAATACTTGGATTCTGAAATGATTCAAGTCATTAGTAGTTGAGCCTATAACTCTTATGACAATTAAATGCACTTGACTCTGAGCCAATTAAGATCTGATTTTTAAAAAAACCCAGACCTTCAGAGTCCAAGTAAATTCCCCTGAAAAACAACCAGCAGAAAAAATATACAAGAAAGGTCCCTAAACAAAGAGTAACTTCATTTATATAGGTCATTTCTGAAAGGGTCTAACATTTCTTTGGGTAGAGATTTCTGGTCCAGTTAACAGTCAAGGTAGATAGAAACCATGCAATTGATAATCAGCTGCCTAGGATTCTTCCCTCTTCTAGTAAGCTCTGGATTGTGTCATCTTATTTATCCACCAATTTCTTCAAGAAATTAGAGCACCTATAACTTATAGATAATTCTTATCATCTATAGCTTATAAATGTTCCTGCCACGTTTAAAAGACATCATCTCCAAGGACAAAGAGAACATTGTTATATAGCTTGTATTCAAAGAGATCGCTAAGGAGGGCAAAAAAGGGGGGCTATGAATCAGGATGCTGCAGAGAAAGCCTATTCTCAGATTTTATGCTCTACCTGCTATTCGGCTGACATGAGGAAATGGCCGTTTAATATGGCGTCAGCTCCAAGGAGGCCCAAGTCAAGTGCGCTCTTAACAACTGGGTGTCTGACCTCTGTCAAGTCTGACACCATGCGGCTGTCTCAGTTTCCTTACCTCAGGATGATGTGCACAGATTCCAAACGGGATGTGATATAGGCTTTGGTGACCTCAGGAGTATAAGTTTCCAGCATGTGGGGCTCTGTGGCTTTCACGTATGGCACAGAGGCTGCCAGCCGCTGCCATAGGCTCAGGAGATAGTGCACACTATTTGGGGCAAATTCCCAGTGCTAAGGAAAATCAAAAGAGTAGGAGGCATATTCTCATTTTTTTTGTACACATTAGTCCCATTCCACTTGACTTAAGAAAAAAAAAAGGGATAAATGCTTATGGGCTTCGTTCTGTGCATGACAACTCATGTAATGTGCTTATTAGTATTTCAGAGATTAACAATCTAATAAAAAGAGCTGTTCTACGCTGGTTGTGTAAGCCTTCCCACAAGGAAAGTCTTGTGTAAGTGGTTCTCAAACATTAGTATCCATGAGAATCACCCGGAGAACCTGTTAGACACAGAGACACCAAGGATCCACCTGGACCTACTGAAGCAAGAAATTATGGGGGTAAAACACAGCACCTGTATTTTTCATCAAACTCCTCAGATGATTTTGATGCAAGTCATAAAATTTGAGAACCACTGTCCTATATTACATGACTATGAAAGAGGCCACTAGCTTTCTCTTTATTCTTCTGTCTGGCTCTCTGTTCTAGTCTTCCCTTTTTAGAGTGATAATGTAAATATTATCCTTGCAGCTCCCACATGCTGCTCTAACCAAACTCCTTGCACTTTTGTTAGGCAAATAAGCAGGCTGCAGTAACTACTCTGCAGGGTTGCCCTAAATTTATATTCATTTTTGCCTGGGGGAAGAAAAGGGAATACAGGCACATCTTGGAGATATCACTATGGGTTTGATTCCATACCACTGCTATAAAGCAAGTCAAATGAACTTTTTGGTTTTCCAGCACATATAAGAAAGTTATGTTTTACACTACAATCTAGTAAGTGTGCAACAGCATTATGTCTAAAAACGATGTACATAACCTTAACTAAAAAATATCTTATTTATTTATTTATTTTCATTTTGTTTTATTTTATTTATGATAGTCACAGAGAGAGAGAGGCAGAGACACAGGCGGAGGGAGAAGCAGGCTCCATGCACCGGGAGCCTGATGTGGGATTCGATCCCGGGTCTCCAGGATCGCGCCCTGGGCCAAAGGCAGGCGCCAAACCACTGCGCCACCCAGGGATCTCTTTTTTTTTTTTTTTAATTTATAAAAAATATCTTATTGCTAAAAATGCTAACCATCATCTGAGCTTTCAGGCAGTTGTAATCACTGGTCACAGATCACTATAACAAATAGGATAAAGTCTGAAATATGAGAACTACCAAAATGTGACACAGAGACATGAAGTGCTATTGGAAAAATGGCACCAACATACTTGCTCAATGCAGGGTTGCCATAAACGTTCAACTTGTAAAAAACATAGTATCATCTGTGAAGTGCAATAAAATGAGGTATGCCTGTATTCTTATAAGTTTAAAACCAATGAGCAAGAGAAGAGGTTCCAACGTGTAGTAAAGAGAGACAAGCAATCAAAGACAAACCTGTAGGCTGGTCACTGTGAAGTTAGCTATCAATCGGATGACCTCAGGATAGTTTTCCACCTTTACTAATTCTCCCAGTTGATAGTTACTCTTCAATCGGGCCAGTAGTCTGCAAAACTCATGGTAATTGTTTGGGTCTGATAAACTCTGGTGACAGCACAGGAGGAAAATAAAATGTAAAATGTGATGCACTATACTTCCAGAATGACATTTGGGATGGCACGAGGGGACAATCATTTAATCTGAGCTACATACCCTCACTTAGAAAGATACATCTATAGAATGGTTTAAAAACAATTTTTAAAGATGTAACTTTTAAAAGAGATGGTCACATCTATTATCTCATCTGTTCTTATCAATCATCCTGTGAGATGAAATTAGGAGCCTCAATTTAAAGTCTGAAATGGAAGCCCAGAGGGATCACATTACTTGCCTAAAGTTGTAAAGCTGATTAATAATAGAAAAGAGGCACAACTGAGGATGTGACTGGTCTGTTTGCTTCCCACTGATCAAAGATCATGAGATTTTCATTTCTACATCTGTCAAATTTATCAGTAAATAAGACTATACTTCAGTGGCAAAGTTACACAAATACTTAATTTATTTACATTATATTATCATTGTTATAATAAGTTTTAAAGATCCTATACTAGTATGTTTATATATTTACTTTATAATCAAACACTTTGGGTTTGTTTGCATATTATACCAACATATTTAACTATTTTCTTATGTTGGTCTTCCTTGATTAGCATACTTTGTTTTGTTCACTACCATATCCCTAACACATAGTAGGTGCTCTACATATTTGCTGAATGAATAAATGTCTTTTTAACAGTCTTCAATAAATGGTGTTGGGAAAACTGGACAGCAACATGCAAAAAGCCGAAACTGGACCACTTCCTTACATCATACAGAAAAATAAACTCAAAATGGACTAAAGACCTAAACATGAGACTTGAAACCATAAAATTCCTAGAAGAAAAAGTAGGCAGTCATCTCCTTGACATCAGCCACAGCAACATTTCTTTGGATATGTGTCCTCAGGCAAGACAAACAAAAAGCAAAAATAAACTATTGGGACTATACCAAAATAAAAAGCTTTTGCATAGTGAAGGAAACCATCAACAAAATGAAAAGATAACCTACTGAATGGGAAAAGATATTTGCAAATGGATATATCTGATAAGAGGATAGTATCCAAAATACATAAAGAACTCATGCAACTTGACAATCTGGTTAAAACATGATGGGAGGATCTGAAGAGACATTTTCCCATAGAGGACATACAGATGGCCAACAGACCCATGAAAATATGCTTAATATCACTAATCATCAAAACCACAATGAGATATCACCTTACAACTTGTCAGAACAGCTAGTTATTAAAAAGGCTCCATGCAGGAAGTCTGATGTGGGACTTGATCCTGGAATCCCGGGATCATGCCCTGAGCCAAAGGCAGACACTCCACCACTGAGGCATGCAGGCGTCTCTTTTTTCTTTAAAGATTTTATTTATTTATTCATGAGATACACAGAGAGAGAGGCAGAAACAAAGGCAGAGAGAGAAGCAGGCTCCATGCAGGGAGCCCGATGTGGGACTCGATCCTGCAACTCCAGGATCATGCCCTGGGCTGAAGGCAGGCGCTTAGCTGCTGAGCCATCCAGGCATCCCTCTTTTTAAAAAGATTTTATTTATTTATTTGAGAGAGAGAAAGAGAGAGAGCGTGTATGTGCTCACACACAAGCACAAGGAGGGGCAGAGGGAGGGAAGCAGACTCCTTGCTGAACAGGGAGCTCACACAGGGGCATAAAAAACAAAGCAAAACAACAACAAAAACAAAAACCCAAAACAAAAAAACCTAAAAACTTGACCCAAAAGACAAGAAAGAACAAGTGCTGGTGAGGATGTGGAGAAAAAGGAACCCTCATGCACTGCTGGTGGGAATGCAAACTGGTGTAGTCATCGTGGCAGACAGTATGGAGGTTCCTCATAAAATTAAAAATAGAAATACTGTATGATCCAGTAATTCCACTACTGGTTATCTACCCAAAGAAAACAAAAACACTAATTTGAAAAGATATATGCAACCCTCTGTGTCCTGTGGCATTATTTACAATAATCAAGCTATGGAAGGAACCTAAGTGTACACTATAGACAAATGAATAAAGAATAAGTGGTATGTGTGTGTGTATATACATCACATACACGTATACCTACATACATGCATATACATACAATGTAATATTATTCAACCATAAAAAAGACCAAGATCTTGCCACTTGTGATTAAGTGGATGGACCTATGGGGTATTATACTAAGTGAACTAAGTCAGTTAAAGAAATACAAATACCATAGGACTTCACTTATTTGTGGAATCTAAAAAATGAAACAAAAGAACAAACAAAAAAAGCTGAGACAGATCCATAAATAAAGAGAACAAACTGAGGGTAGCTAGAGGGGAGGCACTGGGGACATGGTCAAAAATGGACGAAGGGGAGTGGGAAACACAGGCTTCCCACTTATGCAGTGAAGAAGTCACGGGGATGAGGCACAGCACAGGGAATATAGTCAATGATACTGTAAAAGGATTCTGTGGTGACAGATGGGAGCTACACTTGTAAGCATGGCATAACAGAGAATCGTTTCACTACGTTGTACATCTGAAACTAATGTACATTCTGAGTCAACTAACTTCAATTTAAAAAAAGAATTATTACCAAGAGGGACAGAACTGAGTATATTTAAAAATGAAATGCTTATATGGTATTTCCTAGTGTAGAGAAGTAGTACTTTAAAAGAACTAGGCGTTGGCGGAATCTTTGGGACTGAAAAACACAAAAAGGGCAATCAAGTTATGGAATGAATACTGGAATGGGAATATCTCCCTTCTTACCTAAAAGCAGCCCTATACACTTTGGTAAATAATGTACATTAAAAAAAGGAAACAAAAACAAAACCCAAACTCTAGATTCTTAATTTCTTGGGAGAAAAATGACTAGGTCTCTCCTTATTTTCTCGTGTCAAAGTATCCTTCCCCCCAACTCCTGCATTTCTGATGCTAGAGGATACAAGCTCCCCATTTGGGTAAACACTCTCAAGAATCTGTCTACAGATACAGATTCACTTAAATCTGAAGAATGACTCTCTAGGATTTCTGTTAAGTGTGGCCTTTAGATGGATCTCCTTCTGACCCAACAGAAAGGCATATACTAATCACATACACACACACGCACAACATACATTATTTATATATGTATTCAAATAAAAATAAATTCTCAAAACTCTTACCTGTGGGTTTTCCAGTATTCGTTTAACACCATCAACAAGATGTGAGAGAAACTTGGCCCTCTCTGCATTGTTAAACAGGGATCTTCTGACTGAGGCAATCTGTACTAAGCAGGATAATACCTAAAAAGCAGGCACAACCCAAACACAACTGATTAAAAGATGATATGGCTACTCCATACTATCCCCCTCCCCTCCTATAATATTCTTCTTTACATATGCCACTAACTCTATCCTTTCAACCTCTGCTACCATTATAATGATATAGAAAGATTAGGGAAGGTGCAGCCAGCAATACTCGAAAAAGAGAATTAGATACAAGTTACCATATTAACTAGTTAAATTCATAGTCTGGAAATTAAGTATTATTCTTTGACCACACAATGGCTTCTTTGGTTCTTAAGATAGATATATTTAAGGCTTGAAAATACCATACAGTTCATAGTTTAAGTTTTAGTTTTCCCTGCTTCATTAAGACTTTTGGCTAATCAGGTTTTGCCATAATGAAATAACCGAATTAGATCTGTGTCCTGAAAAAGAATAGGCTTTACACTGAAAATATTTTACCCTTTCCCCACTGTGTTAGATATTAATATTGTTTGCCCCTCCAGATCTATCTTCTATCGTTCTCCAGATTGCTCTGTTCCCTGGGAGGTTGACTTCTGCCCACCAGTAACGTGGCCAGAGCTCTGCTGCCCTCTTGCCTCTAGTAGGCTTCAATCACTGCAAAGTACTGGGGAGAGATTAAAGGCAGGAAGAAAAGAGGCATCCCTTCTGGACCTCTGGCTGGGCCATCACTGGCAGTGTCCCCTCCCTCTGCCGTCCAGCTGTCACCAAATCACAGCTTCAGCTCTTTCCAGCGTTTCCTCTTCTTGCCCACTAGGGCTCCCCACTACTGCAACTCCCTAGAGGGTGTACCTCACCTCACCACTCCTTGTTGGATTCCCTTAGTGTTGCCCACATCTTTACCAATTGGCCTTTCACAAACTACCTCTCTTGAGTGAGCTACCTTTTCCTGAAGTAAAACTAAAGATACAAACAATACTGAATTCATGTTTCTACTAGAGCTAAGGTCTACATTTGGAAAAGTACCATAATAACCAGGGAAACAAATACTAAGCAAAACACCCATTACTGTACTGTTTTGTTTGTGTTTCGTACAGTAGCATTTTATACCAATCTGAAATACTAGGCCAGTGTCTTTCAGGACCTGGATGAACTCTGAGATTTGAGGATGGTAATTACTGTTTTAAAGGAGAAATGCATCATTCCAAGAGCTCTCGAATGTTATACAGGATAGTATACAAATGTGCCTTCCCCTTACAGTTTCCAGTTAGCACTCATGTAATACATGCCTGAAGGATATTCAAAAATTTTGGGCAGGATAATTTTTAATTAGATAATACAAGCTGAACCTCCTCTACTGTAGCCTGTGGCTGTTCTCAAACAGTACAGTATAAAGTCAGATTCAAGATGAGACCAAAAGACCCCTGACATCTGCAGCAATTTGTCTTTAGCGGGAAAAATTTAAAGAGAATTAAGACTTTACTGCAAGAATTTTTAGGTCACGAGCTTTACCACAAAAGGCTAGATAACTAACCCTAGTATTCCTAGTATCACATGCTTTACTTGTGTGATTTGGTACAACAAAATGAATGAGCGTAAGGCTCATTCACCATTGCTACTTTCTAGTAGTAGGTTAGCTTTGTAAACTGTGGGCCTGACTCACCAGAGGTGAAAATGAAGGAGGGATGGAATGATACAGGTCAAAAAACAGCTGCAGAGTTGAAGAATCTAAGAATGCTGAAAAGAGACAAAGGAGTCATTACTGAGTGCGTCTGCTCATTGCTAGCGACATACTTACAGCACTATGTATTAGGGGGCACATCCTCTGCTTTTCTCAGTGTTTATTTCCTTTCAAACTGATAAGCTAAAAGGGGCTCTTTGTTTTTCCTGTTTTCTCATTTTTTAAAGTACTAGGTTTTAGCTCCTCTAAGGAGCAGATTCATTCTTATGATTCTCAGAGAACTTAAGACAATCAGGAATGTGTTTAAAGGAAGAAGTTTGATCCTGAAGAACACAAAAACAAGTTCTTTTCTCCGATTTTATGTTTAAATCTAGAAGTGACCTGAAATGAGTAAGATCACAGAAGTCTATAGGTGATGAATGTGAGAAGGTCAAACTCACATCTGTGAGTAACCCAGTAATTCAAAGTTCTCCCAAGCTGAGGGATCTGTAAGATTCATCCAACACTCTCTTTCTCCCTTTTTCAAGACAGATGCTGACCTTCTAGGTTTTCTCTAAAAGCCAGTAAGGGACCGTCAGGGGTTCTTCAGATCGTCCTGCAGACGTTATGCAGGGCTGGGCAGCAGTTTATTCTAGGTGGCACAGTGCTATTACCTGATCTCCAGCTGGTGGGAATCTGTACTGTGCACAGGTCATCTGAGGACTCATCAGTAGAAGTGCCGATGAAATCAAAGTTTAGGCAGTTATGAGTGAGTTTGAGCAGTTGCATGAGCAAGCCATGCTGACTTTCATCATTCAAGTTTAGATTCTTTCCTGAAGCCTGTAAAAATTACCACATAATGAGGCCCAAACAATCACTCCTCTCTTCCAAGCTGGCTGCCAGACTCCTGAGAAGGCTGTTAAGCCAGAAAAGGAGAGGGCAGTATTTCAACTCAACAAAATGATGTTTCCCCTGCAAAAGATGCTGCACTTGTGTCACCTTAATGTCACTATGAAAATCCTAGCTTCTTATTTACTGTAAAAATATAAAATTGGTATTTAAAGAAATCTTCCTTTTGACATGTATTCTTTACATGTTGTACACATAGTGACCACATGGGATTCTGAAGCAATATGGGATGGGTGGGTACTCCATTCGCTATGAGATCCTAGTTAGTTCTAGATGGGGCCTTTGACTTCAGTGACTAGTTGGCTAATTATTTTTGATGGTATTGGCCAGGAGGAGTCAATCTTCAGTTTTATCAAAAGCTTCCCCACCTTAGAGGGTTCAATAGTTTTTTGCCAGGCAGCTTGCCCAACTCGAGGACTGTGGGAATTCTGAGGTAGAACTAGGCAATTGAGGAAAAAAAATGAACATCATTAACTGGGACAACACAAAGAATCCAAACTTGCTTCTAAAAGTCGAAGCATAATGGAAAATGAGACTAAGAATAAACCCCACAACAAACCAAACCAAATAGACAACCCAAAATGAAGAGACAGCCAGAAGCTAACCTCATTTAGCTTTCTATGGGGACAAGGGACCCTTAGAACAGATTGCTATCAATGTGCACGACACATAGGTGAGCATTTCCTTTCTAGTTAAACTCATCCATAAATGGACCTCAGCACCCATTTTCTGTTTTAAAACAGGTAATTTCCTTATGTGGTAACTGTCTGCCCCTTCGGGTTATGAAATCTAGATGGATGTTAAAAATTCAAAACCTACTTTTCCTTACAGATGTTGCTTGTTTATGTGCTGCCTGTAACTCAGCAGGAGGCAGGGGAGCCAGCCGTTTCAGTATGCTAACAATGCAGTCTGAACCTACTTTTAGAGCTCTGAGAATCCAAACACCATAAAGCTAACATGACTTTCCTCCATGCAGGAAGATTTTATGTGGGTATAAAAAAGCAAACAACAAAATCCCAAACTTTGTGGTAAACTAGATTCCTTGGGATACGTGTTCACTTGCTGCACTTTGCTTAGGGGAACAGTTCTGAAATAAGGCAATTCCAATCCCCTCTCTAATGTCTGTGGTCAGTGTGGCACTTCCTTCCACATCCTGGAGACAAGTGTTTCGTGAAAGATGGTGAGAGCTGTACCAACTCTTGAGAGGTCAGCTTAGAGCTGATCTTTAACAGGTCCTCACGCATTCTCATCCTTTCAAAGGGGACTGGGAAGCAGGGCCCAACCTATAATCTCACCTGTTTTAGTAAATTGCAGGAAAGTGTAAAGATATCAAATAACGATGAATCTCGGAAAGAAGAGGCTATTTTTCTGTGCTTGGTTAAAGGATGGGTGGTGTCAGCCTGTGCAGAAAGATAAGCCAATCCAAGTTTTAGAATTAATTGCAAAGAAAAATATTTCATGTAGACTTCAAATAAAGTAGGATTTCTAATAAAATCAACTTACATACAAAACACATTTTTAATGTTTAAACCACTGTTAACTGACGTATAATGAGAGGATGCAAAGGACAATAAGCTGCTAACAGCTAGCCAGGATATGTCTCTAGCTTACAGACAGAAGATGGAAAAAGGGGTAAGCATCTCTACTGCCAAGTTTTCACTTCCTCGGCACTTAGGGAGGTAAAATTTAACCAATTGCTGGCAGATAGTGCTAATTATTACTAGCATGTTATACTGTGGGTTGTCTCAGAAATAGACAGTGGCATTGGGTTTGGTAAACAATCTGCCCAGGGCTAAAGTTACCACAGCATTTCCAAAGCAGCCATTAACCGACAGTCATGAACTTATGCTGACAATAGTCCATAACACCCTCTGCCTTCTCTAACCTATTTCAACACATAGTCTCTACCCCAGAAGTGAGCACTTAATTGAAGGGCTGCATTGGTCTCTCACTTTTTCCTCTGTTCCCCTCTTCTCAGCCAAACTTTAAGGTTTTTTGTGGTAAAAGTCGGTAAGTGGAATATAAAGGGGTTTCAAGGTTACCAGGGAATTTTTATTTTATTTTTTAAAGATATTTATTCATTCATTCATTCATTCATTCATTCATTTATTTATTTATTTATTTATTTATGATAGACACAGACAGAGAGAGAGAGAGGCAGAGACACAGGAGGAAGAAGCAGGCTCCATACTGGGAGCCTGATGCAAGACTCGATCCTGGGACTCCAGAATCGCGCTCTGGGCCAAAGGCAGGCACCAAACCACAACCAGGGTTTTTTTTAGACCAACCACCTACTAAAAGCTTAAATCTCTTCTATATACCAATCAATTTATCTGAGAAGGGGTTCATTTGCTGTTGGCACATTAAAGAATACAGCAAGATTTCTGACAATCAGGTTATAGACTCTCCTTTTCTTTTTAAAGGCTTTATTTAAGTAATCTCTACACCCAACGTGGGGTTCAAACTCATGACCCTGAGATCAAGAGTCAGGTGATCTTCTGACTGAGCCAGCCAGGCACCCCTCCCCTTGATTTTATTTCGAAGTTCAAACAGGGATAACAGAAATAAGCTTTCTGATTCAAATCTGACAACCAAAAAAAAAAAAAAAAAAAAAATTTAAAAGAAAACTAAGTTTGGCAGAGGTTCAAAATACCTCCCGATTCTAGCTTCAGTGTCACTGTGTTACCATAAATGTCTTGGATAGTACGGCATTGCCAGATTATATACCATATTCCATATATAATCATTTACACTGATCATAATACAGAGAATAACTACACACATTAAATATATTACACATATTTCTATTGTTTTATTAAGAAAGACAAATAAAATTTTGGAGTTCAAAATATCAAGACTGGTGTATTTTGCCGGGGGGAGGGGGGGCTTCAAAGAGGAGAACATTAACAGCACAATCTATGTCCTCAGTTAATGCACGCTCTCCTATTACAAAGGTAACAGTGGTTACCTAGTAAATGGTTCAATAGTGGTTCAATAGTAAATTAGTTCAATAGTAAATTAGTTAAGAGTACAGGCTCCGTAGTAAGACTATATGGGTTTAAATTCTGATATGCTTGCTTGCTACCTGTGATACCTTAGGCAAATTATTGACCTTTATGTGCCTCAGGTTCCTTCTCTAGAAAATGGGATGGTGACGGAACCTACCTCCCAGGATTATCGTGAGAATAAAATTAGCTGCTATCAGTAAATTGCTTAGAACATCACCTGCCACACATCAGCAACTCAGAAGTACAAGCTATTATTATTTTGATATTACTGACCATAGTGGGGATCGCATGTGACAGAGAGTTTAAATGGCCAGAGGTTGATGCATTTAAAATAGTACTGCTTCATAGTTAAAATTTCTCAGGGTTAATATACAGATCTGCATAAATATGCGCAATAGCAACAGTGATGCCAATGTAATTCACAGCTTGCGACTGAAGGGTGAGATGTCACAACTAATATTAATAGTGGCCTGTTCAATAATTACAAAATTTTAGCTGGATACAAAAGTAAATGACTAAAAAAAAATAATAATAATAATAGCCAGAGCAAAAGAAAGCCACTGGTGTTTCCTCTGTAGTAACTGTGACATCAAGGACTACTCAAAAAATTATTTGGTATTTAGTAGAATGTTTTATGCATTCTAAAAAGATCACCAGAAAAGTCTTTAATAATAGCATATAGGAATTGAGTTTTAAAGGATTATAAACACATACTAATGTATTTAGCAGAAGTGGCACACAAATGGTTCTGGTTCCAGTTTTGTGATCCCTTTTTTGGATCCATTCTCTTTGATTAGCAAAGCAGTAATTCATTAAGGTTTTGACTTAGGACAGTTGCTCTCAGCTCTCACAATGAACATTAATACCAGCAAGGAGAGCTGGTGGAGGATAAAATGTTCTGGAGACAGAAGAGGACCAGGACATTAAGAATGAGGTAGGCTGCACTTACAGAGGAAAACCCAATGGAACTATTGTTTCAAAGGGCATTAATCACTTACCGCAAAAGCACACAACTGCCAAAAAAGATCATCCCACACATAGCAGAAAACACCAATACTAAGAAAAAATATGGCACTTACTTCAATGAGGAAGGCTGTAGCACTTACTTGATTAATTTCATTGGTTAGCTGAGATAAAATTGTGACGCCAATGATGCAGTATTCAACACTATCCTGGTAAAAACAACGTAAGGCACAGGTTGGTGCGTGTAGCTAGGTTTCAGCCACGGAATTGCAGCCACGCTTTGGAAATGGTGGAATCCTGTGTAGCTACTAAAACCGCCCAGATAAGGTAGTTTAAGGCTGTTGCTTTGCAGGACATAAAACGTTAACTGCTACATGGGAAGGCTGCTAACTTTGACTTCATCAAGACTGAAACCTTTTGTATTTAAAACATACTCATGGCATCATACCACACCCATTATACAAAGAGAAACTGGCAAAATACATCTAAGTTAAGCAATAAGTAGATGTGTAATACAATTCACAAAGAGACCAAAAACTAGATTTACAGAAGATGTAAATAGGAAGTTCACAGAAAAAAAAAAAAGTTTAAATTAACATGAACATTTGTTCTGTCTCATTCATAACTCAAATGTTGAAATGCTAATTCTTTTTACCTATTAAATATTGGAAAAATAAACAGCTGAGTTCCTAGGGTGGAGGTACAGAGGACTAGGCAAGCATTCTTTTAATTGTTGTAGGACACAACTTTTTTGAAGATAATTTGGAAATATCTTTGAAAGCCAAAAATACACATGTCCCTTTGACTGTATAATTCTAAGGCTAGGAAATCACCGTAGAAACACATACTTATTCCACGTATGACAGGTGTAATTATTTTAGGATATTCACTGATGTGTCTACTTAAAGTATAGAACCAAACTAAAGGTCCACCTATAAGACATTAGTTAATTAAGTTATGGTATTTTAAGACTGGCATAGTATATAGGCATTAGAAAAAATGGAGTTTGTCTGTGCTGACATGTAAACATATAAAGCTAAGGAACATTAAAGGTAAAAAAGACATAGAAGAGAATGTATAAAATAATTCCATTTTGTGTAATTAAAAAAAAAAAAGTAGATCACTATATAAGCACATACATGTTGCTTCTCACATTCCTACTCCATCACATATACACATCGTACCTGTAAGAACCTTGTGACGTCTGTGATTGCATTTCTGAAGACGTAGTCATCCTTCTGACAGTCAAACCAGCCCAGTTTTGTGATTCTGGCATATAACTGAATAAGTGCTTGTGTCACAAAAGTAGCCAACTTTGGCCGAGTGGCAAGGTAGTTGAGCACATAGTTCCCTACAAAACAAAAAAATCCACATAATTGGAAATCTCTGCCAGGGAAGGGCACACATCTTTAAATATATTAAACATTCAGGAAATGGTAAATTTAGCTTATTTCCCATGACTGCCTTAGTTTTCTTCTATTATTTTTTTTCTCCCTGCTTTCTAACATGGTGATATATCTAACAGTAAGAATGTGCAAGTCATAATGTAGTTTTAAGCAGAGTTGTAACTGGAGATAAAAAAGAAAAAAAGAAAACATAACCATTTCTCCTAAGTCTCCGTAATTCTTGTTTCTGTTATATTCTCTTAATTCTTAATGCAACTGAGAAATGGGACTTTGAATTTATGATTAGTAGGCTTTTCAATTCAGGATTTTATACCTGTCACAATGAAGACCCTGGAATATGGCAACTGTGAATCTACTCCTAGATAGCTAAATAACATGCTTGTGCAGAATTCAAAATTCTTAACAATATTTTTCTTAGTTAATAGTGGTAGTAGGGACCAAAGGAAAGAAACCTCCTAACAAATGGGATGACTTAGGACTTTATCTAAAAATAATTATATAAGATCCTCTATACTTTTAAAAGCCCCAAATTCCAGGAAAAAAACTAGATTCTATATATTTTGTATGCTTACCAATTTCAGAACATTATCAAACAACATACAATTATTACTAGCATATCATCAAACATACAATTTCTTGAAGAGAAAACAGATTCTCTACTTACGAATATCTATGCGTTGCTCCAATGGTAGAGGGTTGTTTGTGCGTGATACAAGCTTTGTAAGGCATGTAGCTGCCAGTAACTGGGAGTAAGAGGACTGTGGAAAGATGAGGAAAAGGACTCAGAATTCAATTTTATTGAGTTACTCAGTCACGAGGTTTTTTATTTGGAGATCTATGCTCAGATTCCAGAAATATTAATCAGTTTTGCCCTATCTGATCCTCTGCATTTTAGAGGGTCTAAGGAAAAATGAGTCCCACATAGAGTATATGTTCACTGAGCTGATTTCAGTAATGAACAAGGTACAGTATAAAGTGAATGGCCTGATTGAACTGAATCCAGTGCAGATTCTGCATCACTCAGAGGGGGCCCACTCTAGAGAAGATCATTTCAGAGAGTTATTAAGAAGACAAATCTTTAGAAGATGGATCTCTTCTTTCATTTAAACCAAGTAATCTTCTGTTAAAAGCCTTGTTACAGTGATGTTCAAAAAGTTCAACTCAAAGTATTCCTATAGTATACCATTAGAAAGTTAAAACAAAAACAAAAACGATGCAGTGTCAGAGGGAACCACTACATTGTGCAACTACATCTTTACATCAGCATGGCTATCAATCAGATCCAGTTTTGCGAGATGTATATGCTAGTTTTAAAGTGAATTTATAACATTTATGAGAAAGAAAAACCATGCTCTATATGCAAGGGTACAGTATTAGCACATTCTCCCATGTGGATTTTATGAGTTTTAAACTTATGGAGAATCAGAGCATTCCAACTGACCATAATGTATAAAAAAGAGCTATGCGCGAATTCTTCCACATGTTTCTATTATTATAACGTCCTATAACAGGGACAGACTCAGACCCACCAAAAATAATTTAATCAAAGGTCAAGGACAATTTCCTATAACATTAAAAATCCTTAAAACAGTAGGCTATCCACAGGCACTGCATAATACCACCAGTTACAAACAAAAATTTATGCTTAAGAAACAAAATCTATGATGTGACTTCGACATGTTTTTTTTCAATACCCCTGAATATGGTTTAAACTGATTAGAGCAGGTGTGTCAAACACTAATAATGCAAGAGGCTACTCTATAGAATACGACATACAACTGTAACTATACACTATACAACGTCTAGGTGGTTTTTATACATAATTTCAATAAATCTGCTAAATCAATAGAGATTAGAAGGAAGAATCCACTATAACTGTTTTTAGTACCACACCAATCCTGTTTTATTGCAGCTTGTTTTATTTACTGACTGTCAACATGAAGATCTGGAATTAACAGTGTCAGAGATGATACTGTATGGTTCCAGTGGAAGTCACCTGGAAGAGCTGGTTGTGCTTGACCTTTAGCACAAAATATATAAATATAAGTGGGTCAATCCTAAGATTAAGGGACTGGAAAGAAATACATAACATACTACATGCAAAAATGGAACAGAGCACTATATAGTCTCTGACCAGGACTCTGTAACCTTCCTATGCTTGGAAAAAGAGTTCGCTCTCTTAGCTACTGAAGGGTAATTTTTAGCCAACTGAACAAATACTGTAACACTGTCAATGAAAATTCAAACATGAAGTCATCTAGAATTTTACCTTCAAAACAAATTAACTGCTTTTGTTCTTTCCACATATCCTTCCCGTCTTAAGCAGAATGCTAGCTGCTAGTCTAGTTGGGATTCTGACTCTTTCAGGGCCCTTTCAGGATGCTCTGGTTGGACTCTTACTTAGCCTTTCTAAGACCTCCATCTTGCCCCAAATGCTAATTGAATCAAACTATGTCTCATTGACAGCATTACATTGATCACTATACTGCCATTTTTAGCTCCAAGAGGTTCTGATTCCATTTTTAAAACAATGACTTGTGGTTTTCATTGTGAATTCCTCCCCACTCCTCACACCTGCAAGGCAATAAGCAGCAGCTGTGGTATACAGGAGGCCTCAGAGACCACTGGGGTGCTTGCACAGTGACATGGGCTATGTGGGTAGGAAGGATCATTCATATACAGCTCTGTCTTGTCAGTAAAGGATATGAAGTGGTACTTAATTGTGAGAAACAGAAAAAAAGTCCCAGAAATTTGATTCAAGATGAAAAATGACAGAATAAAATGTATATTCAATGAGATTTTCCTGATGAGGCTGTGTGTCCTTTCACTGTCAACCTGGGGGCTAGCTATGGTGCTTTTTAAAGGTGAAATTAAGAAGTCAGAGGCACCTAGAAGGGTTATGGAACACAAGCTATCCCAATTCACCCTTAAACTTTGAATACACTTTCCTAAACTTTTCTTCTCCTTCAGGATTCTTCAAATCTTACGTACACTTCCTCTTTCGAGGAGTAGCTGGCACTTGCTCAGGCAATCAGGGCTGTTGGTGAATTCAACCAAGGCTTTCTCTGCCTGGAGTCGAGTGGTTGTGTCTGTTGTCTCATAAAGCTGTTTGCACAGATTCTCTAGTTGGGCCAGGCTCTGGAAAAGATCAGTCAAGGAAAAAATCAGTCCAGCCCACTCAAAGTACCATGCACAAAACCACTAGACAAAGGTAAGTAATAAGCAATGGAGAGATATTTGTTTCTCAACTCTGAGGAGAATATGGGTGATCTTATCTAATAATAACCATTTATAGCTTCTTAAATTTTATGTTTTAGAAGACAAAATGATGAAATGCCTAAAACATCTATACTTTTGTAGTCATTCCACTGGAGATCAGTCACAGATGATATATTCATTTTTCCTTATAAATACTCATCCTCCTAAAAGATTTTCAAATAAAAACTCAGAATTGACTTTTTCTGCCATCAATTTCAAAACTCAATACTGGAGGCATTGCTGTAAAATTAAGCACATAAGCACACAATATAAGCATCACGTATATCTTAATGTAGTTTTAAATATTTCCCTTTGCCTAGTAGTTATCAGCTTAAAATTATGTATATGAATAAAGATGGCCAACCACTATGAGAAGGCTTCTGAATGCATGTACGCACCTTCCTCCCTGGATCCCTCATGTTTAAAGTTCAGCAGACTCTTCTCCTGTCGTACTTTAAACTCTTGCTTCGGTTCCAAATTTAAAGTGGAAGGGTCAAAATAAATTCAACCCTAGCATATGCTCAGACAGAGATAAGACCAAGGAAACGCCCCCAAACAAACCCTTCTCTCCAAATCTTGAACCAGTTCCAGGGAGGCAGGAAGGAGATGGGTGTGTGCTTCAGTCAAAAACCCAAAGGGATGCAAATCTACTTCCACTAAACGTGGTGTTGAAAAGCAAAGAGGAAAGAAACCAGTAAGAGTTCACTTAATTGTCACCTTTCACTGACTGAAGAGGAGGGCAAACATCTGTTAGTCTTTAAAGAAACGGTTTGGACTTTAAGAAGAAATATGAGCCTATTTTCTACAGTAGCAAGTAAGATTTGGTTTAAACATTTTGAGGGATCCTACTATTAGAAATGACAATTCTGATGGGAACAGCAAGAATAATAATTATTAAACAAACTGACCTGGGTAAATAGTCTACAATTGCTTACAAAGCCTCTCTGCCCAAGGCTTTTTGTGATCACTTTATTTCATTATGGTGTTACTTTATAAATCACTGCTTTTCCACTAAGCAGGAAAGCCCTTAGGGCAGGTACCTATTTTACTCAACCTGATTAATAAATTTCAAACATTAACCTAAAAGAAACATGAAAGACAAATACTGACACTGACAAATACTTGATCAGCAAGTCTCACTTCAGAGCTCCCCAACAACAGACACAACAACCTCTACCTAAAAAAACAAAACCAACCCACCAGCCTTCAAAATATCTTGGGATTCAGATTAGCCTTAGGTTTAATTTGTTCCTCTCTGACTTTCAGGCGTCTCATTTAATACCTTCTTGAATTTAAAAGCACAGAGGAAATTGTACTTGCAAAGTCAAATCTCGGTGAAGTTGCATAAGTAGTACCTGATTTTTTCACAAGCTTATAAACACAAGGAATAGAGAGGATAAGGCAAATTTATTACATATATTCATTCCGTAAACAGCAGTGAAAGCAATATGCTTGCAATATTGGTCCATGACCCCACTGACAAATGAATAGGTTTAATTTTAAATCCCCACGTTCTTAAGCAAGGGATTAAATTTCCTTTGCAAAGTTCTGTTTCAACCTAGCAGGCTGGTCCCCCACCCCCACCCCAACCCCCCATTAAATGATTCACTTTAAAAAAAAAAAAAGGAAAAAAATGATTTACACAGGGCACCTGGCTGACTCAGTCAGTAGCACATGTGACTCTTGGGGGAGGGATTGTGAGTTCGAGCTCCAAGCTGGGTGTAGAGATTACTTAAAAATAAAATCTTAAAAAAAAAAAAAAAAAAGCAGGGCATCTGGGTGGTTCAGTTGGTTAAGTGTCTACCCTTTGGGTCAGGTCATGATCTCAGGTTCCTGGGATCAAGCCCCGCCTCAGACTCCCTGCTCCACAGGGAGTCTGCTTCTCTCTCTGCCTAGGCCTGCTGCTCCCCCCTGCTTGTGCTCTGTCAAATGAATAAATAAAATCTTAAAAAAAAAAAAAAAAGGCTAATGCTGAAGCCATCAGCAGAAAGTCACCCTAACTAAAACTGAAAATAGTTATAAAACCTGGTATTAGGTATTAGGGAGCAGTAGCCACCTCATAACTCCACAGCCACCACACACTTGGAGCTTTCCAATAGCTCAAACAGACATTCTGTACATAGTCATGCTGCTTAAGGTATAATGACTCTCCTTAAAGTCTGATCAATCAGTTCTAGTAGCACTCTCATGTGTGCATGTCTTGTTTATGTTTATTACAACAAAGTTGTTCATAAGACAATGGCTAGGCATCTGTCACCAGTAGCTCCTTACTGCTAAAAACCTACACATAGGTTATGATGGGCTTTCTCGGTGGTTGTTTTTTGATCTGTTTTAATTCAGCAGACAAAAACATACCGCAGAGTAAGTCTGTTAGTGAGTTCTCAGCTCAAGAAACAAGTCTGTGTAAAAAAAAAAAAAAAAAAAAAAAAGGTAATTTGACCATTTACACAGTTTGAAGATCTATAGCCTTGTATGTGTTTCCAGAATGAATTGGGAACAATTTTGTTTCCTAAACAATTAGTGAAAACATCTAAAACCACAGGATTATTTTATTTGGGTTACCCATGCTACCCATGGAATGAGGGAGAATGACACATTTATCTTTATGCCCTTCTGGATCCTAATGTTTACAAAGCAAATCTAACATTATACTGAATCACCTTTTTTTGGGGACCCTGAATAAAACAATTTATCCTACAATTATTTGATTAGCTTTTAAAAGTAGTACTTCACATTTAGGATAGCAACAACATATAACAGCATTTTCGCCTTTGCACACACAGTAACACCTGTATTAAACCTTCTCCCATCTACCAGTTCATACTGAGGACAACTATAACATGATGCCAGAAAAGCCTCCAGAGAAGAATGACTGCCTATTTTCTATTCCTGAGATTGTCAAATGTATAATCCACAAAGAAACTTCCATCTGGTCCCACTGGAACAGAAAAGCGCATTTGGGTGAAATACTTCACGAAACTGAAAGGCGATCTTCCACTAGTAAAGTACTGCTTTAGTACAAGAAATAAAAGATGATCCCCCCAAACGTAGACCATACTGATTTCAGCAGAGATAGTTAAGATGAAGGTACTGAAAGAAAAGTATCTTCACTAATATTGAGAAACAATATTGTTTTATCCAGTCTTTTAAACTTGAATAGGAAAAATGAAACTCCTTTAGTCTCATTTCAATATAAAGTGCAACCAACTGGGACTATAGACCTCTTAAAATATAATGATTACCTGAAGAGTTTCCTTTAGATTAGAGGAAAATGAAGACTGTTTGTGGATTAGATGCTATAGTACCCCACAAAGCAGAATACTTTGGAATTTATTTTAATTTGCAAAATATTGCTTTTTTTAAAAGCCTACCAGTATATTCTTTTAAATTAACCTTATTGCTTAAAGAAATTTTTACTTGGAGATTTCCAATCACAGACTAGTATAGTCAATTTTAGGAAGGATATGATGACCTTTCCAATAATGTTGAGTACTGAACAGAAAACAAAGATCTGACTAGTCAGATCTGTAGGTTTTCTGTAGAGCACATCTTTAACCTGACAGCCACCAGTACCACCTGAAATGATAAGAAGCCACCATCCTATTACAAAGTGTAAAGCGCAGACTCAGTCCGGAGAACTTTTCATGAAAAATATAGAACTGATTTACCAAATCAGTATCTGAATTTTCATGATTATGATGCCTTAAATATACAAAAAAGAAAAAAAAAGAAAAAGAAAAAAAAAATCAAGCCACTTCCAACTTGCTCATAAACTACATTAATTTACATCTTTAGTTAGAACTTTCCTGGGTACTAGGAAAATACTGTCTTAAGTAAATTAAAAATGCATACTGAAAGTGCCAGGTGAACCATTTTAAAGATCTATAAGATTAATAAAATATACTAATTACATATTATTACTTATCTATTCAATTAGGCATTCTTGTCAATAATGTGTACCCATTATCATAGATAATATTTTAAAACTCCTAAAGATCCGGTAACAACAGTTGTTACATTAAAAAAGCAAGTGGCAAAGCTCTATGTTAGAGTGTATCATTTGTGTATGTTAGCAAATTCAAAGAAGAAAATCTGAAGGGCTATGAACAAACCAATCATCTCTGGGAGGTGAGATTATGAAAAACTGTCAACTTCTATGTTACATATTTCTGTAACTTCTGAATTTTTTTAAAAAGACTTTATTTATTTATTCATGAGAGACAGAGAGAGGCAGAGACATAGGCAGAGGGAGAAGCAGGCTCCATGCAGGGAGCCCGATGCGGGACTCGATACTTGGACTGGGGATGATGCCCTGAGCTGAAGGCAGATGCTCAACCGCTGAGCCACCCAGGCATCCCTAACTTCTGAATGTTTAACTGCGACCATATATTACTTGTAAGCAGGAAAACACCCCAACAACTATATAGATAATTTTTTTTTTTTAATTTATTTATGATAGTCACAGAGAGAGAGAGAGAGAGAGGCAGAGACACAGGCAGAGGAAGAAGCAGGCTCCATGCACCGGGAGCCTGACGTGGGATTCGATCCCGGGTCTCCAGGATCGCGCCCTGGGCCAAAGGCAGGCGCCAAACCGCTGCGCCACCCAGGGATCCCTAAAAGTAAAAATTTTAAAAACTATGTCTCTATTTTGTTTTTTCTTACAATAATAAATGCTAATAGTTTAAATGGCCTAAAAAGAACATTCCACACAAAGATTCCTCTTTATGTTATCCAGAAGGCAGTCCTGTGGGTCAAAGCCATTATGGTTTTATACATGTATCAGCAGATCTCTAAAATGTTATTTGTTGCAGTGGAGTCAATGGGGGGAAAGTAGGTAGCCCTTCGCATGAGACTGTTTATATATGCAAATGACTGATTTTTAAAAGTTAAAAGTTTATAAAGCCAGTGTACAAGACATCCAAATGGCCAATAAGCAAATGACAAGGTGCTCAATCACAATAAATGTCAGGAAATGTAAATTCAAAACACATGAGATATCCATCAGACCGACTAAAATGAAAAAGCCAACATCTAGTGTTGCTTAGGATGTGAAAACAAGAACTCATATTCTGCTAGTGGAGCCTGAATTGGTTCAAATACACTAGAAAACTGGCCCTATTAAAGCTCAAAATATGGATACCCTATGAAGTGCCTGGGATGCTCAGCTGGTTGACTGTCTGCCTTCAGGGTGTCCTGGGATCGAGCCCCCCATCAGGCTCTCTGCTCACCAGAAGTCTGCTTTTCTCTTTCCCTCTGCTGCCCTACCCCTCGCCTGCTTGTGCTCTTCCAAAAACAAAACAAAACAAAACAAAACAAAACAAAACAAAACAAAACAACAAAAAACAGATACCCTATGACCTAGCTATCACACTCCTGTTTAAAAAGGATATGTGCTAAATCTACCAAAACAACAACAAACTAATCAAACAAAAACTCACATACAAGAATGTTCAAGGCAGCACTAAATGTAATCATTTCTAAATGGACATCCAAATGTCCATCAACCGTAGTATGGATAAATATTTCATTTCTTGATCTGGTGCTCATTACACAGGCATGTTCATTTTGAGGAAATCCATTGAACTGTACAAATTGTATATTTTTCTGTATGTTATACTTCAACGAGAAGCTTTAAAAAAAAGACTGTTGAATGCCACAGTTGTAATTCTCCAGGTATTTATCTCATATATTTCTTTCTGATATTAATGGAAAAGAAGTTCATCATAACTGGCAGGTACTCTTTAGTTTTGGAATGTTGTACTTTTATATCAATTCATGCTTTTAGAACCATAAGTTCCATCATTTTCTCAACAAATAAATAAGGTAAGGCTTTTGGATGCTTCTGGAGACATTCTATGTCTGAGAGTACTAAGAGGTTGAGTAAAACTTTTTGGTTGCAGATGCTGTGTAATGTCTACTGCCGTAAAACAAGATAAAATACGTATTTTCAGCAAGTGATAATACTATGCCAGAGCTTTGCGTGCATTAGATAAGGACAGTAAGTCTGCTAACATATGAGACTGCAGAATTCTACACTTAGCCTCAAAATACGAATCAATTCGAACTTGTAATAAACATGTAAGATCTTTGCATTGTGGGTAATAGGCAGCAAAAACACATGTAAACATGTTATTTCAAGAAGTAAACAGACTGTGCCTGGTCACTTAATGGCTTATTGACTTATAAACTCCACTCAAGTGTTTTCATTCAGCATGTCACTAAACTCTGGTTTTGGTTCTTTCTCATAGTCACTCGCAGCGCAGAGGAACGAAAGTTGCAGTGTAAGCAGAATCCTCTAAAGTACAGGTTTCAAACTAGTGGTAGCCTCAAACCAGCTGATGGACATTTTTGTTGTCTTACAGCATGGTTTTAAAGTTAGACATAGTTGCTGGTATTTCATAATATCTGTTTTTTAAGCTTCCTCTGAAAAATTCAAAGATCTGATAACACTGGGCTGCATTTTCAAATGTCACTAATCAGATGACACTTGCCTCAGGCAGGTTCTCTAGTTCACTTCAGTTCCTGCATGCCTCTGAATGCCTTTTCCCTGAGCTCTAATGTAGTTTTGTCTCCTATCAGTGGCCCCCTCAAGGATCTCGAGGGTAAAAAGTAGTGAGCATACCATAGTAGATTTGGGCTTAACTTTGGGTAACAACTCTTTTCTGAATCTGTTTCAAACAATCTTTTGAGTACAGGGGCTACATAAAGCAGGCACAGAGAAAAGACAGATTGAGAGTTCAAGCAATTTGGATTCTGGTCTAATTAACTGTGTGACTTTGGGCAAGTTAATTTCCTGAAGCTTCAGTCTGTTCATGTGTAAAACAAGTGGATTTTATTATATTATTTTAAAGATACTCTTGGGACGCCTGGGTGGCTCAGCGGCTGAGCATCTACCTTCAGCTCCGGGCGTGATCCCAGTTCAGGGATCGAGTCCCGCATCAGGCTCCCTGGGAGGAATCTGCTTCTTCCTCTACGTCTCTGTCTCTCTGTGGGTCTCTCATGAATAAATAAATAAAATCTTAAAAAAAAAAAAAAAAAGACACTCTCAGCTCCAAAATCCTGTGATTATAATATACTATTCTTCCTCTTTCGATTAAATAAAGAAATCGGATTTAAAAGTAAGCAAATATTAAAATTAAGATAATTGTGAAAACAAGACAAATTTTCTTAAGGAGAGAATTACACTTAAAAAAAAATTGGCAACACTCCCATATATCCCTCTTAAAACAGCATGGGAGCTTTACTCACAAACAACTTGAGTGACCTAGCAGAACAAGGATCCTGTTTGGAGGGTCACAGTGCCATGTAATGACTAAGACCTTACACGTCAGACAAATCCTCACTCCTCTACGTACTAGTGAGTTGAATAAGTTACTCATATCTTTCAAACTAGTTTTTATTTCTTTTAAATAGAAATACTACATGAAGCTGGAAAAGTCAGTAAGGTATTATATGTAAACTGTTAATGACTAAGTCTATTACTGGCCATTATCAATTACACTGGCTATTAAAAACTCTGGGGGTGCCTGGTTGGTTCAGTGAGTAAAGCATGGGAGTTTTGATCTCAGGATTGTAAGTTCAAGCCCATGTTGGGTGTAGCAATTACTTACAGATAAAATCTTTAAAAAATAAAAAACATTTTCAAAGCACAGGGATAAATGCATATAAAAGCTGCACTGTTTCTTCTAGAAGGGTTATAAATGCCTTTCCCTATAGGGATAGGTAGGGGGATCGGGGATATGATATACAAGTAATCGCCATTATTTGTGGATTCCAAATTTGTGTTACTGACTTGCTAAAATTTATTTGTAACCTCAAAATCAATACTTGTGGCAATTTTGTGATCATTCACAGGCATACTCAGAATGGCGAAAAATCTGAGTCATTTGATACATATTCCAGCTGAGGTGCAACATTCAGCTCTCATACAGTGAACAAGTATAAGCATCTTTTTGGTTTATTTAATGTGATGCTTTTCATAGTTTTGTGCTTTTTATTATTTTTGCCATTTATTTTTCTTTTGAGAAAAGTATTTCATTAAAATTTTTAAAGTATAGCTGACACTTCTGATTTTGTCGTTTAAAATGGCTCAAGTATTCAACCAGCTGAAGTGCTGGTTAGTGTTCCAAAGCCAAGAAGGCTGTGTGAAAATACATGTGTCAGATAAGCTTCACTCAGACATATTAAATATAATGTCTTTGAACAAAAACCAAAAAAAGCCAAGGTTACAGGTTGATTGGCTAATGAAAATACTGTGACCAGAGGTCTGCAGGAACCTAACCTTGTATATCCTCTAGGAGCAACATTCTAGTATTTCCTAATTCAGTTCTTGGTGACTCACACAACAGAACCACCATGAATAATGAGGACCAGTGACTCTATTTCTGGCACATTAGGTGGTATTCAGTACACGTTTTCCCATAGAAAGAGAACTACACTGCCACTGTTAAGAGCATTTATCTCAAACAGAGGGATTTACGAACTTCTAGAACTTCCATATTAACATCTAGAATACTAGGATTTTTGCACAATTGACTCAAACATTTGCTGAAACTGCATTTATTTTATGCATTATAGTTTTAATTAATGAGTAGTAATGAACACACTAGAGGAAAAGATAAAAGTATGCATAGTGTCTGAAACATAATAGGAGCTTCATAAAAATGTCTTGTATAAATGGTTAAGTCTAACTTTTATAGGCTTCTAAAGGGACCTTGGGTTAAAATGGCAGATTGACCAAACATCTAATTTTGTTCCCTACTCCCAAAGCCCAACTAAAACAACATTACTGGGATTTTTAAAAGTCATAATCCCACTTGGATGGGGAAGATAGGAGAGGAGACAAATAGCAACAAAATTTTGGGATACAGTAAAATCAGTGGTCACTGACTTTAACTGACTCAAGAAAGCCAAATCCCTTGCCAGTGAGATCTGAAAACCAACATGATTTATACACTCCATGCTCAGATGTTAAGATGAGGTGGGGTGGCCAAAGCAAGGAAGAACAGGGTGAAAATATTTTTGAAAGGTTAGATTCTAGGGATGCCTGGGTGGCTCAGTGGCTGGGTGTCTGCCTTTGGCTCAGGACGTGATGCCTGCCTGGTCTGGTGACTGAGTCTGGCATTGGGCTCCCTGCGAGGAGCATGCTTCTCCCTGTCTGTGTCTCTGCATCTCTCTATGTCTCTCATGAATAAATAAATAAAATCTTAAAAGGAAAAAAAAAGTAAAGTTAGATTCTAGATATTTTCCCTCACTCCATGCTTCTAAATGACTGTTCCTCTTTCTCTGGAATGGAAGATACCAAACCAGTCAAAAGCATATGGGTACCACATAGCTAACAGGTCAATTACACAGCCAAAAAGACATCAAATGGTGCACAGTCTTTCCCTACTAGGTTCCTTCTACGCAGAAATGCCAAGGTCCGGACAGTACTCTGTAGGCAGGAATTTGGAAGATACTCCCCTGAGAAATGCAATACTTAAAGATCACTGATATGGGGATTATCCAACAAATGATATAGTCAGATGACCCTATTGTGATGCTAAGCAAACAAGTCTCACTCCCACACTTAAGAGCTCTCCAATCAGTTTTGCTGTCTCCTAATCTTGATTATGAGCAAATAACAAAGGATTACTAGAAATCTAAAGAAGGTCTTTAACATGGAAGACAGTGTTTAGAACAAGATAACAGGCCCAGAATGGAGTTGTTTATGCTAAGCCCCATGTCACCAAACTGAGACATTACTAAAGGTTGACTCGCCCAGGAATGGAATCCTAAACCATGTCAATCAGGAATCACCTGATCAGCACCAGTAAAGTAATCTGCCTGACAGACCCCTGCCATACCCTAAAGGAAAGTAACTTTGCAATAACCAACCCATTTTTTTCCTCGTATGATTTCCTTGTTCCCACTTCCTTCTTGCTTGTGTTTCATTTTGTGCAGCAACTTGGAGCTCCTTTCTGTCTGCTAGATTGGACGCTGCTCGATTCTAATTAATTTTTACCCAAATAATCCTTTGCAAGTTTTAATATGCCTCATCTTATCTCTTAGCAATAGCAAACTAAATAAGCACACAAAAAGCAACCTGGAACAAATGAGTTGTGCAGGGAGAAGGAAACATGAAGAAAAAGAAAAAAAAGAGATAAGGTGGGGAGAATATTAAGCTCACCAAAGAGACAGGAAAATATACTGCAACTGTGGAATAAGAACAGGATGCTCTAAAAAAAAAGTCCAAAGAACATAAAAAGAGATCTTAGAAAATAAAAATATGATAGTAGAGATAAAATATTCTATCAGAGGGTTGGAAAATAAAGTCTTTCGGAAAGTAAAGAAAAAGGACAGAGATGAAAAATAAGAGAGCACATATAAAATCAGAGACCACGTTCTGGAGGACCAACATCTAAGTAACAGGAGTTCCAGAAAGAAAACAGAAGAGTAAAGGAGGGGAAATTATCAACAAAATAATTTAACTTCTAGAACTGAAAAATATCAGTTGCGAGAAGGAATGGGTCTACTGAATGTCTAGCACTGATTTTGGTGAAAATCAAGCCAAGGCACATCTCTGTAAAACTTCAGAAACCTGAGGACTAAAAGATTCTACAAGCTGCCCAGGTGGGTGGGAGGGTGGGAGTTGGGATAAAAAAATAAAAACAAAACCCAAGCCAGGTCACATACAAATGATCAAGAATAATCAGGAAGGCTCTGGACATCACAAAACCAATACTGGAAACAAGCCAACAGAAAAACATCTGCAAGATTCTGAAAAAAATGATCCACATAGAACACTATATCTACCCCAGACAAACAAGTAATCCAGTGTGAGGGTAGAACAAAGCTATTTCTAGCCTGCAAAGCCACAACAATCTATTAGCCATGCTCCAATGGAAAGGAAGTGCTTTACATCAAAATAAGAGTAATCCCATATAAAAAGGTAAGCATGGAATGCAGAAAATGGGAACTGCCAAGGTGGAGAGACACCAAAAAAATTCCTAGGGGGCAGTGGTGAAGGAAGATCCTATGATGATAACTGTGTCCACGCAACCAGTCTTATTCAAGCAAATTGGCTCAAGGGCCAAGCCTTGTTCAAGAAGTCACCACCAGGATTCCTCCTGCCATGGAGAATACCTGGGTGAGGATTCTTAAATTAAGATTTCACTTTAATTCATGTTGAAGTAGAAAAATCCTCAACTGACAAAGTAACCATTTTCTATTAAACTTTGAAAAGTTTTTCTACAGAACTGTGTAATCATTTTATTTATTTATTAAATATTTTATTTATTTATTCGAGAGAGAGAGAGAGATAGAGAGAGAGAGAGAGGCGCAGAGACACAGGCAGAGGGAGAAGCAGACCCCATGCAGGGAGCCTTACGTGGGATTCGATCCTGGATCTCCAGGATCAGGTCCTGGGCCGAAGGCGGTGCTAAACTGCTGAGCCACCCGGGCTGCCCTGTACTCATTTTAAACTAACATTCCAAGAAAAAGGCAGTAGTGCAACATTAAAGGACAGCTTTGAAATTAATACTGCATTGTATGGTTACTTACAGCATTTTAAAAATCTGTAATGGGCTTTAGGCATAAACATTTTGCACCCTATGATTTATAAACAGGAGTTCCAATAACAAACAAAAAAAGGAACAATATACTTGGTTTTTGCCACCTTCACTTCCTTTATAAATAAGGTTGTTTGTCTCTCAAATGCCTTTTATGGAACTTGATTCTGTCATGCTGACAGCAGTAGAAGACCAAAATGATGTACTCTGCTATGAAAATGGCTGAGTAAGAGAGTGGACTATGTAGGCCAAGCAGATCACCTTACAAAAGGAAGCCAACACCCAGCCATTTGGGAACCTAAATTTGCAATGCGAAACAACACACCTTTAAATAAGCTTTTCTGCTATATTAACCAGCTCCCTAAAACTTCAATTTTTTTCTTTTTAGTAATTTCTACACCCAACATGATGCCTGAATTCACAACCCCTAGCCTAGATCAAGAGTCACAAGCCAGTCTAAAACCTCATTTTTTAAAAAAAGATTATTTATTTGTTCATAAGAGACATGGGCAGGGGGAGGGCAGAGACACAGGCAGAGGGAGAAGCAGGCTCCATGCTGGGAGCCCGATGTGGGATTTGATCCTGGGTCTCTAGGATCACACCCTGGGCTGAAGGCAGCGCTAAACCGCTGAGCTATCTGGGCTGCCCTAAAACCTCATTTTTAAAAGCAGATCTACATAGGGAGAAAAATCATATTTATAATAGGTCAATACTGTTTAGAATGTCAAAACACAACTCTTAACAATTTAAGTTGGAATGATATTCTCTCTTGATGTTATCAAATTTTTTCCTTACAAATTTAATGATTTCTACCATATAGCAAGCATGGTCAAACATGCCTCCAAAGGTCAGAAAGTAATAGCCTATTGGTTAAAGAAGCCGAACTATTAGAGGTATACAGACTTTACCTGCATTTAGTCTGGTTTTGAAGAGTGATTTGTTTTTGAGTTATTATTAATTCAAGTTACACTGTAGAGGCATACCATTGGGCGGGTGTGCACTTATTATTTTAGTTTTGTGTTCTTAATGTCAATTTGGTACAAGATTCAAACTTCAGAGTTTTGGGTGTATTTTATACAGAATCATTTAAAAATATTTTAAAAGTGGGCTACCTAGCTAGGTCAGTCGGTAGAACATGTGATTCTTAATCTCAGGGATGTGAGTTCAAGCCTCATGTTGGGCATAGAGACTACTAAAAAAATAAAACACAAAGATTAAAAGTGCCATTTAAACCCTTAATTATATATAATAGAGGAAAGAAAGGGATCCAATGCAGAATTACCAATTACCTCTGGCCACCAATCACCAATGATTATTATGTTTTACAGTGACTAAATAAAAAAGGATTTCAGATTAAAGCATTTATACTTAGTTTTACTAACAGGCTATCCAAATGAATGTGACTGGCCTGGTGAATATTCAGGCAACTTCAGGAGTCTTAGGAGAAATATCTTTGCAAAACATATATCTGAGAAAAGACTGGCATCCAAAATATACAAAGAACTCTTAAAACTCGACAATAACAACCCAATTAAAAATTTGGCAAAAGACCTCAACAGACACCTCACCAAACAAGATGTACAGATGGCAAATGAGCATATGAAATGATGCTCCACATTGTATCTTATCAGGGAAATGCAAATTAAAACAATGATAAACTACAACACATCTATTAGAATGGCTAAAATCCAAAACATTGAAAACCCCAAATGTTGGCAACAATGTGAAATATTAGGAGTTCACATTCACTGCTGATGAGAATGCAAAATAGTACGACCACTTTGGAAGGGAGTTTGGCAGTTTCTTACAAAACTTAACATACTCTTACCATATGATCCAGCAATTGCACTCCTTGGTATTTATTTACTCAAATGAGCTGAAAACTTATGTCTACACAAAAACCTGTATATGAGTGTTTACAGCAGGTTAATTTAGAATTGCCAACACATAGAAGCAACTGAGATGTCCTTCAATAGGTGAATGGGTAAACAAACTATGGTACATCTAGACAACAGAACATTATTCAGGAATAAAAAGAAATGAGCTTTCAAGCCACAAAAAAACATGGAAGAAACTTAAATGTGTAATACTATGTGAAAGAAGCCAATCTGAAAAAGCTATGTGTGTCATTCCAACTATATGACATTCAGAAAAAGGCCAAACTGTAAAAAGAGCAGTTGCTGCCAAGAGTCTGGGGTGTATACAGCGATGAAGAATAGATGGAGCACAGGAGATGTTAGAGCACAAAACTATCCTGTATGATACACTGTATGATACTACCCTGTATGATAATGATGAATGCATATCAGTATACATTTGTCAAAACCTACAGAATGTATAATACAGTACATTCTGTTCACCTGAACCTCCCCACAGCCTGGTTTGAGTCAGGCCTCCTTGTGGAGGACCCACTGTGGGTCCTACGGTGGGGAGAGTGGCTACCTCACCGTGACTCCATCAGTGAAAGAGGTGTGCAATAACCTTCCAAGTACCTACGTGTGTGTGTAACTTATTGAGTGGCCAAATCTGGTAAAGCTGTCAGGATGAACATGTGATTCTTTCTTTTAAATGTTAAAATAAAGATTTTAATAAAGAAAAAAAATAGTTAATAACTGTGTATCAATATTGGCTCATGGACTGTAATGCAAGCTATTTATAAGAGGAGAAACTGTAGGGAAGGATAAGGAGGTATGTGGGAACACTCTACTTTCTGCTCAATTTTTTTGTAAACCTAAAAATGTTCCAGAAAAGTATATTAAAATATAAAGTCTATCAAAACCAAATCTAATTTGATAGTTTAAAAGTGCTACTTACTCCCGTTAAATTTTAATACTGTCTGGTTTACTAACCAATGTTCTATAATAAAACATGACATTTTACATCCTAGCTTTCATGCTGCTAGTTCATCTGACAGTCCAATAAAATGGTTAAAATTCCCTAGTTTAATACAAGGCATTATAACACCACTATTCACAATGAAAGATGATGTAACTGACAGTGATTTTCTGCAGATCTAAATTGATTTTTTTTTAGTTAAAAAATTTTTTTAAAGTAAGCTCTACATCCAATGTGGGGCTCAAACTCACCACCCCAAGATCAAGAGTCATATGCTCTATCAACTGAACCAGCAAGGTGCTCCTTGGCAGATCTAAGTTAGAATCCATACTGTATCTATCTGATAAAAAAAAATTCTGCTAGAGGATCTGTGTAGGAAAAGTCTTTAAAAACTAGATTCAGGGATGCCTGGGTGGTTCAGCAGTTGAGTGTCTGTCTTCTGCTCTGGATGTGATCCCGGGTGATCCCAGGTCTCGGGATGGAGTCCCAAATCGGGCTCCCTTTGAGGAGCCTACTTCTTCCCTGTCTATATCTCAGCCTCTCTCTCTGTTTCTCATGAACAAATCAATAAAATCTTAAAAAAAAAAAAAAAAAAAAAAAAAGCTAGATTTATAAGGTCATTTCAAAGGAATGCTGTTTTAAATAGCTTACTGTTACTTTTTAAAAAAGAGTTATTTGGGCAGCCCGGGTGGCTCAGCGGTTTAGTGCCACCTTCAGCCCAGGGTGTGATCCTGCAGATCCGGGATCCAGTCCCACATTGGGCTCCCTGCAGCTAGCCTACTTCTCCCTCTGCTTGTGTCTCTGCCTCGGTCTCTCTACAACCCCTCCCCTGCCCCCGTGTCTCTCATGAATAAATAAATAAAATCTTAAAAAAAAAAAAAAAAGATTTATTTATTTATTTTAGGAGGGGAAGCATGTGCATGTAAGCAGGGGGAGGGGCAAAGGAGAGAGAAAGAATCTCAAGCAGACTCCCCTGCAGAGCTAGAGCCCAACTTGGGGCTCTAACTCATGACTATGAGACCATGACATACATGAACTGAAATCAAGAAATGGATGCTTAATTGAGCCACCTGGGCACCCCAGTTACTTTTATTATCCCCTGCCACCCAAATATTATATATATATATATATATATATATATATATATATATATATATATGATCAGCAAAATATATCTTAGTTTGCCTTATGGGTCTTTTATTTTGTATAGCATGCTCTGTCCTCTCAAAATTCTGAATACACTCTGGCACATTTTGACAACTGAAAATATTTTCTCTGTAAACTGCTATAGCTAACCATGCATTTGTCTCAGTTAAAAAAAAAACAATACTCACTTCACCTGAAGAACCAAAATTATTGTAAATTTTAGAAGATCTGTTGCTACATATGAAATAACAAAATGGGCAGCTAAAGAAAATATATCCAAAAATAATGCCAATATTATTTTTGGATAGGCCTAATGTTTTCATTCACAAACTTAATGCAGGAAATGACTACTCATATTTTACCACCTCTGACATCCTAAATTGGTTATGTTTTTTGAGCTAAATTCTCAAAAGAAATAGGCCAAAAGAATGTTATTCTAGAAAGAACACAAGTGATATCTGCTAAACAGGTCATTAATACCAACGAGGAACTCTACAACAATGGGGGGGGAGATGATACTGAACAATTTTATTTAAATTTGTGGAGACTGGGTTGGGTTATTTCCAATCACTCCTATCTTGATTCTGTTGTGTCTCGATTAACTGTTGTGTCTCTGTCACCTTCTTCAAGGATTCTCACTGTTCAAACACCATCGGTATCTTCTCTTTCACAGGCAACATACAAGTCACAGTCAACTGTACACTTTATATACTTATAATCAACATAAGATCTTAATGTAAGTTCCAGTACCATACGTACCATAAATACTCTTCAAAAGCAGTTTTCCAAAAATACTGGGAAGGGAACATGAGGGTCTGAAAATACATTAGCAGTAGCTGGAGACCAAAACAATAGTTGATAACACATGTATGTGGCTCCCAGCTTCTCCAAGTGTGATCAAATGCTTGAGGGCTGCAACAATATTTTAACTACCTGTGCAGAATGGCAGACTAAAGAAAAGAACACTACTTTTGAAAGTCAGGAAAGGAGAGTTTTAACTAGAGGTTTCATGGGCAGCTCTGCTTTAGACTATTTATATGACACCAGAAGTTTCCCAACTTGAACTTCTATCACAGAAAATCAGATTCATTCACTCAATAACAAATATGTGAGTGCCTACTATGTGCCAAACATCATTCTAAATGCTTGAGATACATCAGTGAACAAAACAGACCCCTGCCCTCTTGGAGGGAACACTAAAGTGAGGAAAAACAAATCATAATAAACATAATACATTACCTTTAGGGTATGTTGGAAGGCAATAAATCTATGGAAACAAAAGGAGCAAGGAAAGGAGGATGAATAAAGTCTATATGGGATGGAGGGAGAACTGCAGGTTACAGTAGTCAACAGGGTAGTTAAGGTAGGCTTCACAGAGAGGTTAAAAAAAGAGCCAAATGTTTAGAAAGTGAGGGAATTAACCAAAGAGGGCACATCTACTTATGACTCCTAACAAGGATTCCCTATAGATCAAGACAACACACATGAGGTCCTCAAAAGGGAAAGACTATCACTTGGTTGGGTACCTACCAACTGTGTGTTAGGTCCTGTGTATGTACTTATGTCTATCTCACTTCCTATACAAATTTAAGACAGGATATTAAAATCCCATTGGTAGTTCTCTTTTTTAAAAAAAGTAAAACACAAATATAAACTCTACATGAGTTAATTTAAAGGTTACCAAAAAGAAAGATAAATTATATATATAAAAGAAATTATATATATATATACGCACACATATATAATTCACCCAACTAATGCTGTTTTTTAAAATTAACAATGGTCTACTGTAAGATACTTCCAAAAAAAGTCCATATGACATCTGCAGGCTGTAAAAGATGACCTGAAATCGACAACCTAGCAGTTGAAATAAAAACAACAGTAATAATCCCAGAAATAGTCATGATGTGACCTAAACCTCTCCATATAACCTAACAAATCTCACTTATTTGATGGGGAGTTCAATTTACTCTTCCTTTTGGGGGAACAAAAATCAACTCCTGTAGATTAGGAACATGAAATATTCCTTTATTGAATGGTACAAATGCAAATTAAATTTTCAGACAAATGTTTCTCTGAAAATGTCCATAAGAGCTTATGAAACAAATGAGATTAAAGAAATTAGTTCCAAGGAAATAAAATGACTGTAGAACTATTCAGCTCAATTGGAAACAATTATTTTAGGATATGGCTGTGAGTTAAGCAAAAACAAACCCCATATAATAGGTTTGGGTTTTATTTAAAAAAAAAAACAAAACAAAAAAAAAACCAAACCCAGGTCCCAGTAAGAATAACTGTAAAATTACCTTCTGGAACTTAAACCTGTTCCTACTTTGGTGATTAGGTTTAAGGTGAAGTGCTCCTAACTATACATTTTCAGAAAGTTAAAAGATTTCCCAAACTATAATGAAGGGAAGTTCTGTATGCATTTCCCTACCAAAACTAATCAACAGTGCTCAATAAAGTTTAGGACTGAACAATAAATGACAATGACACTCAAAGACTGAGATGGATAGCTTTTCAAGAACCTTGCCCTTGGCATGAAGAAGCTTTACCTGCCACCTGGGAGAGTTAGGAGCAGCCCCTGAAACAAGTTATTGGGGGGTGGGGGGAGGGGAGTAAGGAAGTCCTGAAGCATTTAGCCTTTACAGCCACAGTTGGCACTACTTTTTACACACCGTTGCTTCCCCCCCTCCCCCATCACACTGCTTTTAACAAATTAATTCTCAAATGTAACCTGTCTGTAACTACCCTGGCACACAAATGCACAAATATATTCTCATTTGAGTGGTGATGATGGTAGAAGTATTGCATACAGCAAGAATCTCAGAGTTGCTTGTCAGTTTCATGTCCTACAGTATGTAGGCTTTGGAGAAAGGCAGCTATGCTAGCAGTTGCCTTTGCACGGGCAATGCACTAAGGATGACATTGTGTCAGGCTTTTATAGTTACCTGAGCAACAACTGAATCTCAGAGAACAAAAGTTCATTAAGTTAGGAAGATTTGTGTTACACAGGAAGAAAAGTCACTTAATTATACATGTGAAAATTAAACTTTACAGTGTGAGAAAAATAAATTCATTTCCCTAGGATGTTAATATCTGGAACTAGTGTGTCAATGTAGGAGACTTTCTAAAAAGCATAATTCAACAGTTCAGTAGAAACCAGAAGTGGACAGAGATTAGCAAAACTTTAGAAAATTACTTTGAATTGTGGGAGCTTTCAGGACCCTGTTCCTATCTAGGGACCTTTCATTTGCTACTGCTACCAGAAGTCCCCAGGTCCAGGGGCAGTGTTTCTTCGTGGTGACTCAACAACTATGTTTGAGACCACATATTCAGTACCAGTACTCTCTGGGGTACTGGCTTTTTTTTTTTTTTTTAAAGATCTTATTTATTTATTCATAAGAGACAGAGAGAGGGGGGCAGAGACACAGAGGGAGAAGCAAGCTCCCTGTGGTGAGCCCAATGCAGGACCCCAGGATCACCACCTGAACCAAAGGCAGATGCTCAACCACTGAGCCACCCAGGTACCCCAGGTACTGGCTTTTTAAAGGATCCTGTGAGGAATTAGATGGTTTCTTTGAAATAATCCCACCATATCCTCCCATTCTGAGAGTGTGTCATTACTAAAGCCTGAGACATCTTCCAAAGTATAAAATATTAAATTCAGGAAGACTCTGGCACAGACATTTTTGATAGGATGGTGAATTCTGGCTAATACTCATTTTTTTCTGGAAGAGATGGAAAAAAAAACCACACACACACAAAAACAAAAACAAACCCAGAAAAGCTCATTCCCTCACCTTGTATTAGCTTGAGCTATACGAAAATGCCAAATATCCAATCATTCTTGATCTACAAAAATGGCAATTTTATGTGGTTCAACCTAATATATAAAAATAATACTTTAAAACACCTTCAGGGGATCCCTGGGTGGCGCAGCGGTTTGGCGCCTGCCTTTGGCCCAGGGCGCAATCCTGGAGACCCGGGATCGAATCCCACATCAGGCTCCCGGTGCATGGAGCCTGCTTCTCCCTCTGCCTGTGTCTCTGCCTCTCTCTCTCTCTGTATGACTATCATAAGTAAATAAAAAAAAAAAAAAAAAAAAAAAATTTTTTTAAACACCTTCAAAAAAAGAAAAAAAGAAAGCCTTCAAAGTACTATGAAATTTGTGTTTTGCTTCTAATTTTTTTTTTAATTTTTTATTTATTCATGATAGAGAGAGAGAGAGAGGCAGAGACACAGGCAGAGGGAGAAGCAGGCTCCATGCACCGGGAGCCCGACGTGGGATTCGATCCCGGGTCTCCAGGATCGCGCCCTGGGCCAAAGGCAGGCGCTAAACCGCTGTGCCACCCAGGGATCCCTGTGTTCTGCTTCTAATGAAGGGCTAGATTTCAACTTAAAGAGCACCTTTAAAGAGCAATTTTAAAGAGCACTTAAGGTTGTAGGCCCAACATGAGGCTTGAGCTCACAACCTGGATATCAAAAGTTACATGCTCAACCAACTGAGCCATCCAGGTGCCCCTTGATTTCAATTTCAGATCAATATATTAGATATTAGGGTGAGTGCTATTACAAATTTGGTAAACAATCTGACTTGAAATCTACCTATTCTAAATCTACTTTCCACTTATAATACAAACCCTCTGTCTCTTTGGTTTTTAAATACATCGTGCTCATTCTGGGCTTACAGGGCCTGCTTACCACTCCAGTTTTGATTCATATTCATTTCTTTCTTTTTAAAAAATATTTTATTTTTAAGTAATCTCTACACCCAATGTGGGGCTCGAACTCATGACCCGAAGATCGAGTCCCATGCTCTACAGACTGAGCCAGCCAGGTGTCCTGATTCTTGTACATTTCTGCAGATATTCCAAGTGTGTTTAATAATGTGTTTGAGGGGGCAGCTGGGATAGCTCAGTGGATGAGCACCTTTGGCTCAGGTTGTGATCCTGTGGTCCTGGGATCAAGTCTCACATCAGGCTCCCCATAGGGAGCCTTCTTCTCCCCTCTGCCCATATATGTCTCTGCCTCTCTGTCTCTCATGAATAAATTAAAATATTAAAAAAAATGTGTTTGAGTATGCCCATCAAATCCAACCTGTTAAACTTGTGCTCAAATCTTCTGCAACTTTATTCTTTTTGGCTCCTTGCCTTATAACGATTCAGTGACTTTTTTTTACTATGATTATGGATTTCTAGTTTTGCTCTATACTTCTAGTTCTCATTTTTTTAATTCTGAAGCTATTTTATGAGGTGCATACAAGTATAGGAACTGAATCTCTTGTTAGTGACTTTTTGATCTCTAAAGGCTTTTTTCCATGTTAAAGATTATTTACTTACTTTTTAAAAATTTATTCATGAGAGACACAGTGAGGCAGAGACCTAGGCAGAGGGAGAAGCAGGCTCCCTGAGGGGAGCCCAATGCCGGATACAATCCCAGAACCCTGGGATCACGACCTGAGCCAAAGGCAGATGCTCAACCACTGAGCCACCCAGCTGCCCTTACACGGCTCTTCTTATCATCATTTATTCTTGGTTCATGTGCTACCTCCTCAGGGATTCCTTCCCTGATCACAAAGAGCTACCATATATCATAGAGCTTCCATGTAAATGTTATTCTCTAAAGGCTTTTTCATTTAACCAATTACTGTTATCAATCTTTCTTGCTACTTTGTAGACTTTTTTTTAACCATTGATGTCGTTGATGAAGAGAAGTTCTTAATTTTAATAGTCCAACTTATCATTACTTTGCTTTATTAGTATTTGCTTGCCCTGTTTAACAGATCTTTTCCTAAGACAACAAACCTATTCTTTTTTTTTTTTTTAAACTTTCGTTTCTTTTTTACTTTCACCTTTAGGTCTAAAAGCAGTTGGGGGATGCCTGGATGGCTTAGCGGTTGAGCATCTGCCTTTGGCGCAGGGCGTGATCCCAGAATCTGGGATTGAGTCCCACACTGGGCTCTCTGCGAGGAGCCCGCTTCTCTCTCTGCCTGTCTCTCTCTCTCTCTGTGTGTCTCTCATGAATAAATAAAATCTTTAAAAAATAAAATAAAATAAAAGCAGTTGGAAGTGAAGTGACCATGTTGTGGAGGCAATGATCAAGCTTTACTTCTTTTATATGATTATTTTTATTCCACTCAAACTGGATTTTAACTCTGAGATTACTTAGTACTTGTGATTTCTAATGTACCCTGGACTCATTCTTCCTTCTTCCTTTCTGCTATATTTGTCTTACTTTTCTGCTTTTTCTTTCCTTTTTTCATATTTTAAAAAAAATTTTGTTAGTTTTTAAATTCTATTTTTCTCAAAACTAGTTACCACACACTCTTAAGCATAAGTCCAAAGTTAGGCAGTAGTTTATCCCTCCTTCTGAATAACACAATGGCCTTAGAACACATCTATGATCACTTCTGTGTTACGTTTGTTATTTTGGTTATGTCTTTTTAGTTTATTTTGGTTTTGTCTTTTTAGTCCTAAAAATTAGACATTACTATTATTTCAAACAATATTTAGATATGTTTATGTTTACCAATTTCTTTGCTCACATAACCAAACCCTTCTAGGATATTTTCCTTCTTAAGAATCCTTTATAATAGTTTTTAAAGATTTACTGAGTGAAAAAGTTTCTGTTTATCTAAAAATGACTGATAATGCCTTCATTCTTGAGATTCTTTTTTTGGGTATACAATCCTAAGTTAGCATTTATTTTTCTCTGTACTATCTTTTGGCTTCCATGCTGCTGTTGAGATGTCTCTCTCCCATGCTCTCCTTCAAGGTATGTTAGATATTCCAGATTCCATGTCCTTTAACCATTCATCTTTTTCCTGTGCCCATCTCCCTGGGCTATATTCTGAATAATATCTTTAGATCTTCCAGATCTCTCTCTTCCTTGCTATGTCTAATATACTAACCTATCCACTGGGTTAAAAATTTCAATGGTTATATTTTTAAACTTACATTCTACTTGATTTGTCAATTGTGCCTTGTCATTTTTTATAACTCCTTGCTTGATTTTTCTTTTAAAAATTCATTACTCTTGGGGATTTGTGGGTGGCTCAGCAGTTTAGCACGTGCCATCGGCCCAGGGCGTGATCCTGGAGTCCCGGGATGGAGTCCCATGTCGGGCTCCCTGCATGGAGCCTGCTTCTCCCTCTGCCTGTGTCTCTGCCTCTCTCTCTCTCTCTCTCCTCACTCTCTCTCTCTCTCTGTGTCTCTGCCTCTCTCTCTCTCTCTGTGTCTCTCATGAATAAATAAAGTCTTAAAAAAAAATTCATTACTTTGTTAAGCATTTCAGACATAGTTTGTTTTAATTCTCTAATGATCTGCAGTATCTGTGAGGTATCGGGGGTGGGGTGGGGGAGATGGGGGTAATCTAAAACTGTTGTTTCTAGTTTCTGCTCAAGCCTTTTCTGTGTGTGGGATAATATGAACTGCTAATTGGTCAATATAAATCTTGGAAATCTTGAGTACCTAGGTTTTCTTGTTTCTGCTAATGGCCAGGGAGTGCTAACAACTCTAGTTGTTTTCTAGGGTCACGGATTAACAAAGAAATTTCAGCATTAGCTTCTTCCCTTTGCAGTAGGGACAAGTGTTTAGTTTTGGCATTTGACCCTAGAGTGATGTTCATTCTAACACTCCCCATACTTCAGTTTGAGTGGATTCATTGAAATTAATTAATAGGGCTGGGGGACTTGGAGATTTCCCTTGTTTCTTGTAAGCTTGTCAATGCTTGTTCAAATTCTAACAGATTTACTTACATAATAGTGACAGGGTACTTCAGAAAAGTTAGTTTGCCACACAAAAGGAAATGGAACTCTAATTTTTGCTCCCAAGGGACTTTCCTTACTTTTTTGATAAAAGGTTGACTGTGTATTTAAAAGGCATTATTTTAATTTTAATATTTTACTCAACATTTTTGAGTGTTATATAGAAGAATTTTAAGTAATGTACACTGCCATTCTGTTAGAAATTTCAGTAGTCCTGTTTTCTCCCCCCAAAATGTTACACTAGATCTCTTCCATTTTATACCCATGTGGTTTTCTATACCTACTCGCAGAATGTTGCATTTATTTGTATAACATTTTTACCCTGTCAGATTTGGAGAATTTTTTTACTTAATATATTGAGATCTTTCTAGTTCCCATTATCAAACAATCCACTGCTTTACCCTGTATATAAACAGTGTATTAACTTATATTCCAAAAGTTATTTGTTTATATGATCATTTCCTTTATTACTCTTTGAGATTAAAAAATAGGAAATACCTTAATTACTTTTGATTTCTGAGCTCATGATGGAGTATATAACTCACAGGGGGTATTCAATAAGTGCATATTGAATGAATGTCCCTAAGTCACTGATAAAAATATTAAACAGGATAAGCTCATGGTCAGAGCCCTGAGCCATAGGAGGGACTTGGTTTCTAGCTATCAATGATCCATTAAATAGCACTCTTTGTTATAGTCATTCAACCTATTACTCAATTCAGTGATTCAACAAATATCTAAGACTAAGATAATTTCTTAGATAAATACCTAAGAAATTTTACATTTCAGCCAATTATCTAATGTCTATGACAATATTCTGAGAGATTTTATCAAATGCTTTGCGGAAATCCAGATATAGTCTATCTACAGCATTTCCCTTTTCTACTAGCCTTATTGACTCATCTTAAATCCTTCATGAAGCCTTTTTGAATATTCAGATCAAACTGATCTCTTTAGCACAACCTTGAACTCAGCAACACATTTTTACACTTTATGTGCTATTTTTTTGCCTTATCAACTGAGTTTATAAATTACTTTTCCATAAGTTATTTTTTGCCATTTAAAAACTAATTTAGGGCAGCCCAGGTGGCTCAGTGGTTTAGTGCTGCCTTCAGCCCAGGGCATGATCCTGAAGACCCAGGATTGAGTCCCAGGTCGGGCTCCCTGCATGGAGCCTGCTTCTCCTCTGCCTGTGTCTCTGCCTCTCTCTCTCTCTCTGTCTCTCATGAACGAATGGATAAATAAAATCTTAAAAAAAAAAAAAAAATAAATGATTTATTTTAATTAAAAAATTCTACAGTAAAAAAGGATTTTATTTTTTTATTTTTAAAAAAAGATTTATTTATTTATTCATGATAGACAGAGAGAGAGAGGCAGAGACACAGGCAGAGGGAGAAGCAGACTCCATGCCAGGAGCCCGACGCGGGACTCAATCCCGGGACTCCAGGATCGCACCCTGGGCGAAAGGCAGGCGCTAAACCACAGAGCCACCCAGGGATCCCTAAAAAAAGATTTTAAAAAAGAATATCTTCCCTCCACCTAATCCTTTGTTTCCTTTTCTAGAGTCAACCACTGTAAAACTTGTTTTTATCCTCACAGAAATTTTAACAACTGCAGAACTGTGTGTGTGCCCACAGACACAAATACCTATGTTTCTACACAAAGAGAAACAATTATCTTACACAAACAGGAACATTTTGTATTTAGTTCTAGACCTTGCATTCTTAAATTAACAATACAAATGGGTGATTTATTTCCATATCCACACATATAAATATACCTTATATCTGAATGGCTACACGAAATTCCTTTAACCTAGTATGGTGATAAAGCATACCAACAGAGTGATGCTGAGTACTCCCTGCATTCCTTAAAAACTGTTTAGGGTTTGGGACTTGTGAGATTTAATATAGTGTTAAAACAAATAGCAAACAATCAATAAATTACTGCTTTCCTAGAGCACAGTCTTTTAAAAGTGAGAAATCTCATCTCTAGTCCCACCCTTACTAGGGAAAATGGAAGGGAAGAAACAGGAAATAGAAATCCTATTTCTTCAAAGTAAAGTAATGAATATTTGTAAAAGAGACGTATTCAATTATAGAAATCCAAAGAATAAAGAAGCCTATATGTTTCTCAGATGATGTGAAACAGAATATTTTGAAGATCCACCTTAGCATACTATCACTACAGCCCTAAATATTTTATATGACGACACCCAAAGGAACTTCTATAAACTATCAAGTTCTTAATTTGTGACAAGCCTGGGAAAGCCACATTGTATGCCAATTCCTTAAAAACACAAGAAGTTATTTCATATCTTTCTCAAAAAAATAACCAAGCTGAATAGAACAGCAAGTGAAGCTAGTGAGAAACCATAAAGTTCTCTAGTTAAATGGTTCTTGAAGTATAGTCCATGGACGACCCCAGAGAGTTACTGAGACACTTTCAGGTTTATAAGATCCAAGCTACTTTCTTTCTTTTTTTTTTTTTTAAAGATTTTATTTATTCATTCATGAGAGACACAGAGAGAGAGAGAGGCTCAGACAGAGCCTCTGAGAGGCACAGACACAGGCAGAGGGAGAGGCAGGCTCCATGCCCGGGTCTCCAGGATCACACCCTGGGCTGAAGGCAGCGCTAAACCACTGAGCCACCCGGGCTGCCCAAGATCCAAGCTACTTTCAAATTAATACTAAGATGTTACTTATCTTTCTCACTGTATTGACATTTGCACAATGGTATACCAATGGTACAAAGGCCAGCGCTGGGTAAAATTACCGGTATCTTGGTACAAACCAAGGCAGATGCATCAAAGTGTGTTAGCAATCATTGTCTTCCTCATCGTCTCATACTTATTAAAAAAAAAAAAAGAGGCCAGTTTTCACTTAAGAATGTCCTTGATGAAGCAGAAAAATTATTTCTCCTAAATCTCAACCTTGAGAACGTATCTTTAATATTCTTTTATTTTCTTTAATATTCTTTATGACAAATAGGAAGCACACATAAAAACTTCCACTGCATACTAATGGCTTTTCATGTAATAAGGACAGTTCAGATATGGTTTCCATTCTATACTGCAGCTCACCTTTACAAAACTACTCCTTGTCAAAGAAGTATCAAAGAAGAATATCCATAATTATCTGTAAGGCTAATAAAATATTCTTCCGTTTTCCAACTACATATTTGTGTGAGGCTGGATTTTGTTCATATACTTCAGACAAAACAATGTATGGTAATGGACTGAACACAGAAGTAAATATGAGAATTCAGATCCACTCTATTAAGCCAGATATTAAAGAGTTATAAAAAACAAAACATAAATATGGGGTCCTGAACCAAAAAATCTGACAACTACTGGAGTTAATGAAAAACATCCTTTGGCAAGCCCTGTTCCACTTTACACACAGTAGGACTTAACTACCTGATTTTTCTTACTTAGCAAGAAATATTTTAGAATATTTCTTGGGGCACCTGGCTGGCTCAGTCGGTAAAGCATGCAACTCAGTCTCAGGGCTGTGAGATCAAGGCCCAAGATGGCAGTAGAATTTACTTAATAAAAAAATAAATAAACAAAAATAATGAATACCTGTATATTTTCTCCAATATTGCAATGAAGGACCTAATGAATTATAAGGTGAACCCTAGTCAAGTCCAGAAACAGAACTTTACCACCTACCCAGAAGCCCTTTCTCTGTTGTCCCATTCTCAATCATAATAATATCTTCCCACTCTTGTTGTATGTAACCATTAATAACCATTATCCTGATTTATATTAATCACTTCTTTGACATTTTCTTTTTATGGTGTGCTTCCCTTGACACTGCAGTTTTGTTTTGCCCATGTAAAGAAATTTTGGTGTCTTCTAGGTCTCTTTTAAGCTATAGGGAGAGCCAGCATCCCCTTCACTTCCCTATAATTTATTCAACTGAAGGACCCAGGCTATTTTACCAATAGAGTTCCTCAGGTTTGGATTCTGTTAACTGCATAGTACTGGTGTACTTCAGCATGTTCCTGTGCTTGGTATAACCTAAAAATTGACAGATGAATCCAGAAATTGGATTACATTCAGGTTTGTCCCTCTTTGGGAAGACTATAGGAGACATGTAATGCCCAATAATTTGGTCTTTTTGCGATCTTGGGAGCCACTGATGCTCACTGCCTGTATCTATTCAGTCAGTGGAGACTGTAAAATGGTGAATTTTACAATTTATTTTTAATTTATTAATTGGAATACATTTATAAAGTGATTCTTTCCCTCAGTTACTATTTGGTTATCATATAGAAAAGTCAGGGGAAATACTTGATTCTTTTCCTTTACAAGTTTTCAAGATAATGAATTGGTTTCCTATCACCCTCTGACAGTGACCAATCATTTTCATTATTACTTTTAAATATCATTAAGAATTAATGGATTTAAACATACTTGATTGATCTTCCTGCCAAATTTTCAAACAGCACTTTTAGGCCACCAAGGGCTAGATTTAAGTACATTAGATTTACAAAGATCAGCTTCACACCTAAAAAGGTAACTCTCCATAAGCAAAGACATTTTAGTTATGGAAAAGGCTGATAACTAATTAGTTCTTACACGAAAAAATTCAAGGTAGATTAAAAAATATGATTTTCTTAACATTTACGTGGAGATAAGAAGTTCAGATAAAATTTAAAAGGCTGGGAAGTGTTTGCTAATTCTATTTTTAAAAATTCTTTAATGACTTCCCCTTGATTTTCAGAATATAATGAAAGTTCATTAGCTTAGCTCATAAAGCACATCACCACTTGGTCTCTTTGGCCTCATCTCTGGCCACTGTGTCTCACTAACCCTCTCATCTTTTTGGGTAATATAAATTAAAAAAAAAAAAGTCTGTTTTGGTGGTGCTGTTTTCATGATATAATGTTAAAAAAATTATCCATATACATCTAAATGCAGTTCATATGATAATTATTTTATAAGAATCTAATTCCAATTAACTCCGGCACTAAAAACAACAACACTGCCACCCAACTGTTGGAAGTAATTATTCTAGTAATCTCTACACCCTACATGGGGCTCAAACTAAAAACCCTGAGATCAAGAGTTGCATGCTCTATTGACTGAGCCAGCCAGGCACTCCTGAAAGTAATTACTCTAATGTAATTTTAAAAATCCAAAAATAAGTTACTGCTTAAAAATCCTGAGCACATTCTATAGGCAAAGTCTACATCCACCTATCTTTAAGTTACAAAGGTACAATATAAGAATAAGTGTATGAAGTTTCCAAAAGGGAGAAGTATCATGTTTCCAATGGGGTAAAAAAATACATAAACAAAAATCTTGTTTTTACTAAAAGGACAAGATTTTTCCAAAAAGTTATTTTCCACAACACAAGGCAATTATTGTCAAAATTTTAAAGAGATTTAAAATGCGCCTCATTCTCATTAAGTACACACGAGACCTGAACAATTGTATATAACAATGTTTCTCAATCTGGGATCCTCAGAAACAGTCTTATTGTTCTCCACAAGAATTTTATAATGATGTATTTCCACTTTTCGGATTGTTGGAAAAAAACAACAACAACCCATATTTTGGATCATTTGGCTGATCACCTTTAATACTAAATGCTATCTCATGATTTTGAGCTCACATACTTGCTTGAGGTTTACCAGTGCCAAGTAGTTGTACTTTAATAATTGAGGGCTAATAAAAATGGTGCAGAGGTAGATTTAATATGTAAATGAGGTGTCCTACAAAGTAAAGGTCAAGTTATAATATAAACGAGAGTTTCCTAGTCCTTGGAATACAAAAAAAAAAATGGTGGAGGAATTGGGTCATCACATGACACCCGTAGTATTGACATGGTGAACTCAAAATAGAACTTATGGAAACTTCATAATGGGTGTGGGGTTTCTTTTTGGGGTGAGGACAATGTTCTGGAACTAGACAGTACTGATAATTGCACAACACTGTGAATACACTGGAAAAGCTGAGTTATAGATTTTAAAATGGTTAATTTTATGCTTGTGAATTTTATCTCAATAAAAAAGAAAGAACTTAGAGCACATCAGTCAGTATTACAGATATCATCACCTGATATATTAAATGTATGTTGCGAATTGGAATATAATTGATCTTATGGTTTGTTTTAAATTTGTAACTTGTTTATAATTGCAGAAGAGTGACAGCCCTATAGAATTTATGTCTAGTTTTATGTTTGTTAATATCTCTTACATTAAAGCCAAAGTAATTTAATCAGTGCTGGGGAATCGGTGACACACCATCTGCCCCCATAAGAGGGACTATACAGTAAGAAAGTTTGAGAAAAACTGTTATGCAAGATTCATAAACATCATCCACATCCTATTTCTCTGAAACTTTAGAAAGTTTAGTAATAAAACAGTTTAACACAAATGGGACTTAACACAAAATTTCTCTTCTTTATATACCACACCAAGACCTCTGAAGATTCTCGTTCACCCCTGCAACATTTCTACCGGCAAAAAGTGAATACCAATTTGAACACAGCAGCTGCTCAATGCTTTAAAAAAGAGGAACAAAGATACCAAGAATCGGGCACTGAGAAACAGAAATGGAGATTCCATGTTGGTCCAGGGTACTTCAGTTTTCTGTTGATCCTCTACAATTAAACAAAGTCACTAGTCAATAACTTCTAGTGATTTTAGCTAGCCTTTCAGTAATTAATAAACTCAAAAAAGGAATACCTTCCTTGCTTTGACAACTGGTAGGCTGTTATAGACAGGAACACTGCAGTGATCATAACAGTGATACGAACAGGAAGCAAGCAGCCAAGAGCTACTTAAGAATCCTAAACAACTAGACAAGCACAGTTTGAAAAGTATACTAAGCTCAGCTCCTATGGGGTCAAGCCAGCAAAACATGAGATATCAGTCTCTCCTATTATGTGAGTACTAAGATTTAATATTGGTAGTAGAGAGATCAAAAGTACTTCTGCCTGAAACATAACAGATCAAGATGTTTTAAAAAGCAAATAAAAAGTTTAATGACTAAACTCAAGTGTGTTTTGGAAATACATTAATAAACCCAAATAAGACTGACTGATTCAATCAATATGAATTTGTGTGTGCTCTATGGTGGTTAATTTACAATCTACCAATAATTATGTAAATTACACACGTTATAAACATTTTCTATCCATGTTGACAATTCCAGAAGATATGCAAGTTTGAAATTTTTTGAGCTCTTATTGTGCTAGGCATTTCAAATAGAGTACCATTTTGGAACTCATAGAGACTACAGGTTCACAGGTTGACGACAAAGTTAAGTTGTTTTATTTTGCTGACCCTGGTAGGTAGTAGCAATGCACTTACACAGGTGGTGAGTAGCCTAGCTACTCAACATTTACCTCTTAACTTTCATAGACCTTATTTCCTCTTTCAAATGGAAAAAACAAAAATTCTGCCTACAGAGCAGTGCATGTTCCACACTGGCTACTAACAGAATTGCATGGATAAAAGAGCTTCCAGTGACAAGTTAAACAACACGAAGAGTAGTTTTCATCTGAAGAACTTCTAAGGTGAAGTTCAGTATGCTAATGTACACCATGAATTTCTGAGTAAGAGACACTATCTGTAGTTTCCCAACTTCTAAGACCAAATAACCCTTTTGTGTATGGAATAGGTGACAGACCAGTGAGCCAAGAAATATAGTACTTAGCAAATGCTGCTACCTTGGTTTCACAAAATTTGAAGATTCATGGAAGTCTGGGGATTAATCTTTTGAGACTATCACAGAATAGGTATGATTTAGTCATTATAGTACCACACATTATCATCCTTTATACAGCAGAAATCCAGTGACCTGGATGTGATGAAGTACTGCAGATTCAAACTGCTTCTGCGAAACAAGAGGGCAATAATTGTTCTGCTGATTTTATCTTCTGGGTGTAAAGAGAAGTCATGACAGTGGAAGAAATAATTACTAGTAACCCCTAAATGACTGTTAATCAAAATCAGTTGGGGGTGTTCTTAAAAAAAATGGCACTGGTGACGTTTAGTGTATACTGCACGACTGTAGGGAATAGTTCATTTGTGGGTTTGAATTTGTACTCCACAACTTACTAGGTAAGTGAAATCGGGAAAGTTAGGTAACCTCTCTGTACCTCAGTTTTCTCATCTATAAAATGAAAATAATAACATGAACCTTTGTTGTCATGAGGCTTAAATGAGATACTGCACACTTAGCAAAGCACCTGCTATGTGAAGAGGGCTCAGTGTACACTGCTTTTGCTACTCCTGACCAGTCCTCTACTGGTGATCAGGAGTAAAGGTATTAGGAAAGAAGAGGCCTATGATGTTGTTTCAGGGGTATACACTGCATAAAAATGGGAAAGAAGGCCCCAAGGGAGAGAACAGAGAAGCAACTAACAAAACTAAGGAAAGCACATTAAAGCCCTGGGATCTGCGGAAATTGAACAAAGAAATATCCTGCTCATACAGACTCCTCACAGGGACTCTGAATGGATATGAGTGGGGCCACAGATTTAGTTTAATCAGAAGGCAGTCCCAATACCTCAGACAACATTTCACATAACAAGAAAACTACAGCTCCGACAGTGAATTTGCCCAAGGTTAGACTGCTATTAAAATTTAGATGTGGCCTCAAAGCCAATGCTCCCTCCACTAAATCAGACTGTATAACATAATAAATTCCTCTTAAAATCCTATCTATGAGAAAGAAGCAAAAAGCCACGGAATTTAGTGAGAAAGAATATACATACCAACAAATATATTTGTGTACGTCTGTTTGTATTCAGCAGAAAAGGAGTGTTGGCAAGAGACCTATACTTCGGATTTATTTTTATTTTATTTAAAAGATTTTACTCATTTATTCATGAGAGACACAGAGAGAGTGGCAAAGACATAGTCAGGAGCCTGATGAGGAACTCAATCCCAAGACCTTGGGATCATGACCTGAGCCGAAGGCAGACGCTCAACTACTGACCCAGCAGGTGCCCCCACACTTGGGAGTTTAATACTCAAAAGTTTTAATCCCAGCTCTCACTGACTGAGGCTGTGGACAACAAGCTTAATTTCCAACTAGTCTGCTCACCTGGGAAAAGACTGCACTTTGATTAAAAAAAATCAAAAGAAATCACGCATTTGAAGATACACTGCAAATTAAATTTAAACTTCTGGTTCCAGCAAAATGGCAAACTAGTTAGCTTCCAACCTTTGGACACAAACATCTAGAGCTGCTATTTAAGTAAGACAAAAATTATTTTAAATGCAAGGCTATAGAACTATATAACTAAAGAGAAGAAACCAACTAGGGCACAAAACTAAGGAAACTAAAAACCAGAGAAGCAAGCATGTCCTGTGACTCTCCCAGTGCAGATGGGGCATGCTGCCTGTTGGTCTTGGTAATCTAGGGGCTTATGTTTTGATACCAGCCCAAGGACTAGAGATGCTCTGAGCCTGCACTGGTGGGGGAGCTGGAAACAAGTCCTCAGGGATTCTGGATTCCTACCAGAGAATAAAGTAGCTCAAAAAGAGAGTGGACTAAAAATAATATTGATACTAAAATATAAGTAAAATTTGCTCACCAAACTGGGAGATAACACGAAGGCTTGTCTACCTCAATCTGAACTTTAGTAAAAGAAAAAAATATCCAAGAATCTCTAACCAAGGACTGGTGTCATACTCCAGTTTTGGAAATCCCAGGTCATGAAACAAACAAGTAATTGCCATTGGGCCAATGATGCTTTTTGGGCTGGGTGGAAATAAATGCAAAACCTCTCTGGAAGAGGACATCTTCAATCCAGACCACAGAGGATCCCCACACACAAATCTCTATTCCAGCTTAGCTCATAATCTAAGACTGAAAACACGTGAAGGCAAGAATCAGGAGACTAACAGCAGAATTAAACCTCTTAAGAAATTCACATAAAAGAATGACAGAGATGAGTACAGATGTTAAAGTAATCAAAACTTTAAGAGAAAAAGATACTCTGAAAAAAAACTGGTAGATTTCAATAAAGATGAAATGAAACTGTGAAAAAAGAAAATGTAAGTCAATTAAATCAAAAGCTTCAGTAGACGGGTTAAACAACTGAGTAATCACAGCTGAAGAATGAGTTAGTGAACTAAAAGAGAAATCCATCGAAGCTCTACATTAATAGAAAAGAAATAAAGACATGAAATATGAGGGGCACCTGGGTGGCTTAGTTTGTTAAGTGTCTGCCTTCAGCTCAGGTCATGATCCCAGAGTCTGGAGATGAGGCCCGGGATCCCTGCTCAGCAAGGGGCCTGCTTCTATTTCTCCCTTTAGACCCTCTGCTCGTGCTCAGTCTCCCTCTCTCTCAAATAAATCAATAAAATCTTAAAAAAAAAAAAAAAAAAAGACATGAAATATGAGTGTGGTTAGGACATATGGGAGACAGAACAAGAAGAACCTAATACATTTCTAAAAAGGCCTCCAGAAGGGAAGATAGAGAATGCAAAAGGTAATATTCAAAAAGTTCCAGAACTGAAAAAAAACTACAAATCTCCAATTTTAGAAAATGCAACATATATCAAACAGATAAAAAAAAAAACATCCATTTTGTAGTAAAACATGTAAAACAAAAAGAAAATCTTAGAGTGACCACATAATTTATTCTTCAAACTAGGACACTTTAGTCCGAGGTCCCCACATGGGACCTCAAGATAAAAGGAGTAAAAAATTGGGACTGTTCCTGTTTATATGTCCCAGCCAAGACACGGAGTAGTTTTATTTAAAAAAAATGAGACTGGCAGCAGAATTCCTGACAGCAAAAGACAGAAGACAATGAAATAACCTTTTCAATGGGTGAGAATAACAGTATTGCTTTTATTTCTTTTTTTTTTTTTATTTTATTTATTTTTTCATGATAGTCACACAGAGAGAGAGAGAGAGAGGCAGAGACATAGGCAGAGGGAGAAGCAGGCTCCATATAGGGAGCCTGATGTGGGATTCGATCCCGGGTCTCCAGGATCGCGCCCTGGGCCAAAGGCAGGTGCTAAACCGCTGCGCCACCCAGGGATCCCTATTGCTTTTATTTCTATATCCAGCTACAAGATCTTTCACAAGTGAGGGCTAAATAAAAACATTTTCAGACAAAAGTGGACTAAGTTTCTTGTTCAAATTGTTGAAACAATTACTACAGGATGCATATATTAGAGGAGATTCATTCCAGAAGGATAGCACAAAGATGAAAAAAATGATTTTACCAACGTTGTCCATTAATTAGAAAATTTTGATAAAATGAAAATTTAGAAAATTACAACTCACCACAAATGACTCAAGAAAGAAAAGAAAACCTGAATAGATCTACTGCTCTACCTCTGAAAACCATGCTATATGGTTTTATGGTGAATAGTACTAATCATGTAAGTACTAATACCTATCTTATTTAAATTGTTCCAGAAAAGCAAGGAAAGAAGAGAGGGAGGGAAAGATGGAAAAGAAAAGTAGGAAAGATCCTCACCTGAGTCTGAGGCTAGTATAACCTTGACACCAAAACCAGACAAAAGGAGAGCATAGTATGACAAAGGAAAATTATAGGCCAATTTTCACTTATGAACAGTTACAAAAATCCTAAATAAAATATCAGCAAATCCAATCTGATAAATTTGACAGCTGATCCTAATTCATGTGGAAGAAAAAAAGGGCCAAGAACAACGGAGGCCATTTTTAAGAAGTAGTTTGGGAGTCCCTGCCTTGCCAGAGACCAAAACTTATAAAGCTCCCTCAATTAGGACAGTATGAAGGGTGACTATCTGGCTCAGTCAGAAGAGTAACTCTTGATCTCAGGATTATGAGTTCAAGCCCCACAATGGGTACAGAGATTACTTAAATAAATAAAACTTAAAAAAAAATTAGGACAGTATGATATGGGCACAGGGATAGAGAAACAGGCCAATAGAACAGACATAGCACCTGAAGGAAAACTTGTAACTCACATGTGGCAATACAGATGGAGAAAGACTGAGTGAACAGTACAATAAGGCTGAAAACTCGTTGTGGGGGAAAAAGTCAAATTTTATCTTTATCCAAACATGAATTTCAGGAAATAAAACTGAATATCATAACAAAATAATAAGTTTTTATTTTTTCACATAAATAGCAATATATCCAAAATAGAATGATTTAACAAAGGGACACTGAGTTTTCTTCGAGGAAACATTATGATTTTCTATGAATGGGAGAATAAATGTTCCCAGCTACTTGAAACTAAATAAGGTATATGCGCACACATACATATACTATACCAAAACACAACTTTAAATGTATATGCATATAATCAGTATACTCCTTAGGCATAACAAATTATCTTGGGAAGATTTTTTTTTTTTATTTGAGAGGAGAGAGAGAGTGTGAGCATGTGCACATGAGCTGGGGGAGGGGCAGAGGGAGGAGAGGGAGAAGTAGACAGTAGACTTCCAGCCCCCTGCAGGGCACATTCCCAGGAACCCCAAGATCACGACCTGAGCCACCCAGGCGCCCTGGGGAAAGGATATTCTATTCAAAAGAGAGTCTCCATCAAAAGACAATCATATTATCTCTTGTGACTAATTCCGACAGCTAAACTGAAAATAACATAGGAAGAAAAAAAATAACAGATAATCATGATCTAATTTGTGATATACTTCCATCTTTTGCTATTCAACCTCTGCCCCTGCAACTAACAATTAGAATCAAGATACTACACCAAGTTTCACTCCTTGCTTTTTCCATTTGATTTGTGAAATGAGTATTTTAATAAATCACTTAAATCTCTGAAAAAAATCTAGTTTGAATGCCTGCATACCAACCCATCACATTCTAACGCTTCCTAATCCCTGTAGCTTTGTCTCCCTCCTTGGTGCAATAAGCTTCATATCCAGGATGGTCTCTTCTAGTTCTGAGAGGGGAGGTTTCCTCCCTCAGGGCCTTAAATATACCATATCTTTTTGTCTGGAACACTGTCTCCTTCCTTCCCTTCATATCCCCACCCAATAAGAAAAATAAGAAATCAGTACACTCAAAAGATTTCAGTATACCTTTTTCTTCCTATCACTTATCACAATTGGTAAATTTGTATTTATTGGTACAATTTCTAGAGTATCTATAAGGAAAGACCATGCCTATTTTTGTTCTTTGCTTTATCTCTGGTATTTACCACAGTATCTGACCCATAGAAGTAAAATAGATAAACCATTTTCTAAACCTATTTTTGTCTAAACCTTCTTTAGGTATGATTACTTGAACTTTTTCTTTAATTGTCCTAATTGTGTAACAAAATTAAGATTGTTAAGATTGTCATGATTGGAAAAGTTTAAATTCTTATATTATCTCTAAAAAATAATAATATAAAGCTAGTTATCCTACAAAAAGAGGATATATGAATTTTTTAAATTGTGTCATCACACTCTAAGATTCCTTCTAGCCTAAAAATTATGTGATTCTAATCCCATTTCATTAACTCACTAATGGTATCATTCTGATTACCATGGACATGTAATATAATTACTGCAGTCATAAATGAAACATTCTCAATATTCAGTTGTGTGTAAACCAAAACAGTACACCAGGTGGAGAAATGTTAACTGGCTTTAAAATGGTTTCTTAATACACCCACATAAATAAAATATAATATTAAACAGAAAGCAAACTACCCTTATACATCATTAAAATAGTTGTCTGTTTAAAAACAGGGGTCAGGACAATATTCCATTCTAAATAAACCTGTGCATGTGATTGCGGAACTAATGACTTAAAGGCTTGAATTAGAGGAATTTTCAAACTGTAGCCACATCATGGGTTAAACAACAGTAACAATAACAAACATCTTAAAACCCAGGAAAAGCAGTAAGACATTTCAACTGTTTTCTCAAACCTCAGAATGTGCTATATACACCTATAATCTCTTTAAATATTGTATTTATTTATTCATGAGAGACACAAAGAGAGGCAGAGACACAGGCAGAGAGAGAAGCAGGCTCCCTGATGTGGGATCATGCCCTGAGCCGAAGGCAGACGTTCAACCAAGCCACACAGGCATCCCCACACTTATAATCTTGGCAGTAAAATACTACAGTATACCACAGGCGAAATAATACCTTCTTATCCTATAGAAATACGTTCTTGATTCTCTAAAAGAAAATCAATGTGTATATTAAGTACACATCACAGCCAACTTTCCTTGAATGCTCTCATTTCCTATGTTATTTCTTTATACCTGTATATGCTTGTATATCACAGGTATCAAGAATGAACAACGTGAAGTTTCTGAGCCTAGCTGAGATTTACTATTCTGAGATAGGAGAGCATCTCTTCTAATCTACTGAGACTTTTGGTCTAACTCTTGATGATAAACTTTTAAAAGTTTGCCAGGAAGAATGAAAGACTTCAGAAATAAAGGTGTAAAGAGGACAGGATTTTTATTGGCCTAAAAATTCAGAAGCTTCTCAGCTCTTTTTCCCAAGAGAAAATCCCAAACACTGTATATACTCCTTTAGAAGATTCAACAAAAACAGAGCTTAAGAAACTCAAAACAACTTATTAAAGGAAAAAAGATAAAAGTAATCACAAATACGTAATCTTGGAACCCTGAACTTTGATTCAGAGAAGCAAAGAATTCAGAGTTCCATATTTACCCTCTGACAAACAAAACAAAACAAAACAAAACAAAAAAACGTAAAAAAGAAGTATTAAACTGGGTTTCTGGTTCTCTGGAATTCTAAATAATTTTTCCCTTAAGAGTTTTGTAAAATATAAATTTGCCTTTCAAGTCTACACTACTATATGATCTATGAAAAATGCTTCCCAGGAACTTATCAAGTCAGCATTATTTGGAGGACCAGGAAAGTTGCAAAACAGAAGATTTAGACGAATCTTCTAATAGAAGAAACAGGTTTTTTTTTTTTTTTTCTTAAAGAAGTTTTTCCTGGGTACCCCTCAAACACTAGTTATGATGGGGAGATAAAAACTCGTCTGTTGTCCAAAACTTAAAAACGGGATGGGGAGACACACTGGACCAAGGGCAGATCAAGTGGATTTAGTTTTAAATGCCTTAATAATAAAGAAACCTTTAATAGGTTTTGGTGGCTAAACTGCTCAGCTATCTCAGAGCATGAGACTCTTAAGAGGTATTGGTGGTCAGAGTAGTTAACATCATCAGGTTTCCTGAAACTCCCGCACTAAACGCATGCCAGTTTCACTGCTGTTTGTCAAATTATTTTTACCCCTGCTGCTGGTAACAGAATTTGAGGCTGTTTGAGAATACAAACTAGAATAAAACATCCGTTCACTCAAGTTTTGCAGTTTGTTGTAAACTAAGAAATTGATAGATGTGTACTGTGAACAGCTAACATTTTAAATGTATTTACAACATCTGAAGGTAACTGAAATGGGCTTTTACTATGATTATGTGAGTTCTAACCCAAGTTGATAACAGGTAAACACTACTAGATATCTCCATTCAAATGTATCAAATGTACAACAGCACCGCAAAATCTGTATATTTGAAACTGACCTTACTACTTCTTCAACATCTTGTTCATTCACTGTCCCCTTACCTACTCAGAAATGTGGAAGCCTGACTGTCAAATCCCACCACGTGTAACCTCCATGATATCAATCTATTCCCCATCCTCAAAGCTATAACCTTAATTCAAGTCCCAGGTACTTTTTGCATAGTTTATTTCCTACTTTGTCCACATCCAATCAGTTTTCTATACCATCATATAGTGATGCGATTATTCCATCACTTCTATTTAAAAACCTTTAACAACACATCTAAAGAACAAATTCCTTATTATGTTATAACAGGTTCTTCATGTTCTGGTTCCTTCCAATCATTAAGGTCTCATGTCCCACTTTGTTCCTCTTTCTTTTTTCTTTCTTTCTTTCTTTTTTTTTTTTTTTTTAAGATTTTATTTATTTATTCATGAGAGACAGACAGACAGAGAGAGAGAGAGACACAGGCAGAGGGAGAAGCAGGCTCCATGCAGGGAGCCTGATGCGGGGCTCCATGCAGGGAGCCCGATGCGGGACTCCATCCTGGGACCCCAGGATCACGCCCTGGGCTGGAGGTGGTGCCAAACCGCTGAGCCACCCAGGCTGCCCTCCTCTTTATTTTCTATATAACAGGGATACTTAATTGCTTTCAATTTCCTGGAATGTTCCATGAACATATATGGCTTTCCTTTTTTTTTTTTTTTTTTTAAATTTATTCAGGGGCAGAGAGAGAGAGAGAGGCAGAGAGGCAGAGAGGCAGAGACACAGGCAGAGGGAGAAGCAGGCTTCATGCAGGGAGCCCGATGTGGGACTCGATCCTGGGTCTCCAGGATTACACCCCAGGCTGCAGGCGGTGCTAAACCGCTGCGCCACCGGGGCTGCCCATATACAGCTTTCCTTATGGTATTATCTCTCTGCTTGGTATGCTTTTATTGACCTAGAGAACACTACATCTTTTTGTTTTTATTTTTCATGTCTTTTTAGATCTGGCTCAAGCACTCACCACTTTAAGAAAACTTTCCTGGCTCCGGGTGCTTGGGTGGCAGAGTTGGTTAAGCATCAGACTCTTGGTTTCAGATCAGGTGGTGAGATTGAGCCGTGTCAGGCTCTGTGCTCTGTGCAGAGTCTGCTGGAGATTCTCTCTCCCTCTCCCCTCCCACTTGTGCGCTCTCTCTAAAGTAAATAAATCTTTTTTTTTTTTAATTTTTATTTATTTATGATAGTCACAGAGAGAGAGAGAGAGAGAGGCAGAGACATAGGCAGAGGGAGAAGCAGGCTCCATGCACCGGGAGCCTGATGTGGGATTCGATCCCGGGTCTCCAGGATCGCGCCCTGGGCCAAAGACAAGCGCCAAACTGCTGCGCCACCCAGGGATCCCTAAAGTAAATAAATCTTAAAAAAAAAAAAAAGAAAGAAAGAAAGAAAACTTTCCTGGCTCTCTAAGGGAAGACTAACATGAGTATCTCATTATGTTCTATGCATACATGTGTCATATCATCTATATCATTTTACTTCCCTTACTGGCATACATTTCTAGCTATCATGGTCCTTGAGGGCAGATGTTGCACCTTATTCACCTTTATATATCCACACAACACACAATAAAAAAAATATCAGCCAAATTGAAGTACTGTTTACAAATATGCCTATTTTAGTTGTCATTTCACCTATCTTACCAATTCACCAAGAGGATGATACTCTTCTAATAACAACATTCTGTCAAATAGCAAATAGGGGACACATTTAGAGTACATATGAGACACATCAGGTCATTCAAGAATGTGACAAGAACTATGTTTGAAACCAAAAAAAGAAGAGTTGTTTAAAAATGTATCTTTCTGGAAGCCTCTAAAATACCCTTTGTTACATATTTCCTTATATCTAAATATAAGAACAACAATAGAACATATGCCACTTTCTCAGTGTGAGCTGGTACATTTAGATTTTTACTTCAGCAAAACATACATTACTAAGATAGATCATATTGACATGACCAATCAATCACAAAACTCATAAACATCTCTGTTAACAGCAAGATAATTCATCAAGTATAATAATTACATAATTTTCTTCTTTTTGCCAAAGAAGAGGATGATCATTTAGTAATATATTTATTGACTTCCATTTTACTATTCATAATCAGTTTGCCTGCCCCCAAGAGCAGAATCACACAAAAATTTTCAGTGATGTGAAGGAAAGCCTTTAAATTCCATCTTAAAATAGGCTACCTTGCCCATTTTAACTCAAAATATTTATTTTTACAGATTTATTTATTTATTTGAAAGTTAGAGAGGGAATGCCTATGTGGGAGGGAGGGGCAGAGGAGAGTTTTAAGCAGATTCTGATACCTGAGCCAAAACCAAGAGTCAGAAAGAAACCTAACCCACTGCACCATTCAGGAGACCCTCTGAATTATTTTCAAAGCTAATGCTATCATTTTGAAAACTTTTAAGGTCAATTATATTTTTAAATGAGTAGCTGAAAGAAACCAGAATTGCTAGTATTTCAAGGCTTAGCACCTTGAATAAAATGACTTCATGGTTTAATACCTTCCTCAATATTCTTCACTGTTATTTGTAAAACAGTTTCAAAATACATGGGATTTTAGGTTTGTTTTTGCCAAGTGCTCTGGATGTTTTTGTGTTAAAGTCCTTAAAACACTACTTCCTATCAATAAAGTTCTGAATTTCTTTTATGAGCTGACTTCTCACTTACAATAGAACATATCCTAGGCTCATGATATAAACAGTAAGTAGTCTTAAATACCTTAAAATAGGCATTTGCATTCGCATACCTAGGAGAATGAGTAGCTTACTTTTATATGCATCAAGGAAAGTAATTCTATAATCTATGTTCTACTTCTGCTTCCATTCCCTTTGGTTTAGTTGGCAAGTTTTTCTTACTCTAGAGTAACACTGTCCAACAGAAGTTTCTGTGATAAAAGAAATATTTTACCTGCACTGTGCTATATGGTAGTCACTAGCCACATGAGGCTAGTAAGTAATGGAAATGTGGTCAGTGTGAATGGAGGACTAAATTTTTAAATTAAATTTAAATAGCAACATGTGGCTAGCAGTTACCATTTTGGCCAGTAGAGATCTCAGAATGCGATGGTCAATAAAAAAGTATAGCCTGATCTCCTCCTATCATACTGTGCTTGGGTTAAAACCACACTAAGCTACCCCCTACCCAAAAGTCTACAAACCTTTTTGGTAAAGTGCCAGATTGTAGTTTAGGCTTTGTGGGCCAGTAAGCCAAAAGGTCTCTGTCACAACTATTCAATTCTGCCACTACAGCATAAAAAGTAGCCACAGACAATTTGTTAAGGAACTTGTATGGCTATATCCCAATGAAACTTTTATTTAAGAATACTGAAATTTGAATTTCAAATAATTATCATGTGCCATGAAATATTACTCTTAGACTTTTTTCTTAGTTATCAGGTCATACAAAAACAGGCTGTGACCAAACCACCAGCCTGGTCTGCAAACCTCTAAAATACATGAAAAGTCAGTGAGGACATGAAGAGATAACTCCACTTCCTTAGTCGTAGAGGAAATGCTAGCTAAAATCATAATAAGAGCCCACTAGAATGGCAATATCAAAGGTTGGTGAAGATATCTAACACTTGGAATTCTTATACACTGCAGGTGAGAAAGTAAAATGGTACAGTCACTTAAGGAAATTGACAGTTTCTTTGAAAAGTTATATATTCTGGGTGGCTCAGTTGGTTAAGGGTCTTTGATACTGAGCCTTGTGTTGGGCTTCATGCTGAGTGTAGAGCCTGCTTGATTCTCTTCTCTCCCCGTCTCTCCCTCCCCTCAAAAAGTAAAAATACAAATAAATAAATGGTTAAATGTACCAGAAGACCCAGCCATTCTTTTCCTAGGTACTCAAGAAAAATGGAAATTTTAGTCTACACAAAGACTAGCATGTAAATATTTATAGCCCTTTTATTCAGAGTGATTTAATACTGGAAACAACCCAAATATCCCTCCAAGGTGTGAATAGATATATACAATGTGATACATTCACATTCATACAAAGGAATACTGCTCAGCAATAAAAGGTGGCCAGCTACTGATTCTACCCAATCAACGGAATGAATCTCAAAATCACATGCGAGTAAAAGAAGTAAAAAAGCCAAAAAAATACAAAGTAAGTCTATTGCATAAAATTCCCAGAAATGCAAACTAATTTATGGTAACAGCAGATCAGAGTTGTCTGGCAGAGTTAGGAGGAAATGTTTTGTACTTTGATCATGGTGAAGGAGTCACAGGTATGTGTTTGTTAAATTGTACACCTTAAAAGGATGCAATTTACTGTGCACATAATTTAAAGGAAAATCTGATTCCACTGGCATCAGATTTACACATAACAATCTTTACGAATTGATATATTTACTTAAAAAAAAAAATAAGTGCTACTTAATTTTGAGGAGATGAGTAAGCAGGGGATAGATGCAAAGTTAGTTTGAAGTCTTATACTATCAGTTCTTAAGAGAAATATGTTCCTGGTACCTTGAGGGCACCCAAATTAAAGAGCTTTGAGGAAAGGTTTTAGAAATCTGTGAACCTAACGTTTTTCCTGTTTACAACATTCTGATCTCCCAGATTGAAACAGGAATTTTAAGTCAAACTAGAATGCAGAATTCCATCTTTTACATTACAATAGGTTTTCACTTGTAACACCTTTGGGATAATAAGTATACCCTGTTACTCAAGTTTAGTTGGTTTAAAAACATTTCATTAGGGGATCCCTGGGTGGCGCAGCGGTTTGGCGCCTGCCTTTGGCCCAGGGCGCGATCCTGGAGACCCGGGATCGAATCCCACATCGGGCTCCCGGTGCATGGAGCCTGCTTCTCCCTCTGCCTGTGTCTCTGCCTCTCTCTGAGAGATAGTCTGAGATAGTCTCTGTGACTATCATAAATAAAATAAAAAAATTAAAAAAAAAAATTTAAAAACATTTCATTATAGGTCTTTTGAAAGCTTGATGAAACATGCTTACCATGGGACATGGAACAAGTTTATCAGTTCAAAATATTAATAAAGAAAACAAGGTCTCATTTTCCATAAAGTTTTATCTATTCTTTTGAATTCTTGGGTATTCCTCAGACTTTTTTGACAAGACCCTACAGGGATTCCTCAGATGGGTCAATGATAAATTGATGATTAAAACAAACAAACAAAAACCCATCTACTAACACAAAACAAGACGCTAAATAATTTGTGGCTATACCATGGGCAAAATTTGGATTGGGCAAAATTTTTCAGCCAAACACAGATATGTGAAACATGTATCTGGCTTCCCAGATTCTTTTCAGAGATAACTGTATGTTATGGCTTCCTATAGTTAAATCAATTTCACACTTGACTTTAGATAATGTCCTTTTGGAAAAGTGAAATAAATCATCAAAATTCAGGAGTCAGTGGAGGTGAATGAGGTTAACCCAAACCCTGAAATGACTTTTGCCTTTTGAAATGATACATACTTACAAAACTCTGCAAAGAATTCTAAAGAGAATTGAAAAATATACTTTTTTTTTAATATATTTTTTTAATTTTTTTTTTAATATATTTTTTTTAATTTTTTATTTTATTTATTTATGATAGTCATACAGAGAGAAAGAGAGAGAGGCAGAGACACAGGCAGAGGGAGAAGCAGGCTCCATGCGCCGGGAGCCCGATGTGGGACTCGATCCCGGGTCTCCAGGATCGCGCCCTGGGCCAAAGGCAGGCGCCAAACCGCTGCGCCACCCAGGGATCCCGAAAAATATACTTTTAAAAACCCTGCTTTTCCTTTTCTGGCTTTAAACACAATCCTTTTAACTGTACAAGTGACTCAAGCTTTCGGGCAAATGACTAGCATACCTCAATTTGGAGACTACACACTTCAAGTGTCATAACCTACCACAGAGTACCAAGGAGATCAGTATTTGTGTCCAACATAAGTTCATACACTTAAACATTAAAAGGCCACTACGGCTATATGATCACAACTTCCTGAAGTAGCACAAGAATTTTTCATTAATCTGTTTTCAGAGGTATGTATAATAAAGCATTCTAATTGTTTTTCATCTGACTAATCTTTCTCTAAGAGAGGTTTAAATTCAGGGACTTTTTTTTTTTTTTTAAAGTAGGGTCCACATTGGATCCCAGTGCGGGGCTTAAACTCACAGACCCGAGATCAAGAGTCGGATGCTTAAACAACTGAGTCGCCCAGGCACCTATATCCAGGGACTTTTAAGTGAGAATAAATGTTTAGTCTACTAGCATCAATATCTAATAATGTCAATTTCTTGTCCCAAAATAAATGTCTTTCACTGCTTACTGTCCCGAGGAAAGCATATTTAGGAAAGATGAAGGGACGCCTGGGTGGCTCAGTGGTTGAGCATCTGCCTTCGGCTCAGGTCATGATCCTGGAGTCTTGGGATTGAGATCCACGTCAGGCTCCTTGCATGGAGCCTGCTTCTCCCTCTGCCTGTGTCTCTGCCTCTGTGTCTCTCATGAATAAATAAAATCTTAAAAAAAATAAATAAAAAATAAGAGAGATGAAACGGAGATACTAGTATGAGCATAAATATTTTAGGGAAATTCACCATACCATAAGTATGAATTGAACCGGGTGGTTTATTTGGGAGAAAATGGTAAGGATAACAACTGGAAATTTCAGCCAGAATGTTGGAAGTATAAGAGACTTAACAGATTACCTAATCCAGGCTCAAAGACACTAGAGGAGTTACCCAATTAAATGGCATAAAAGGACTTAGCAGGATGGCTGGCTAACAGATGCTCAATAAATGTTGGCATCTCCCTTTTCCCTACCCCAACCAAGATCCCATACCAGTTAAGTTTGACAATAAGTACCATCACAATCATCACTTAAAGCTTCCAATAGTTCTCCAGTCTTCCAGAGACACTAGGTCCTTTCATCTGCCTATATCAAGGAAAATTCCATTACTATAATCTCTATAATACCTACCTTATAGAGTTGCTGTGAGCATTAAATGAGACCATGTAAAGTGGCAAGCAGCTGAAAGTCCAATAAATGCTAGCATAAAGTTTCCATTTCTGCCTTCTCTCAAAGACATCTTTTCCATTTATGGTAGTAAGAACATGAGTGTCTATGCCTTTGGGTGAATGCGTATGAAGGTTTACAAAGGGGTGAAGGGCCAGGGATGAAAATATGACATACTTTAGGACCCAGTTTTTGACAATTCTCCTCCTTTCCCCATGATTTTGACCCTGCCTCCCCCAAGGCTCATTCCTTTGAGAATTCGCTGCTATAGTGAGTCACTATAAATGTGAGGCATGAGCTCAGATGCACTGGAATAGAGGGAAAAAGGAATGGAAGTAATAGCCCCCTCATTCAGAGACATGTTGAGAAAACCATGGTCTCATTACAAATTCACAACTCAATAACCTGGGCTTGTTACCTCCCCAATTAAAATTCAAGGCCCCTGAAAATAAGACATCACATCTTGTACTTCCTTCCATGTGTCTATATAGCATTAAGAACAGTACATCAGCAGATGCTTAATAGTCTCTATTAATCAGTCTTGAGAATTCAATCTGCATGTAACTCTCCAGGAACACATACTGTAACCCTGAACTACCCTATCACATGGGTCAAAAGAGAAATACTTACAAATTAGTTTCTCAAAAAAATGCAGTGAGCATTTCCATCTAAAAGAAATGTTATCTTTACATATTAGTTCTAAGGTTCATGAATGGCCTGAAACTGGAGGCAGATTTTTGTGGAGGTATGCTTTTCTTCCCTGGAGAGCACACAGATTCCATCACATTCTAAAAATGCACACACACAAAAAAATGCAAAAAACTCCCAACTCCCCCCAAAAGCTGAAGAATTACTGTTCTATACTGTTCTCCCTGGCTTTGAAGGTCAAGTTCTTATAGATAGGCCTTACTCAGCTTGACTTCTAAAAGTATATTTAAAAATCAAATGACAGAAAAAAAAAAATCAAATGACAAGATAGCAGTTACCCTTAAGAGGAAGGATGTAGGGATCCCTGGGTGGCGCAGCGGTTTGACGCCTGCCTTTGGCCCGGGGCGCGATCCTGGAGACCCGGGATCGAATCCCACATCGGGCTCCCGGTGCATGGAGCCTGCTTCTCCCTCTGCCTGTGTCTCTGCCTCTCTCCCTCTCTCTCTGTGACTATCATAAATAAATAAAAATTAAAAAAAAAAAAAAAAAAAAGAGGAAGGATGTATGGGTAGTTACTGAGGGGGGCATCAGAGGGATTTTTGAGGCACTGATTATATTATGGATTTGGATGCTGGCTACAGAAGTGTTAGCTATGTGAAAACTCATCAAGCTGAACACACGATTTTTTTTTTTTTAAACCTCTCTGAAGGTGTATTTCACTAAGAGGTTAAAAACAAAACAAAACAGTAACAAAGACTGGTCATTTATACAAAGCACACATCATGACATAATGTAAAAAACAAGTACTTAAAAAAAATTCTTTACTAGTAAAGGCCCCTGTGAAACCACCAATGAGGCCCAGTTGCCCCTAAGTCCAGCAGCCTGCAAGGAACTAAGTGGGGCACGCTCACCATCCTCACTCGAGCCCTGATACTGACTGTAGCCCTGGTTGACAGCCTGACTGCAAATGAAAGACCCTGTACTAGAATGGTCTAGGTAAGCCACTTCTTGATTCCTGACTCTGAGAAAATCTGTGGGATAATACATGTTTGGTGTTAAAAAAAAAAAAAAAAAAGATGATGCAATGTCTAAACACTACCTTCCTTATATATGTTGAAGTGAGCAAAGCAACCTCAGTAGTTGTACCTACTGAGACATTAAATTGGCAATATTTCCTTCTTGAAAGGCTGTGGTATAATACTGCTTTCCAAATCTAACCAAGAAGCGTGCCTGAGTGGCTCAGTCAGTTAAGTGTCTGCCTTCAGCTCCAGCTCTAATCTCAGGGTCCTGGGATCTAGCCCCAAGTCTGGCTCCCTGTTCATTGGGGAGTCTGCTTCTCCCTTTCCTTCTGCCCCTCCCCATCACTCTTTCTCTCTCTCTCTCAAATAAATAAAATCTTTAAAAAAACAAAAACAAAAACCCAACCAAGAAAAAAGAAAATATAACCGGTGGTTATGAATACCAATTTCTGCATCAAATGGAATTTAGTTTCTCTATAAGATGCAGAACAGGGATCTTCTCAATGCTTCTTTTTCCTACCTTCATCTAAATTAGAAATTCTACTACAATACAATGTTTTATGTTTTACTGCTTAAGTGTTTGAATGGTATCACATCCATACCTCAATTTTTCTGAAGGCTTTTCTCACAAGATGAAATATACTAAAGCCAGTTATCAAGTAAATATCTGTTCTTCTAAAATGTGGACATATCACTTACATAAATCCAGAGGAAGGAGATGGGGTGAATTAAGGGAATATAGCTTTTTCAGTATCATCCAACACAAATGTAGTATGTTATGAAATCAATGTATTAGTTCCTGTATGTGTACTTTTGAAGCCTGCCCAAAGAGAGCAGCAGAATTTGACATTTCAGCAGTCTGGCTCCTGTGTCTTTCTCAGCTCTGAATTCTCTACAGAGCACAGAACAGCAAAGGGCCTCATATATATTAAGCATTATGATATCACTGAAAAAAAGCTGCAAAAGTTACGGAGTTTTTTTCCATTTAAAATTTTCAAAAGCTGTACAGAACTCCCTTCTCAAAATGGACTACCCACAGCTCCAATCATTTCCTTACATATTTTTAAAAGCTGAAACAACTATCAATTTTGCCATAATCAGGCTAAACTTTTGCACTCTTCAATTTTAACCTGCCAGTTGTAAAGATTCTTCTAGTGACTCCCTAAAGTTACATCAGTGGTCAGTATTTAATCACCACACCTTAAATTTAAAATAAAATAAGACTATATGAAAACAGTATCTTCTGTTATTAGTCATAATGCAGAGCCCAATAAATTATACTTAAAGGATTCTGTGTAGCACCCAGCATAACAACATAATAAATCTAACAAAGCCCCAGGACCGGGATGGGACGCCTGGGTGGCTCAGCAGTTGGGCGTCTGCCTTTGGCTCAGGGCGTGATCCTGGGGCTCCCGGATAGAGTCCCACATCAGCCTCCCTGCATGGAGCCTGCTTCTCCCTCTGCCTGTGCCTGTGCTTCTCTCTCTGTGTGTCTCTCATGAATAAATAAATAAAATCTTAAGAAAAAACAAAACAAAACACCCAGGACCATCTTTCATTTACATTATAATTACTATACATTTAATATACTTAAAAATTAAGTAATGTCTATATTATACATATATGCTCTCTCCTTTTCCTTCAAGGTCCTGAACACCAGCTAGCACTATTTAAGCTAATGCCTGATTCTTCTTAGTATTTTTCATTACCACTGTACACTGAGAATTATCTTCTCTTTGCAGTAACTAGCCAGTAACTGAAGATACTGAATCCTAACTTCATCTAACTTTAGATATAAAAAATAAATAAATAAATAAACAAATAAATAATAAATAGAAGGAGAGCAACTGAAGATAAATACAAATGAATCTGATTTTTTTTTTTTTTTTTAAGTCCATGCTGCTCTGTAATCACTGCCTGCCTGGTGGGTGTTAGATAAGGTCATCTAAGAACAAGAGACCCATCACTGTTGAGATGCTTACAGTCACTCTTCTAAAGAGGCTTGACTATGACAACAATAGAGCTGAAAGACAGATCAATTATAATTTTCCCATTACTAATGTTTTGTAACACTTAAGTCATCCATAAAACACGTTATCAGAAAAGCTGCTCAGGACTTCAGCCTGAGAATCATATGACACTCGCTTAGTGTCAGTTAAAAAAAAAAAAAAAACAACAAAAAAAATCAATAACAAAACTGCTCACCCTGGTGGTTCAGAAAAGTACTAGACACAAAATGACTCAACTATTTAGTAGTACATATGAAACTTTCAAATAATCACTGTTTTGAATCTGTAACAGACTCCTTTTTAAACTTCATGTTCCAGTAATGTTATGAGAAAAGTACCACCCCTCAAAGTACTTCAGATGGGTCTTTTGTCCTTTTATTTACTCATCCCATACTGGGGAGAGAGCATCATCTTGGGAAGGTTTTTCTGCTACAATGAAATACCAGGGTAAAATCTGTGAGTTTCCAATACTAACCACTAATTTACTGACCTAACAAAGAAAAGCAACATGCCCCATTCTAGCTAAAGAGAAAAAAATTCCCTCACAAGCTAATTCTCTTGCAATAAAGACCAATTCAAACAACACACTACACAGTTCTTAAAAGTGAAATAAAACACTGGCTGGCATATTCCTTTGTCTTAAAAAGTTAATAAATTTTTAACTTTGGTAGATTTTTATTCTTGGGTAGGTGGGAGGAAAATATCACCTTATTAAACATACAGTAGACCATGCTTTGAGCAAAAAATGCTATGAAGATTGCTTTGATGCAGCTTCTCTTTCCTCTTGTGAGAGTTCCTTTTGGGTTCAAGATGTGAAGAGAAAGCATTTAGAGTTACTCCTTACAGGAGACAGAACAGGTTTTTATACATAAAAGTAAACTGACTTTCTTTGCTTTCCAAAGCATCATTCGGGAAGGCTAACCATTCAAATCACATTTCAGAATGCTCATGGACACTATGTTTTTTCCCCCAACAGATAACACCAGATCCAGAGTCAAAATGCCTTTGGTCCACTCAGCTTTATCTCACATAAATCATTTTGTGCTTTGGTTTGCCTCTAAAAAGAGAAACAGGTCTTACCTACCTACTCTTCTAGGATGGGAGAATTTTTTTCTTTTCTTTTTTTTTTAATCACATAAGATCCTTCGTGTTTCTTAGAAATGGCTGGTATAAAACTCAAGGTGCTACACTATACTATTATCACCTTGTATCGTTTTACTGCTATTTCTGAATCAGGTCATGTTATTGGCTTTAAAACACAAATCTCGGGGCACTTGGGTGGCTCAGTCGGTTGAGCATCTGTCTGCCTTTGGCTCCAGTGGTGTTCCTGGGGGTCCTGCTTCTCCCTCTGCCTATGTCTCTGCATGTCTCATGAATAAATAAACGAAATCTTAAAGAAAAACAAAAACTTAAAACACAAATTTTGTGGTCTTCCATCTTCGGTTACATTTTTTTTTTTTTTTTTTAATAATTCTGTCCTGATAACTTACCCCTCATACTCCAAAGATCTACTCCACTGATCCCTGGGCCTGAAAACTAGTGCCTCCTCTCCCAATTAAACAACTGACAGAAGCCACACCACTCTAGCTTCTTGTTCTTGAGAGAAATGGTACTGTACAGCGTGCAAAATAAGGTGACGCTCCTCATCCTCTCTGCGCTTCCCACAACACAAAATCTGTGCAGTTACCTAGAAAAAAAATCTGAAGAATTCTGACAACACGTTTGTATCAATAACTGTCATTAAAAAAAACCAAACATGGGATCCCTGGGTGGCGCAGCGGTTTGGCGCCTGCCTTTGGCCCAGGGCGCGATCCTGGAGACCCGGGATCGAATCCCACATCAGGCTCCCGGTGCATGGAGCCTGCTTCTCCCTCCGCCTGTGTCTCTGCCTCTCTCTCTCTCTCTGTGACTATCATAAATAAATAAAAATTAAAAAAAAAAAAAAAAAAAAAAAAAAAAAAAAAAAAAAAAAAAAAAAAAAAAAAAAAAAAAACCAAACATATATATAATATATATAATCTCAATCACGTCTAGAGCACAGAGAAGAAAACAACTTGACGGAGTTTGCAAGAAATAACCTGGCAGTCCTTGAGCTACGACCAGGTTTGGTGCGGGCTGTCCCTTCCTAGGGCCTGTGCCATGTCTTTGAAGAAAAGTGGCTTGGGCCCAAGGCACGGCTAGGGCAGGTCCTGCGCCCCGTGGAGACCCTCGTGGAGACCCTCCACGGCAACGTGTGCACCCACACCGAATCGCTCATTCCAGACACACCCCCCTCCACCCCGCGTTTCAGAGGAGGTGCGGGCACTCAACTCCCTCACTGTGGATAGGGGGACAGGAGGGAGGGCGGGCCCAGGCCCGAGCACCCATTTTGGAGGACTGGGGAGCTCGGCCCCAGGGCCGTGCGATCCGGAGTGTGGGAGTGAAGGGCGCATCCGCGGAGGGGGGTGCGGGGGAGGAGGCCAGGTGGGGGCGGGGGTCGTCTCTTGTATTCGGGGCCGTGAAGAGGCAGGCGGCGGGAACTACTCGGGAGAGCGAGGTTCCCCAGTGTGAGCTTTCCCTCCTGGTGCTCGCCGGAGCTGGCGAGGGTAACGGGGCAGACCCCTCGGGGCAGAGCCGGCGAGGGGCCCCCTCCCTCCCCCGTCTCGGGGGCAGGAGGACTCGCGGAAGGCCTCCTTCCAGCGGGCGGACAGTGACCGATAAGCCGTGTAAGCAGTGCGCGCCGGGGCACGGATTCCCGCAGCTCCGGCCCCGCGCGAGAGGCGTGGGACCCGGTGGGAGGGGATGGAGGAGGCCCCCGGCCCGGGAGGCGGGAAAGGCCCCGGGGCTCCGGGACGGGCGGCGGCTCCGGAGCCCCGAGTGGTGGCGGCGCGGGCCTGGCGAGCCCCGAGCCGGCTCGAGCCCTCTGGGCCGCGGGCGCCCCCCACTCCCCCACTCTCCGCGGCCGCCGCCTCCCCCCCGCGGCTCCTCTCACCTGCACATGATCCGCCATTTTGCTCCATTCATGCTCCTCTCCGGCCCCCCCTCCCCCCCAGCGCGCACCTCGGCCGGGGCCGCTGCCGCCGCCGCCGCCGTCGCCGCTGCGCCTGCGCGCTGGGGGCTCGTCGCGCTACGCTCGCGGCGTAGCGCTGCTCGGCTGCGCAGGCCCCGGCGGCCGCGGCCGCGGTTGGAGAATGCGCAGCGCCGCTGGGACGGCGTAAAGGCGCGGGCAACGTCAGCGGCCCGGAGACGCGGGGGGTGGGAAGAGGGAGCGGGCCGGGGGAGCGCGAGGGAGGGGCGCCGGGGGAACAAAGCTTTGTTTACATGGTTTTTAAAGGGGCCGCGCCGGCTGCGGCGGGCGGGCGCGCGGGCGGGCGCTGGAGCGGGACTTGGGGCTGCCTGCGGCGGGCCGGCTTGGCGGCGGCTCCGGGAGAGGGGCCGGGACCTGTCCCCGCCCGGATCCCAGCGCCTGGTGGACGCCTGTCTCCCCGAGTGTCCTTTCGACCTGCCCCTGGATGCCCGCCTCCGCACCCCGACCGTGCAAATGCTGTCCCATCCCACCCCGACGGGTCTTCGCTGCGCCCTCCGCCCGTGTGCCCCCCCCCCACCCCACACTTAGGATGTCTGCATTATTATTCACTTTCCAATGAATTTCCAATTCGACGTCGACCGAATTTATGTTTGTCTTTCTAGTTTTCTGCTGCAGGGGATCAGGGCCATTGCCCTCGGACCCGGATAGTGATCTCCCCTCTTTTCACCTCTGTCCTTTTGCTCCTCCAGAAACGTTCATGCTAATTGCCGCCAAATAGTGGTGACAATGGAAACACGCAGAAGGCACAGTTGCAATGTTCGCAAGTAGATTATTATCTTAACCAGTCCTCTAGGCTGCCTCCTGAGAGGGGTCAGATGCTGGGAAGAGGTGGTGGCGGTGGCCGTAGGGTGAGATAAAGGGTGTTTAGGACCCCTGGGCTCAGTCTGACTGGGAGGGCCAACCTTCTGGGTCAGATCAGGTCAGTCTCTTTCCCGCTGAGGCCGATTCCAATCTTTGCCACTGGGAATTATCAGTGTTAGATAATGCTGGTTTCTGTGTTCCACTGGATCTCACTCTTGCTTCCAGTCAAGGCCCCCAGATTAAATCTTCTCTGGATCCTGAGACTATTGGTCGTTTGAAGTTTACACCGACTGTGGGCTACCACCTGCAATGGAAATGAAGGTGGTAGTGAATCACTTCCTGTTGTGGACAGAGAGGCCTGGTGCTCAGCATTCATTTCAACCTGGGTCCTCCTAGTGCAATCGTTCTGATTTGCAGAGGTAGGACGCCTAAAAACTACATTACCCAGACTTCCTTGCAGCTAGGGTTCCCTATGCAAGATCGCCTCTGCCAATTAGATTCACTGAGGGAAGATTTTTGGAGGCAGAAGTGAGGCAGAAGCTTTTGACTGTTGCTTCTGGCAAGCCTAACCCCTGGGATGTCGTGTTGTGTTGTGCTGTGCTGTGTTTTGTTTTCCTAGTGTCCAATCATAAGCTCCCTGATTGTATTGAGTGGGGATGGTGAGTCAGGGGCTTCCCGACCTTGGCATTGCAGCTGCAGTGGTATATTCTTGGAGTCACAATTGCAGTGGCAATCTTCCAATTCCTTACTTGCCTGATTGGGTGGGAGTGACAGCTGTCTGTGGTCTAGGCCCCCATTTACTCCCCAACCAATCCAGCTCCCCACGCTTGGTACTCTATCCTCTCTTCATCAGTAAATGGTACCACTCTTTACCCAGTTGCTCAGCTAAAAACCCAGGCATTACCTTGATTCCTAGCATCTCAACAGTCCTTCACATCCAATCCACTTGCAAGTCCCATTTAATTTATATTTAATACGTTCCCAAATCCGGCCGCTTCTCTTCATTTCTACTGCTAACACCCTGGTCCAAGCTACATCACATTTTTCTTGAGGTCTGGTAATAGATTCCTAAGTAGTTTCCCTGCTTCCTGCCTTGCCCTGTGATAATCTGTTTTCCATACAGCTGCAGAACATTATTTTAAAATCATAAATTAGATCATTACACCCTTGCATAAAAATCCTTAAGTGGCCTTCTGTTGCATTTAAAATACATTCCCAATCTTTGGTGTGGCCCGAGAAGCCATGTAATCTTACCTTATCTCTTGCTAACAATGTTCTGTTCGTTCTGGCTTTCTTGCAGCTCCTCACATTTACGGTGATTCTTTCTCAGGGTCTTTGCATTTGGTGTCGCTTCTGCCCGGTATGGTTTTCCAGATCGTTAAGTAGCTAGTTCCCTGCTGTCATTGACTTCTTAGTGCTGTTGTTATCTCCTCAGTGGCTTTTCTCACCATTCTATGAGAGTTGTCCTCTGACCCCATCCCTGTCATACTTATAGCATTGTTCACTGTCCAGAGCTATTTACTTGCATACTCGTTTCATTGTCAGGGTCTCCAATTAGAAAGGAACCACCTTCTGTCTTGTTTATGCCTTGTACCTCGTACGCCTGTACAGAGTAGGTGCTCAATAAATATTTTTTAAAAAAGATTTTACTTATTTATTCATGAGAGACAGAGAGAGAGAGAGGCAGAGTGAGAAGCTGGCTCCTCGAAGGGAGCCGATGTGGGACTCGATCCCGGGCTAAACTGCTGAGCCACCCAGGCATCCCTCGATAAATAATTTCTGAGTTAATTAACTTATTTATGTCTCTGTCTCATTCTATGGTGTGTGTGGGTTCATATGAGAACATAAAACATTTGAAGTGTTGTGTCAACGTGAAGTAACATAATTATTATATTCTATTATAGGCCCTTCTTTTCAGAGAGTTTCCAGCATGGGGTCTCCCCTTCCTAGTACTGGGAGAAGTAAAAATACTTATTGGAGAAAGGGTGAGATTAAGAAGAAAACTTGGGAGACTGGTGTTGTGCTCCCTCCTCCACAGTCAGGAACCACTGGGTTGAGGGGAAGCAGAGGAGGATCTTTTATGACCCCAGGTCATGTATCTCTTTCCTCAGTTCTCCATCCTCCCCAGGCCCACGCAAGCTCCATGCCCATTGTATATCTTCTTTCCTGTTGTGTGCCCAGCCCTCAGTTACTGGGGTAACTGTCCCACCTGTCTGTCACTTAGGGCGGTCACCTAATCTCTAAGCCTGCCCAAGGAATCAGACACAGTCTCTGCTCCGTTCTTTTTTATCCCCAAAGACAAGCTCATAAATCCTTTTGTGTTAAGGATTTAGTTGCTAATCAGTGGTGAGAATAATAACAAAAAGTTGCAGAGCTCTTGGAGCTGTGTTCTCTGACCTGCATGGTTCCTAACTCCTGTTGAGAGAAACCAGTGTAAATGAAAGGATCCCCTGGCTTATATTGAAGCACAGATGGGGTGTGGTGTGTCCTTTCCTTTCCAATAAAAGCAAAGAGAAACCAAAGAGCACTCCAGAACCCACTTGTGCCTTGGTATAAATCACTGGGACTCTTTCCTTTAGAATGCTTTCTCTTCCCATCATTGGTGCCTGGGTAACCTAAAGCGCCTCTAATTTTCTGCCCTTCTACTCTGTCTTGGAGCTATGTCTCCTGGGTCTCTCTACTCACAGGGTTTGCCTGTGGCCAGACAGAAGGTACTGGAGTTAGAACTTCCACTGCAGGGATCCCACAAGTCCTGCCAAGGAAAGTGGGAGGCTTTTAATGTGTGTCACTTATAATACATTCCTGCTGTTCCATCTGCAGACAACAGCCAAAGAGTTTTTCTAGCTACCAGAGGCAAGGGGTGGCTTGTGGTTGGTTGTGGGGCCCAGGCATTCAGGTGTAAATAGCTATCAAGTAATCTAGTAAGCTTGGGTGCCCCCCTGTGGTTCTGAGTGGAATGTGTCCGATTTGCCTTAGGGAAAGGCGATCAGAGTCGTAGGGGGACCGGTGGCTTCTGTTTTCCTCCTTTCAGCATCTCTGGTCTCACTCCAGATCTGCCGTAACAGAATCTGCACTTTTTTTACAGGATCTACACATTAGTGTTGGAAAGACACCGCTCTGGCAGCCTTCAGGATGACTCTAAAAGCTCTCTTCTTCTCACTCCATAAGAAGATGCTGATGGCTAAAAGACCAAATGGCTCCCAGGTAACATTGCCTCTCCTTAGGGACTAGAGAGACAGAGTAGACCTTGCCCCATGTCCGTACTCCTGACCACTTCCTAAAGAGCTTTTCTCACACCAGCATCCTTGGTTTTCCCTTGATCTCTGGATCAACCTGTTCAAATGCAGGCAGCAGGGCTGAGTGCTGTGAGCTCTACATGACTCAGCCCTCTCCTCCCAGAGCTCATAACATTCATCTTTTAAAGCTGTTTTGGTAAAGCACACGGCATATACAGCAGATGGCCTGAACAGTGCACTGCTCTGCTCTCCTTCCCAAGGCAAACAAACCCCCGTGGTAGAGGAAATGGCCCGATTATATAAGCACCCATTATGGGGTTACCCCAAGAGTGCTTGTCTAATTCTCTGGTTCCCCAACATTTCTACACCATGCCTCCATCAGATTGTTCTCTAAACCATCTGTCTCTAAGTTAACTATTCTCTGGGGACCTTCAATTTTCCCCAAAGCAATGTATCTTCTTGCATCTAGGAGTCTGGATTGCATTTAGGGGCCAGCATTAAAAAGACCACTGGATTAAAAATCAGGAACCCTGGTTCTTCCTCCTGTCCCTACCAGCCCTGTGACCTCAGAACAGTCACAAATAGGTGGGTTCATACTTGCATTCCCTTCTTCCAGGGATAGATAGTATGGCTGGTAAGGTTGTGTGCCTGGAAGCTCTGGTAACTTTTGTTACTAGAATACTTTTGGCAACTATGAAGGAATACTTTTGTTTTGGCAACTATGAAGTCTTAAAATTTTTTTTTTTTTAGTATAAAAGATTGCTATTGCAACTTAAAAAGATAATGTCCAGGTGAAACTCTAGTGCCTTTACAATGCTCACAAAGACTGGAAGAACCTTCCAGTTCACCTTCTGGTGAACTTCAACTCTCTGGATGTGCTCCAAGAAATAGCATGTTTCAGTGTGGGGATGTTTCTAGAATCCCAAAGAATTGATTGTTGTGTGTGTGTGCAGTTGTCTGGAGCAGGGAGTGCTCCCTTCAGAGTGAAACATGGTTGCAGCTGTGTGTGAAAGTGATGAGCTTCTGTCTGATGTGTCATTTATGCTGTGTGTGTGTGTGTGTGTGTGTGTGTGTGGCTTAGCTCTTACTGAGCTGAGAGACCTAGGTTCTGGTTTGAGTGGCCTTCAACATGTCCCTCTGGTCTTCTGGAGCCTCACTCTACCATTTTTATTTATTTATTTATTTATTTTTAAAGATTTGTTTATTTATTTTAGAGAGAGAGGATGCCAGCAGGAAGACAGGCAATGGAAGAGGGAGAGAGTCCCAAGCAGGCTCCCGCTGAGTGTGCGGCCAGATGACTGTGATCACAGGGCTCCATCTCAAGACCTTGAGATCATGACTTGAGCTGAAATCATGAGTGGGACCCTTCACTGATGGAGCCACTCAGGTGCCCCCAGTCCATTCATTTCTACATTTGGGACTTAGGCCGGTTGATTTTTAAGTTCCTTTCCAGCTGTGTCATGCTGAGCATGCAGCTGGAGTGTGAGGGTATTTTGCTATTGGTTTTACTGTTAAATTTCATCCTGGGTCTCCTTGTTGCTACAGGTCAGCCCTTCCTCGTTCGTTCCTCGTTCCTCGGTCAGCCCTTCCTTGGCCAGCTTCTGCACCTGTGCTGTTGTTAGGTGAAAAACTGAAAATTGGCTTTTCGGAAATTATCTTACTCAATGAAAATGCAGGAAGCTTGTGCATGAAATTCATTCGTCAAACACACACACACACACACAAACCACACAGAGCAAGAAACCACAGGGCCTATCGGTTTGTCGTCATCGAGCAGACGAGCAGACGAGAACAGAACAGTGCGAAAAGTCTAGGCTGAGAGGAAATGCACTTGAGAGAAGGGGGAACACGGCAGGGAGGAGAGAAAGAGGGCGGGAGTAGGAGAGAGCTGTAGGGCTGGGGTGCCGGCATGGTGGGAGGATGGAAGAAGTGGCAGTGAAACAGGGCTTCCTGTACCTTCTACAGCAGCAGACTTTTGGAAAGGTAAGGGTGAGACTGTGCTGGAACTGGGCGGAGGGCCTGGGGTGCTGCTAGAAATTCCTGGGGAGGAGGAGGAGCCCCTGAATGTTTCAAAACCCTCATGGGAAGGTGAGCACTGTGCCACCCACCACGTTCCACCCAGGGCCCAATCTTCGGAGGGGTCTTTCCTTAGCAGCCGCTCGCTTCCCCAACCAGGCCCCAAAGTGTGTGCTTTGCAGACGGCTGTTGGGCCAGTGGGGAGGGTGTAAAGGAGGTTCTGTGACTCCATTTCTTGCCTCTTTGGCTCTCCGGTAACTTCTCAAGGGGGTGCTTGGGAAGGGAAGGGGAGGAGCAGCGGGGGAGATAATTTGGGATTGCAGTAGAGGTTCCCGTGTCCCTTTCTTGCTCCAGTGGGGTGAGTTTGGCCGGTGGTAAGCTGGAGCGAGGGTCTCTGTGGCCAGCTTCCTTTTCCTTCCTTGGTTGAGGAAGTCCTCTTTCCCTCAGCTGAGCCACGCCAGGGCTTCTCTGTCTCTCTCATGACCCAACCTGCCAAGGGATGAAGTAGGAAGGCTCAAGAGGGTGGGCTGAAGTTCCTGGCCTGGGGCTTCCTGTAGGACCTCGCGCAGAGTGAGGGTGGCCCTGGTGCCACCCTCTCAATCCTCCTCTGGGTTTCAGGGACCTGGGCTGGGCCTGCCTTGCATTCTGCCTCTGGGGGGCTCACTATTGTGCCCTCCTGCCTTCTGCACTCTACCTGCTGTCACTGCCTCTTCCTTGGTTGTGGGTGGCAGACCTGCAATGCTTTCTAGTCGCTAAGGTCCCTGTTATTCTCTCGGACTCCCTTGGCTCTCCTGTGATCTTTGCCACTCTCCTCGTCCGAGTGCCACCCCACGGCCTCCCCCGTGGTTCCTCCTCTTCCCCCTTTGGTCACCGTCTGTCCCTTTCCGGGTGGCTCCCTCTGGGCACCCCACCTGCCACGCATCTGGATTCAGAAATGGCGCCGTTTCGGGGCTATGCTGTATGGAGAGTCAGACTGCGCCTTGGCCCGGCTGGAGCTCCAGGAGGCCTCGGAGAAGCCGCGACGGGGAGAGGCCGCCAGGAAGGTGATCCGCCTCAGTGACTGCCTACGCGTGACCGAGGCCGGCGGGGAGGCCAGCAGCCCCCGGGACACCAGCGCCTTCCTCCTGGAGACCAAGGAGCGTCCGTACCTGCTGGCGGCCCCTGCTGCCGAGCGCAGCGACTGGATCCAGGCCATCTGCCTCTTGGCCTTCTCTGTGAGCGCCCCCCGGGGGGGGCGGAGAGGAGGGGGCATGGCATGGGGGGGCAGTCTGTACTTGCAGACAGGTGTGATAAGAGCCAAGGTCAGGATGCTGGGGGCAGTTGCTTGGGGGGGGCAGGCGGGGGAGCCCCAGTGCAGAATGCAGAGACAGCAGGCTGAGCGTGCTCGGGAGGGAGGCCTGGGCCGGCCGTGGGCTGGGCATTGGTGGGGGCATTGGTGGCGGTCTTGAGACCCTGGCCTCTTCCTCAGGGCCAGAGGAAGGAGCTGCCGGGGCCAGCGGGGAAGGGCAGCCGGCCCCACATGGAGGAAAATGAACTGTACAGCAGCACGACCGCAGGTGAGGGGCTGCCTCTTCTCGGGAGGCTGTGCCGGGAGGGGCTGGGGCCTCAGCCGCGGCTGACTCTTCCTGCCCTGTGGTTGCCCCCAGCCCTGGCCAGCCCCCTTATCAGCCTCTCTGCATCGCTTCCGGGAGGCCGAGCTGGGGGAGCCTGGCCTGCTCCGAGTGTCAGGCCTTCAGCCGTGGTTCAGGCCCTGTCCCCTGGGCCCCGCTGCGGGGAGAGGGCGAGGCTGGAGGTGGGGGGGTCGGGGTCAGCAGAGGAGCACCCAGTGAACCCTCTGGCCTTCTCTGTCTGAGAATGGTTTTATTTCTGGGGTTTTAAGGTGTCCTGTGGCAAGGGAGCTTTCTGCTGATGAGACAGTCCCGGTTTGTGATGTCTCGCCCACCGGGCTGGGTGTGTGTGGGGGAGCAGGTGGACAGGGGTGACATTCCAGCTCCGCCTCACAGAGGGCACTGGGGGGCATCAGCCGTGGGTGGGTAGGCTGAGAGCAGGGAGGGCTGGGACGGCCACACCTGCAGCTGTGACAGGACTTGGGAGGTGGCTGGGTGGGGACAGGAGATTAGATGGAGGGGACGAAGCTGTGGCTCTGGCAAGGGGCAGGAAGGATGTGGGCATGATGTCGGGGTGCATGTGGCTAGGGCATCATGCCGCTAGGGTAGGGGGTGGAGGGATCTGGCTTTTGGGGAGTGTGACCTGTCCTAGGGCAGCTCAGCCCCAGGCTGTGGGGTCACGGGCACATGGCTAACGCTTTTCCTGGAGGCCTCTGGCACCCTCATCTAGAACAGGGCAGAGTCGAGGCAGGTCAGCTGTTTCCCATTTACCACCTTCTCCCCCTCCCCACCCTTAACAGTAGCCCCCCGCAAGGAGTTTGCCGTGACCATGAGACCCACAGAAGCCAGCGAGAGGTGCCGGCTCCGGGGATCCTATATCCTCCGGGCTGGAGAGAGTGCCCTGGAGCTGTGGAGTGGCCCTGAGCGGGGCACCCAGCTCTACGAGTGGCCCTACAGGTTCCTGAGGCGCTTTGGGCGGGACAAGGTGAGCAAGGGCCGCCGCAGGGCAGGCTGAAGGAGAGAAGAGCTGTGAGGAAGAGCTGGTCAGGGAGAGGGCGAAGGGGCCCTCAAAAGAGGAGAGAATGGGATGAGGAAGGAAAGACAGGGATAAAAGCCAGCAGAAGGCTAAGAGCCAGGGGAAGGAGAGAGAAGGTGTGGGGTGGAGGTGTGTGGGGGAGGGGTCAGGAATAGGGGGGGCATCAGGGATACTGAGGGGGTGGGAGGGGGTAGAGGGACAGGAGAACAGCAAGAGGTGGACAGGTCAGAGGCGTAAATGGTGGCTGGTATTACTGAGGTTGACTAGGTACCAAGCTCTGTGCTTGGATGGAGGGAGGGAGAAGGAAGGGTGAGGGCTTTGCTTGTTGAGGAAAGAGCCCAGAAGGAGGAGAAGCAGTTCCTGTGGAGGGAAGTCGGAAGTGACAGGTTTGCGGTTGGGGTCTGGGTCCAGCAGAAGCGACCCCACCCTGCGGCCTGGCTAATCATCTCCCTCTCCCAACCACCCAGGTAACCTTTTCCTTCGAGGCGGGCCGGCGCTGCGTCTCTGGAGAGGGCAACTTTGAGTTCGAAACCCGGCAAGGCAACGAGATCTTCTTGGCCCTGGAAGAAGCCATTTCTGCCCAGAAGAACAGTGCCCCTCCCGGGCCCCAAAGCCAGCCAGCCACAGCCCCTCTGGTGCTGCCCCGGCCAGAAAGCCCCTACTCCCGGCCCCACGACTCACTGCCACCTCTGTCACCCTCCACTCCAGTGTCCACCGCCCAACCACGGGGCCCAGAGGGGGAATATGCAGTGCCCTTTGATGCCGTGGCCCGCAACCTGGGGAAGAGCTTGCGGGGCATCCTGGCGGTCCCTCCCCAGCCCCCGGCGGACCCTCTGTATGACAGCATCGAGGAGCACCCACCCCCACGACCTGACCACATATACGATGAGCCTGAGGGATTGGCTGCCCTGTCCCTGTATGACTGCCCACAGGAGCCCCAGGGTGAGGCCTGGAGGAGGCAGGCCGCAGCTGACAGGGACCCCAGCGGCAGCCAGCACGTCTACTCAGCGGGGCAGGACTTCTCTGCCTCTGGCTGGCCGCAGGGAACTGAATATGACAATGTCATACTTAAGAAAGGCCCAAAGTGATGCCTAAAGTGGAGGAGGTATGGATCTTATCAGATGTGGGTGCTGAAGCCTGTGGGGGCTGAAGCCTGCCTGTCCCCACTGGGGTGGGGTCAGAGGCCTATGAGAAGGAGCAAGGAGCGTGATGGAGGCACCAGGCCTCCCTTCTAGTTTCTGCTGGTTACTCCTTCTGGCTGCTGCATTCCAGGAACTTCCCTCTGTTCCTTCCGGAACCCTGGACTTGGTCTGCCTTAGTCTGGTCTGAGGACTTGTCCCTCCCAGGGCCTGCCGTATGAGTCATCATCCTAACACAGGAAGAGTGCCTAAAAGAGACACACCCTCCTCCTACCCCTTTTCTACTTCCTCTTCTTTCCCCAGCCTAAAGGAACCTTGGCATTTAGGGCAGAGGACAGAAGGATGTCAGCAGATTGCCCTGGTTCCTTGGCTTATGCACGCCTCCTGCCTCCTGGGGACAGCCCTGGCTCCAGGCACCCAGGAGGATGACTGTAACTTTCTGGAGGTTTTGGATTTCTCTGTGGCATTAAACATTTCTGGAATATTTATGTGTGGCATCAGTGCTGTGGGGTGGGGATGGGGATGAAAGCTTCAATTGGCCACCATGGATACCTCCTGTCCCAGCAGCAAGATCCTCTCTGGGCCTAGGCTGGGTCCCAAGCATTTGTCCACAGAGTGGGAGGTCTCTGAAAGTCAGGGCACCTTGGGAAAGACATTTAAGCTTCTCTAACCTTTTTCCAGCTTGGGGTCAATCCTAGGAAAATAGCGGGGAAGCAGGGTATGTGTGTGAAGAACTGTCCTGGAGGACGGGAAAGAGTTGGCACTTCCCGAGCCTCTTATGGACTAGAAGTGGGTCTAGACCTGTGTGGCCTTGGATCGATCCATTGCCTTCCTAAGACTTGCCTCCTTTGTCCACTGTGTAGGCTCTAAGATCCCTTCCTGCTTTGTAATTCCCCATCTGTCCTCAATACCCCATGTCCCTCTGCCCTGTACCCTCCCCTCTCATTAAAACCTGCGTTCAGTTGGTGTCAATATCATGCCACGTGATGTCTATGCACTTCTGCTATCAGCCGATTCAGCCGGTGTCATGGAGCACTGTCAGGCTCTTGACTACCCTGGCTTCAAGATGCTGACAGCTCAGAGGGGGCTGAGACAAGGGCATAGGTGCCTGTTCCACGAGGTGGGTGCAGGTACCACAAGAGGTAAATCAGAGTCTTGGGGGTCAGAGGAGACAACTGCTAACTGGGGGACATATGAAGAAAGACCTTCATCTGGAAGGTGGATCTCTAAGGGTGGGAAGGAATTTGATGAAGATTGAAGGAATATGTGAAGAGAGCATCGTGGGCAGAAACATGAGCGTGAGTGGAGGTATGTATGTGCTCTGGAAAGAGTTCCATGTTCAGAGTGGGGCAAACATGCAGCCATCTAGTTGGGAAGGCAGGCTCCAATCATATTGTGGAAGGAGGGATTCGAAGGGAAAGAGATGAGGCTTTTGAGCAGAGACTCCTAGAAGAGCTGTGTGTTGTGGGCAATAATCCCATCAGCCCTGTGGAAAAATGGGACTGGGGGTGGGATGGTTTGAGGCTGGGATGGAAGGAGAAATCCAGAAAAGACTGGATTCAAAAGATGTCAAGATGGGGCCTGCATATCTTGGAGTTATATTGGGTATGGAACACAGAGAAATAGGGTTTCTGGAAAGATTCGGGTTTTGGGAAGAAGGTGAGCTTGGTTTCTGGTGTGTAGAGGTTAAGATGGGTTTCTTGTATCCAGCTAGAAGAGTCCTAAAAACAGCTGGAAAGGGGCTCCAGAGCTCAGGAAGGAAATAAGATAGAGCCTCTCAGGTGTGTTGTGATCAAAGTTTTATCTCAAACCCAGCCTTTGCCCCCTTGTCAAGAGAAGTTGAGGCAATGGGTGAGCAGGCTAGAGGTGGAGCAGCAGGTGGGCTTCCAGGAGTCCTGCCTCTTTTGTCTGCCAACGGGCTGTTCCTGTTGCCACCCTCCAATCCCAGTCTCAGAATACACTGGAGGCAGGGAGGCCGAGGCCTCTAAGGGCTTCTGTCATTCCCTTCCGCAGGCCAGGGGCAGGAGTTGAGGGGCTCCTAAGCGAGGATGCCACATTTCTAATTTCCTCTAGTGGCACTTGAGGTGGATGTCCCAGTTCATCCCAGCAGGGGGCAGTGTTAGCCCATGGAAAAGGCCACTGGGGGCTTAGCTGCTGCCAGGTGTGTGGGGGCTCAGTGGTGAAGGAAGGAACTTTCTTGTTTGCTAAAGGAACAGAGGATCACCTGAGGAATGGGCACGTCAGACCTTGCCGCTTCAGATGCTCAAGCCCCACTTGGAGGCCTGCGGACGCCGCTTCCTAGCGGTGTGGGACCCTAAGCTGAAAACTGCCCCCATCCTCCCTGCTTTCTCTCTGTGGAGATCCAGGGACTTCGGACTTCTGTTCTGATGCTGGCTTTGCTCTAAAGGGAAGTGGTAGATAGGGGCCTTAGGGAAAGGTGGTGTAAGGGCTGGAGGGCAGGGGAAGTGGAGCATTTGGGGAAGTTGGGAGGGGTAATGAAAGTCCTTGAGGCAGCTGGTAAAGCACAATGACCATGCCATCAGTGTCCCTCTCAGAAGACACGACCAGGTGGGTGGGTCATCCTACAGACAGCTATGTCAGTGCCAGTGCAGTCAGCCTCAACTGCCCTGTGGCCTAGGACAGGACGTGGGCATCATGCCGTGGTCCCTGCCACCTAGGGGCCTCACCTGGAGTGGGGATGGGAGGGCCTGGGGCAATGCCACAGACCCATCCCCTGCCCTCTGGAGCCCGCACACATAGTGGCTATGCAGGAGATGTTGACTGAGTGGATTAATGATGGGGTGAGCCTTAGGGATCCATCTCAAACAGAAACACAGAGGTAAAGCCTTCCTTGAAGTGTTTCCGTGCCAGCCTGGCTGTCAGAGGCAAATTCATAGGTCAGGAAACAGACTGGTCTCCAGGGGACAGGGCAATGTAAGACCAAGTGACAGTTCTGCAGGAAAGGTTCCCTTGGCTCAAGGGTCTGCTACCTGGCAGCTGTGGATACCATGAGATGCTCTGCTGTGACCAGGACACTTAGAAACTGCTTTTACTGGCTCATCGTTATGCAGAGGTGACATCGGGGCAGGGAAGAATGGCATCACGAGTGGTGCCCAGCATAGAGATGTGTACACAGAGTCACGTAACTGCACAGGTGCACACACAAGCACACCAGGTCATTCTTCCTGTTTCTGTTCTTCTCTCTCTTGCCCTCTTTTGTATTTTCTACTTTCGAGAACATGAATGGGGTATGGTGTGTGTGCATGTGTGTATGTGTGTGCATGTGTGTATTGGCCTGTGGTCTACCCTATGAGCCTGCTCTCAGGCTCATGGTGGGGGATCCAGGGCCCCCTGGTGGGTTCCCACCTTGATGCTTCAGAATATACCAAGGACCAGATTGTCTGGACTCACTTAGACTCCTCCCTAATGGCTGCACTCAAGCTGTTGCTGCCACCACCTTTCAGCCGTGATGCTAACCAGCCTCCTGCCTCCTGCCTCCTAGGCACTGATTCAATTAGCCAAGGTGCCCACCTCCTGCAATGGCCATTTATAAAATCAGCTGGGGCAGCTGGAGACCTCAGGGAGGGCAGGACCGGGAATCAAGGGGGGAGATCAGTGATGACAGGGTGGTACAGGAATGGAATGGGGGAGGTTTTTGGGCAGGGGCATCTGATCTGATTAGGCATCAGGCTGGTTTTCCCTGGTAGACAGCTGCACATCCCTGCCCTGCTCAGATTCCTGGCTCCCAGGCCTGTCCGATGCTGGTGAGCAATAAGCAGGGCCCATCTGTACCTGCCCCCCTACCCCCCAGGCTTGCTCCTTTCTTCCTTGCCTCTCTTTTGAGGCCACAGCCCTGATCTTGACACCAGCTCCTGGATCCCTGGGCCAGACAGAAGTAGCTGGTGAGTTCAGGAGCGGTTGTGGGTGGGGGTGTGCCAGGTTCTCAGGGATCTGATGGGGAACGGGTGTCCCAGAGCTGGGGTTAACTGATTCCAGGACCTGCCTCCCAGGGACAGGGTCAGCCTTCTGCTTCCGGAGAGCGCTGGGAGGAGTGGTGTGAGCATGTGCCCCACGAGAGGACAGTAATTGGGATGATAACAATGCTCTTGAGTTTGTACAGCATTTTCTTATTTATAAATGGCTTTGGGGGCAATTTGGGGTAGTTGGTGAGGCACCCAGGCTGCAGCCTGACGATCTGCATTCGAATTCTGGCTCTGCTACTTGGGACATCTGCTCTGAGCATCTGTGTGCACATCTGTAAAATGGAGATACTAATAATACGTTTCTCAGAGGTTTGTTGTGAAGACTGAAGTGAGGGTGTAAACGCAGAGCTCCTAGAGCAGCCCCTGGCACACACAGAGCTCCCTCCAGTCTTATCCACACAGACACAGACAGGATGAGATGTCCCCATTTCATAAGGAAGGGAATAGAAGCATAGAGAAGCCCCTCCTCTCTTTGGGGGCTGAACTTGGGCTTTGTGGAAGCGGGAGGACCTGGCTGGGAAGGGCAGGTAGGATTTTGATTGGAAGGAAGAAGAGTCACAGAGAGGGGAGGAGAGCGACATCAAAGGCCTTTGAGCGCTGGGTATGTGGCTTCTCCTGAGGGGGCTCTCACTTGGGCAGAGCAGCACTGGCTGGCCCTTTTATGCCCAGAAATGGGAGAGCTTGCAAATAGGCTGCTTCATAGGCTAGAAGGCCTCTGGCTTGATATACCAGAGAGCAGAAGCCACAGGGGATTTCTCCCCCTTTAATCCTAGCCTCTGCACCCGGTCAGGGCCTGGCTGCTGGGACCCCAGGGCAGGGACAGGCTTCTGGCTGGATAGGGGGCACCTGGTGGTCAGGCTGTCATGGCCTACCAACTGGTACCATCAAAACACAATTGTGGAGCCACTGCCTGGCAGCCAGCAGAGGGGCTGTGGGAGGGAGAGGCTGAGGAGAAGGCAGTAGAAGGGACACAGACACCTCTGAAGGAGTTCACCATCTCTCTGAGGGACATTTGGAGATGTCCTCAGGGTGGTTCGTTCTTTACCTAATTTGTTGTTGAACTGCAGCACCTACCAAGAGGCCTGGTACAGGGGAGGCACAGATAACTACTTCCTGATGGAAAGAATAAATGAAAGCCACTTTGCTTGGGGGGGAACCCAGGGTGTTCCCTATGTGTCATGGTTCATGGAATCATGGAACCCTGGGATTCCCATCCAGAAACCAAACCTCCAGTGAACTCCAGGAATCCCAGCACTGGTCTTCTGGCCAGCCCTCCCTCTCCCAGCAGGCCTCTTTTCAAATGCAGAGTGAAGATGGGAGAGAGGCTTGGTCTGGACTGAAGACTGCAGGGAGGCAGGGGAGGGGGGCTGAGGGTGAGAAATGCCCTGACTCTGGTCTAGAAGAAGGGGTTGGTGGGGGCCGGCCCTCTGGTGCAGCCAAGAAACCCATCAGCCAGGCGTCCAAACGCAGGAGGCCAAGACGGGGCCAGCTTCTTAGCAGGCCCACCTCTGCCTAGAATGGCAGGCTGCCCCTGGTGGTGCCCACCTGTCTTCCTGTGCCCAACTCAGCATCTCAGCCCTGCTCCTCCACAGTTGGGCCCACTGGATGCCCTGGGAGTCGGGAACCCCCTCTCCTGTGACCTTTCGAGGAATAGAACGTCTGAGCCAGAAGGCGCCTTGGCAACCCTCTTGCCTGAGTCCTTATCTTCCACTTGAGGGAAACTGAGGCCAAGTAAATTTTTAATCCTTCTCATATGTATTTACATTTTATTAGAAATTGTTTACAGTTGTGCTTAATGCAAAGGAACCAATCGCTGATGCTGAGTCTTGTGACACCCACAGGGAGTTCATTTTTAGTCTTTTAGATGCATAGGGGAGGGACAAAGGGGGGAAAAGACTCCCCTACTCTCCTATCTCTGAGCAAAGCTGTCTTAGCTTCCCCAATGTCACCCCTGCAAGTCCCTGAGCAAATGCCCAGGGGTATGAGCCAGAGGCCTGGGTTAATTAAGGGCAGCTTAGATTGAGGCTGTTCATTTTCTGCTGGTTACTTCACTGATCCTATTCTCTATGTTCCTCCCATAACTAACCCTCCACTCCCTGCCCCCAGCAGCTAAAGGGTCGATGCAGAGGAGATGGAGGGTACACAGGCAGGTGATTGGGCCTGGCTGGATGGGACGGTGTGCACATAAAAAGGAACAAGCTGAGATGGGGACTGGGCAAAGGATGGGAGGTTCCAGCAGGATGGGGTGGGGGGATCCTTAAGGGAGCTTGCAGGAGAGCAGTTGGGACAAAGCCCCACTGCCCGGTCACAAGGTCACAAAGGAAGGCCTCAAGAAGTCATGGTCTCGAACAGCAGAGTGGTTACCAAAGCCAGTGGCACGAGGTGCCTGGGGGGCTGGCTTATTCAAACCTGGGGTTATGCCTGAGAACCAGTGAGAAAGATCCTGGTTCTCAAGGACTGTTGGCTGAGATGGAGTGGGAGCCTGGCTTGTCTTGGGGTGGGAGGTGGTGCTGGGGAGGGGTAGAGGGGGTCAGAGGAGCATGACCAGCCAGAGTGGGCTTGTTTGGGTCTGGCTGGGCATAGAGTTGGGGGACAGAGCACTCAGCAGGCTTTTGTGGGCCTGGGAGTCTGGAGAGGAGCCTGCAGGAAGTAAGAACTGGCATTCAGAGCCAAGCATCCAGTGTCTGGGGCCTGGAGTGCCAGCTGGGCAGAACTGACCAGCCAGACCCAGCCTGAACCTTAGACAGAGACTGGGTCACCTCCCTGCAGGTATTTGGTCCTTTAGGCTTTGTCAGATCCTAATAGCCAACCCATGCTTTCTGGCTTGGCTGGCTCAGCACAGGGTCCTGCTTCCCAGTAGACAAAATAGAGCTGCCTCCTTTAAAGAAAAAAAAAAAAAGCTTTGATTCCTTTGATGGCAAAGGCAACAAGAGGGGCAGCAATATAGAGGGCTCTGGGCTTGGGGTATCTCGGCTTATTCAGCAGCTCTGTGCCTTTAATCCTATATGTCTATGACAGGGACAACATGGAACACCTGCCAGAGCACTGGACTAGGAGACTTAATCCTTGCTCTGCCATGAACTGGCCATGGGATGCCAGGCAAGTCACTCCCCCTCTCTGAGCCCCTTTTATCTGGAAAATGATAGAACTGGATTAAAAGACCTTTAACGTTCCCATTGACTCTCTAGTCCTTTGTTTTAGGGCAGTTGACAAGGATAGCAGGGCAGCAGAAATGACTTCAACAAGAGGGGGTATGGGAAATATGGGTTCAAAATCTTAAACACAGAGTGGGCCCACCCACTGCTGGGGTTCAGAGGTGTTTGAAGAAGTGGTAGGGTGGGTCCTCTAGCGTGACAGACAGAGGAACTTCCTGGAAGAGACCTTATCATAGAGGAAGGAGACAGCATTGCAGCATCTCTGTGTATGATTGTACAGGTTGGGCAATGAACAATGCTAGACAGAACCATTCATAATGAAGACTCAGGTAAGCATGACAAGCTTGGCCAAGGAATAAAGGGCAAGTTGTCAGAGATGGGGTGCTTTGAGGACTGCACCCCTCTGCATGGCCACCATACACAGTGCCACATGCCGTACACTGCACAAGTCCGGGGATGTCATTCGCATACACCATGGTGGAGCTGTGCTTGAGTATCTATCTCTTGGTCTTGTCTCTCAGCACCCCTCTTTCACTTGGAGCACTGGCCGCACATTTGGGCATTTCCTACAGTCGGGGTTGAGGCAGAAAAGGGAAAGTGGGGGTTTCCTTGCTTTGCCACAGGATGCCAAGTGCTGTCAGCAGATCCAAGGACCTGGTACCTTAGGAGTTCCTGGTGCTCAGTGGACACAGAAGTGCAGGAGCAGAAGGCATAAGCGTGATGGTGCGTGGAGGTGGCGTCAGTGCTAGAAGACAAGAAAGCCAGTGCCTGGGTTAGCCGTAAACACCCAAGGGGCACTTTTTGTGGACTGAGGTCCTTCATTAGCAGGGGCCTGCCAAGGGCTGTACACTCCTGTGTCACCGTCCTCGGAAGGTGGCCTTAGAGCTCTCCCTCAGCGCAGCTGGCTTGCCTCCTTCCGGTGGTCCCAGCTAGGCTCACCCTCTCTCAGCAACTAGGAAAGCCTGTCTCCAAGTTTAATCACCCCTGACCTGAACACCTGTCTGCTCCATGCAGCTCTCTTCCATGCCTGTCCTCCCAGCCACTCTCCTGACCCCCTTTGTTCCTTTCACAAAGGGAGTCATGCGGGGGAGACAGCAGTATTGGTTTGTGGGAGTCACAATCTGCCTCAGGGGCTGCTTTGTCACACTGTATTGTATCATCTGGCCAGCGGGGGGGCTGTGGTGACCATGGCCCCTCTCCTGGGCACAGGGCTTCCTAGAATCCAGAACATTTCACAGTCTTCTCTATTCTTTTCAAAACAGTGAGTGTCGCTGTGCAATACAGATGAAGAAACTGAAGTTCAGACTGGAGACTTGATGACTCACCCGAGATCATGAGGCTCCTAAGTGGCCACGTGGGACTCAACTAAGCCCTTCCCAGAATGCCAGAGCACTCTGCATGGAGAGGTGGCACCAGGGACCCCGTGTGACTTGGGAACCTCTAAGGGGCAGTGTAGCAGAATGGGAAGGGAACTGGCTCGAGCGCTCACTTGTGCTACCTGGGGCAAGTCCCTTCACTTCTCTGAGCCTTGGTTTTCTCATCTGTAAGGTAGGCTTGGTCACATCTGTCAACCTCATGGGGTTGCCATGTGGCTTAAATAAGATGGTGTGAAGGTAAGTAGAAATTGTGTGGCTCTGTTCCATCATGAGTCCCCTATGACCTCCTATCAGCTCATATCTCAGGGACCACCTGAGCTTCTGAGAGGCATGGGATTGAGAGCAGTGTGAATGGGACACAGAACGGCCCCATGGGGGAGGGTGGGAGCTAGGAACTCTTAGATCCACCTGTCCTTGGCATGGCCGGCCAGCTCCCCCTGAAGCTTAACAGAGGCCACACAAACAACCAGACCCAGAGCAAAGGTGCTGGGGCAGAGGGAGTCTTTGGCACCTGTGGGAAGGCTTATAGGTCACCCGAGGCTTGGACTTGGCTCCTTTAAGACGCTGCCCCTTCCTGCTGATCCAGAAAGGGGGACAAATGATGGATGGCCTGAAGAGGGAATCGAAGCCACAAGAAGAAATGGGATGGAGAACTGACCAGCTGGTCAAATCTCCAGGAGATTGATGGGGACCATCTGAATAGAGAGTCTGCAATTAGGGGCCTAGCAGCCACTGGCTGGGCTCCCCAGAGCCTGTTATATGCTGCCCTGCTCCCAGAGAAGAGAGAAGTTCTGGCTGGAGGCCTGGTACCCATTCCCACCCCACCCCCTCTTTAGGAGGACTGAGAACCCTTCTCTCTTGCCTTCTCCCACGCCATGGGACTGACACTTTAAGTTGTGCCCCTGATGGAGCTGAGAAGGCGGGGGTGTGAGGGTGTACTTCTATTGCCACATCTGGATGCTGTCACATTATGAATGTCCCAGGCTTGTCACTGCTGGCAAGTGTGGACACCTTTATGTCACTGATGGTTTGGGTCTTCAGGGCCTTCTCCTGTCCCCAGAAGGTGGGACTGCAGGAGAGACAGCCCTATTACACCATCAGCTCCTTCTCCGGGAGGTCTGGACTCAATACACCCTCCCCACTAGTTCATAGCACCCCAAGAGGAATGATAGAACTACTTCAGTAGGCTGGGGTCCTCTGAGGGGCAAGCTTGGACATCACTCACATGGGGAATCTTCATAAGTAAAGGGACAATCTGGAGGACTCCTTCTGTTTTCAGGGGTCTTCCCAAGGCTAGGCCCTGGATTGACTCCCCTGAAGCAGCCCAGCCCTAGCCCGATCAGAAGTGTTGGGGGTGCTGGGGGTAGGGGACAGTGACCCAGGGTCCAGACCATTCCTCTCCTTGGCAGCCAAGCATGTGCTTTGTGCAGTCTCTGTGCAGTCTTCTGCTTCATCCATAAACATTCTGGCCTTTGCTGTTGGGGTCTGAAGCCCAGAGTGCCAGGATGCCAGCTCTTCTGGGCACCTGATTTGCTGGGCCTAGTAACACCTAATCAAAATGCCAGGGAACCTCCAAGAGCTTCAGACTGGGCCACTCCTGGCCCTGGTTGGGAGCCATGGCTCTACAGAGCCATAATCTCCTGAACTCACTACTTGCCCTGGCTGCCTAGACAAAGACAAAATGAGACCTTCTGTGGGGTGGGGTGGGTAGGTTGCGGAAGAGGAGAGAGCTGAACAGCTGATACATCTTTCTCAGGAATCAGGGAGAGCTAAACTGAACCTTAGAGGCAGGCAGCCCAGCTGTTGGCTACGTAATTTGGGGGCCTGACTCCCCACTTTGTGCTCATCTGTTTTGAGGCACTCTGAACAGGGCAGGAGGGGGTCCCCAAATATCTCCCCCATATAATCCACCATTAAAGCTTCGCTCCATTTGCTTATGAAAAGTTTTATCATTTCTAAAGGCCTCCCTTATAAAATGCAAATACCTCTATAAAGCAGTCATGCCTTCAGTTCATTATTGGGCAACATCTCAGTTATCATTTTAGCGGGACCTAGATAACAGCCAGAAATTTGGTCTGGATAGAGGTATCAGTGTACATGTGTGGATGTGCGTGTGCGTGTGTGTGTGTGTGTGTGTGTGTGTGTGTATTTGGGTTGAAGGTGGGAGATTTATTTTTCCATTCATTCAACAAGTATTGATCGAGCATGGGGGAACATGCTAAATAGTATTTTTGGTCCTGGGGATGCGGAGTGAACGGAAGACGTGAAAATCTGCCCCTGTGGCATTTATATTCTTTTGGGAGAGGGGGACAATAAACAAATAAACAAATGAAATTTATAGAATATCAGTTTGTGCTATGGGGAAGAATTGAGAAGGGAAGGGGATAGGATTATGATGGGAGGAGGGGCAAACCTCTAGGTCGGGTGCTTGGCTTTGAGAAAGAGCTGACCTCTTGCCCTTTGCCAGCACTGAGACTAGTCAGGTGTGTGAGTGCTGTGGGACCTGCCGCCTGTGCCCGCCCACCGGCTCCTCCTTCACTCCAAGCCCCAAGATCCATAGAGCTCTCAGGTCCTCACAGAGAAGACTGTGGGGAGTCAGCCCCCCTGGCAGACCACCAGCTGGAAATGTTCCCTGGGCTGGCAGGAAGAGGAAGTGAGTGGGGCTTGCTAGCTCTGGACCAGCCAAGATCAGTGAGGAATGTGGTGCTTGCTCACCTCGCATGGCTCATTACCCAGCCCTAATCTGGGCTATTTATCTTTTTTTTTTTCTATACCAAGATTTGGTGGGGATCAGGGGAGCTATGTGGAGTTACAGGGGTCACTCTGCAGCAGAAAGCCAAGGCTTAGGATAGCATTGCAGGGGTGGGCACAGGATAGGTGGGCAAGGGCTTATTTCAGAAAGTACCTGGTTTCCTTCCCACACTCCTTTCTCCCCTCCTTCCCTTTGCCCATTTCTCCATTCACTTTTCCCTCCCTCATTCCATCCTTGAGGGTCTTCTCTGGCTAGGTAAGGGGCAGAAAAAAAAAGCAAAAAGTCCTTGACTCAAGTTGTCTAGTGGGGAGATGGGGAGAGACTCAAGGTGTAGTGTGTTTAAGTGCTCAGGGATCTGCACACATCACACCAGAGTATGGGCCTGACTCATGGAAGGAGGCCCGACTCTACTTGGGTATGAGGGAAGGCTTCCCAGGGGAGGTGATGTAGCAGCTGCACCCCCAAACTGAGAGGGGAGAAAAGGATGCTGCTCTAGGCTGAGAGACTGGCAAGTTGGATTGCTGTGCTTAGAGGGCTGGCTCTGAGCCTAATGGGCCCCCTCTGTCAAGAAGGAAATTTGAGGAAGGCCATAGAAGGTCCAGTGGGCAGGGCACGGAGGGCGCCTGGAGGAGTGGCGTGCCTCAGAGAGCTGAGCTCCTCATGGGCAGACATGGTAGGATCACAGGACGCTGGCTCTAGAGAAGTGGAGGGACGATTCACTCCAATTCGATCCAATCCAGTCCCTTACAGATTATGGAAACAGGCCCAGAGGCCCAGAGAGCTGCCCAAGGTCCCAGAGCACCAGACAGGCAGGCTGCCCTCTGGGGCTCCTGAGCATGCTTGCCCTGTAGCTGTTGTCAAAGGACAGCAAGAGCCAGTGCCAACCGAGCTTCCAGTGTGCCAGACGCTGTTCTAAAAACTTTCTGTGGATTAGCTTGGGCGTCTTCACAAAACTCCCCAGAGGTGAGTGGGCTGTTACTTCCCGATTTTTCAGAGGAGGAAGCAATTTACTCCAGGTCACTCTGCTAGTGTGAGGGAGCAGGGGTTTGAGCCCCTAGGGCTTTGCTCCGGGGTCATACTCTCCCTGGAGGTAACGTGGGGAGGTGGCCTGGCTGCCCCTGCTTGAGCACCACGCTGGCATTGGTGGGGTGGTCACAGTCCCCAACCCTCCATGCTGCCCCCTGCCCCAAATCTTCTCAACTCCCCAGTTTCCCTCTTGTTTATGATTTTTGCAGACTCTCTAGCAGAGATGGGCTGATAGCTGTTGAATAACCGGCTCTGGGGGTGGGAGATGGGGAGGCCATCGTTTCTAGCATTTGCTCATTTACATGGTGTAAATATTCCATGTGGGGCTATTTCCCAGCCATCAGTTTGACGTCAGTTGGCTTGCAGAACTCCTGAAAATCTTGCCATCGGCTCTCGATATGGAAAACTCTAGCGTGCCGCAGCACCAGGCCCCCCCTCCTTCCCCACCCTGCCTGAACCCCCCCTTTCTCCCGTCTCCTGCTTCCTCACACTCAGCCTCTGATTAGACTAGGTTCACGTAAACGGGTATGATTTGAAAGTTCTCATCTTGGGAGGTTTGAAAACGGTTTTATTTCCTCTGCTCAAAAAGAAATAATAATAAAAGATTCATGGAGTGCTTCCCACTATAATCATTTCCTGGAAGGGACCTTAGTGATTTAGTTCAAATCTTGGTTTAATAGATATGGAAAGTCTGCCCCAAAAGGAGGGACCGGCCCAAAGGCACACAGCCTGTAACTCCAGAGCCATGGGGAGAAGCCAGGTCAGGCTCCTGGTCCCCTGGCTCTTTCTCCTGCCACATCTCAGCACCGTTCTGGCTTCAGCGGGGAGTGATTCATGACAGACAGTAGAAAAATGCAGGATGAAATTTGGCTTTGCCACATACCAGCCTATGGCTTTGAGCCAGTATCTTAAATGTTTTGAGTCTTAGCTTTATCATTTTAAAATGCCGATCTTATTAATACTTGCCTTCTGTATCTCACAGGGGTGTTGTGAAGACCAAAGGAGATAAATGGGTAGCAAAGTACATCTAAGGGAAAGAAATACAAATAGCTCTTAAATGTATAAAATGATGTTCAATCTCACTCAGAATAAGAGAAATACAAATTAAAATTACACTGATAAATAATTTTTTCACCTATCAGATTGGAAAGAGTCCAGAAATTTGAAACACGCTCTAATAGTGAGGTTGTAGAGAAGCAGGCACTCTCGTACTTCTCATGGGAAGATAGACGGATATAACCTCTCTGGAGGGCAACTCGGCGATGGCTGTCAACATTATAAATACACGTATCTTCTGACCCAGCAATTCAACTTGCGGGAATTTATCCTACAAATATATTTGCATAAGTGCAAAGGGCCTGTGTTTATGGCTATTTGTTGCAGCCTTGTTTTCAATGGGAAAAGATTTGAAACGATGTAAATATCCATCAAGAAGAGTCTTTTTAAGAGACTCTGGTTCACCCAGGAGAGGAGTATTATGCAGTTATAAACAGGAAATAGAAAGCGGGGTTTTGTATGATGTATAGGACATGCTGTCAAGTGCAGAAAAGCAAGATATCGAACAGTTTGTACATTATGCTGCATTTTGTGTTTAAAAAAGGTTATAAGAATATTTGCTTGTAGGGTGCTTGGGTGGCTCAGTCAGTTAATTATCTGCCTTCGGCTCAGGTCATGATCCCAGGGTCTTGGGATCCAGCCCCACATGGGACTCCCTGCTCAGTGGGCAGTCTGCTTCTCCCCCTCCCTCTGCCCCCTGCCCTGCTCATGCTCCCCACCCCCAAATAAACACATAAAATAATTAAAAAAAAAGAATATTTGCTTGTGCCTACATAATGAAACTCTGGAAGGATCTCTGAGGAACCAATAACAGGTGGCCACTTGTGGGGGATGAGGTTGGGATCTGGATGGATGAGAGATGGGAGTGTCAGGGAGAGTCCTCGCTGTTCACCTTTTAATATGTATTTTTAATGTTTTGAACCAGGTATGTGCGTTAGCAATTCAAACATGTGAATAAAACATGGCTTTGTAAAGTGCAGAGCATTGTGCAGATGCTAGTGACTTGGGCCATCACTCATATAAAAATGGGCTAAATGGCATGATAAGGACCTGAGTCTGCAGGCAGGCAAAAGGAGAATGCTTGGGGGTTTGGGAGAGGGCAAGGGCAATCGCAGTGGGGGGGTCCTGGGGGAAGAGCGGTCCTTCGTGTTACAGAGGAGGTGGCTGGTCAGTGTGACATGGTGGGCCTAGGATTGTGAGGAGGGCTGCAACCCCCGTCCAGATTGGTCAGATGCGTGGCCGTCTGTCCCAGCAGGCTGCCTCATGCATGACATTCAGTGTGTTTGGGTAATCACTAAGCCTCCATGTCTCACTCAGGAGCTCTGGCTTCAACGCTCTAGTGGAAAGAGACGTGCTGGGCCGAGGAAGGCCCAGCCTTGTGCCGGGGCATGAGTGCAGGAGGCTGTGCATCCTCTCACAATGCTTCCAGGTGGGCCCTATGATGATCACCATTTTACAAATGATGAAACAGAGGCCAAGCATAGAGGCCAAGCACTTTATCAGAGGACGGTGGTGGAGCTGGGCTGTGATTACAGGCAGTCTGGTCTGGCGAGGTCCTCCCAGCTGTATGGGACGCTGCCTCTTGGAACCAGGCCCATGACTTCCTTGCCTGTTTGGTGCCATCTCCCCAGCTCTTTGTCATTTCTTCCCCTGTGCCTAGGTCAGAACATCATTGCCAGGTCAGAAAAGAAACTCTTGATTTCTGTGAGGTGAGGACAAACATCACTTGTCTGGAGGGCCCCTTCATTCCTACTGGATCTTGTGGGTACCATCTGTGGGGCTGCTGAGCCCCGTGTCCTGCTGCTTCTGTCTCTCCACTCCGACGGGCGTTGGGGTAAGGATGGAAGACATTAGAGCACCCCCTCCCCCTTACATCTCTGACATCCCAGAAACAAATCCTAGCAGACAGAGGCCTCTTGTCAATTAGAGCAAGGCAAGGGCTTTGCTATCTGTGGCGGGATCTAACGGAGAGGCGGGGCAGCCTGGCAAAGTGAGAGCATCATGTCTCCAATTAAAGTTGTGAGGATTCATCTTCTAACTCAGACCCCCTCAGAAATTGACATTTATTAGGTTGTCAAAGCTGATTTTTCTTCCTGGCCCTTTCCTGCCCCCAACTCTGGTGTGTGTGTGTGTGTGTGCGTATGAACATGCATGTAAATAAATACCTATATTTTGCTTTTTAAAAGCTAAAATGTGGTATTTATCCCTATCAGAGATTCAGCTACCTGATTCCTGATAGAGTAGAAGGCAGCCACCCTGGGGGCAAGAGCCCCCATAGAGGGACAAAGGGGTCTGAGATGATGCTAGTCCTATCATCTGTGGGTGAAGCCAGCCTCATGTAGAGCCAGAGTTTGCCCACAGTGTGATTTTAGAGGTGCCCCATCCCACCACCCTGAAAATACCTCTCTTCCACATGCCACTGAACGTGGAATTCCTCTACTGGGGCATCATTCCTATGAATTTATTCATCCCTTTCCTGGGGTCTTTTTCAAAATGAATATGAGTCTCTAAGAGGGGAATGCATTAAGTCACTAATGTCCCAGAAACAAAGAATCCAGAGCCGGAAGAGATTCTAAAGATGGTCTTATGTTCTCTTGTAGAGAAGAAGCTGAAGTCTGGGGGGTTTGCCCAAGGTCACTCAGTATGTCAGTGACAGTGATGTGGCCATTGCCTAGATCCTCTGACTCTAAGCCCAGTGGTACCTGGTTTATCAGATCAGTCTTCTTCCAGGACAAGAGGGAGCCTGGCCATATGTAGGCCCCGACTCCTAAGTGAGGGAAGGCTGACAAGGCCAGAGTGGGTGGGGTGTGATCGAGAGAGGGTGTTGGAAGGCAGGACCCATATGAAGACAATTTTGCCGATGTGGTATTTCCTCCAATCCTATGTGCTGCCAGTTTCATGTTCTTTATTTTGCATGTGTAACGAGGGCTTCAAAGGCAGCTGTGCAATGGCTTGCTGGCCTTGGCCCTCCCTGGGAGGGTACGTGCCAAACTTCGATCACCATCCCCACCCTTGCTGGTTTTGCCATATTTTTGTGCCACTTTTGTTAATATGACAATATTTTTCTTTAAATGAACTCATTTTAAACTTAATCTATTTAAAAACAAAACTTTGTTTTACTATTGTGCAAGGAAAGCCAGTTATCACTTGCCAGAAATAGATGGTAATCATAAAAATAAATATAATGAGATCAAAACAAGGTTATTAAAATTTAGTTAGGTGCCTTTCCTGCCAAAAGCTCTTAGCCTGAGGACTGTTTTTGCTTTGTCAAAAGGAAAATTAGCAAGTGTTGGAAAGGCATTAAAAAGCCCCAGATGAGAGCTTCTTGAGGTAACCGGGACCTGTGTTAACTTCCTCAGGCTGCCCCAAACGGGGAGGCTTAAAGCAACAGTAACTTGTCCTCGGTTCTGGAGGCTTACAGGTCTGGAGTCAAGATGTTAGCAGAGCCGTGCTCTGAGCACTGTAGGGGAGTGTCCTTCCTTGCTGCGTAGAGCTTCTGGTTGGCTGGCAACCTGGCTGTTCCTTGGTCCATGGCCATGTCACTCCAGTCTTTGTCTTCTTTGTCACATGGCCTCTCCCTGTGTCTATCTCACAAGGCCATCTTTTTGTAAGTACGACAGCCATTTGGATGAGGGACCCACCCTAGTCCACTGTGACCTCATCTTAACTAATTATATGTGCAACAAACTTATTTCCAAATAAGACCACTTCCTGAAGCATTGAGGATTAGGACTTCCACATACCTTTTTTTTGGGGGGGGGGGGGGTGGGTGCAATTCATTCCATGATAGGATCTTTGAAAGAGAATTGAAAAGGGAGAGCTTTTTCATCGTGGGGTCAGTGCTATCTAATGCCTGTCCAAGGGCCAGCATAGAGACTCAAAGGGGAGCTGCGGGGATGGGAAGGCTTTGAGTCTCCCCCTGCCTCCAGGGCTAAGGAATGTGAATATCTACCAAGCTCTCAGGAGCAGGTGTTCTTGAGGCCTGAATGGGCGTTTGCTACATCAGCCCTGGGCCAGGAGGTACCCCCTGAGGACACCCCGCCCTCCCTTGGGTCACAAAATCAGCATCTTAGAGACCTCTTTGTAAGCAGCCAACATTTCCTGAGATTCTCTTGGGTGTCAAGCACTGCAGTTCCCTGGATGTTGCTCCGGAGTATCTGGTCTCATGGGCCCACCATGGAGCAGAAGGGCAAGCAAAAAGGGCCAAACATGGGGGTGAGGCGGGCGGGGGTGGGGAGATGTAGCAGAGGCTGAGGCTTCAGGTCAGAGAGGCAGCTGCAGCCTCAGGGAGAGTTTCTCAGAGACACAGGTAGGAGGACTTGACTGAGCACTGTGGGGAGGGAAGTGGAAAAAGTCCCTGCTTTCCTGAAGCTCTGTTGGAGTTGGGGGAGGGGGAGATAGACAGCTGATACACCAGGTGGCGACAGGGCTAAGGCAAAAAATAAAGCAGTCTAAGAGAACAGGGAAGAATATTCCTGGCCGAGAGCAGCAAGCGTGAAGGTAGGGGTGGAACTGCAGAGGCCAGCAGGTTAGAGCAGAGTGGGAAGAAGGAGGCGGGAAAGGAAGATAGAGACGCAGTGGGTGGCCAGGTCTGGAGGGGCGGTGCTGGTAATTCCACGTGGGTAAGGATCTTGTATTTTATCCTGAGTGTCAATGCAGGATTTTGAGCAGAGAAGTCAGTAATCTGACCTAATTTTAAATAGATCGCCCTACTGCTGTGCTGAGAATAGTCTTTGAGAGGCCAGAGTAGAAGCAGAGAGAGGCTCTCACAGTGATCCAGACAAGCTGAAGGTGGTTTAGGCCAGATGACAGTAGGGAAGGTGGTGAGGGGTGAGAAATGACTGGTTTCTGGATATTCTTTGAAAGTGGATCCAATGAGATTTACTGATTGGACCAGCTGTGAGAGACAGATGTCAAGGCTGGCTCTGAGATTTTTTGGCCTGAGAAGCTAGAAGGATGGAGTTGCCATACTCCAAGATGGGGAAGGCTGCAGGAGGTGCAGGTCTGGCAGGAAGATCAAGGGGTCTGAGTGGGCGTGATTAAAGGTAGACAAAGGTAGACGTGACTTTAAGGGAAGGTGGTGAGTGGGCAGTTGCATACACGAGCCTGGAACTTAGTGGGGAGTCTGGACTGGAGATGTGCATTTATGAGTTAGTTATTAGAGTTTGGATGGTATTTTAAAGCCGTGAGGCAGAATGAGCTCACTGTGAAAGCCAATGTTTGTAAAAAAAAGATAAGCAAAGGATTGATCCCTGGGGCACTGCAATCAGTAAGGCTAGGAGGTCAGGTCAGCAAAGACAACAGGGCAGGGCTGCTGGCCATGTGAGAGAAGAACCAGGAGAGAGAGAGAGAGAGAGAGACACACACACACAGAGAGAGAGAGAGTGGTTGTCCTGGAAGCTGTGGGGAAAAAGTGTTTTGAGGAGGAGGGGGTGTTCAGCCTGTTATTTAAATGTTGTGGGCGGGTCACTCTTCTGGGAGGGAAGACAGAGAGAGGCAGGAGAACAGATCCCATAGTGAGAGTCTCAGTGTTCTGGTTGCTTCTCTCTTCTCAGTGAAGTGAGAATCACAGGTGGAGGACAAAGGGTAAGGATGAGACATTGGAATTTTGAAGGGAGCAGAGAAGAGAGGAAGAGGACTCAGGAAATGCAGGACTGTTGAGTGGCACCAAACACCCACTTGATTGGTAGCGCCCCAGAAGTTCTGTATCTGAAGGAGTAACGTTGATCTGGTCAGAAGGGGAGCTTGACAGGGCATCTGGATGGCTCAGCGGTTGAGCATCTGCCTTTGGCTCAGGTCATGATGCTAGGGTCCTGGGATCGAGTCCCACATCAGGCTCCCTGCATGGAGCCTGCTTCTCCCTCTGCCTATGTCTCTGCTTCTTTCTCTATGTCTCTCATGAATAAATACATAAAATCTTAAAAAAAAAAAAAAGAAGAGGAGCTTGACAGTGAACCTGTGAAATGCCCATGTAAGGCAGAGAAATCTCAGTTGTCCACATCCAAAAGAAGAAGAGCTGAAGGGGTCGAAAAATAAGGCAAACGCCTTATGAGCCCCCTCAGCGTGGGTGTTACACTGGGGTGTGAGGATGGGCCTTCTGGGTGGGGTGACCCATACCGCTGAGAACCAAGCCGCCCCTCTGTCACAGGCTGTGTGCAGTCATAGCAAAGGAGTAGTGGGGTGAGAAGGAGGGTTCAGGACTAGATGGGAGTGCACCAGGTGACATGGTGGCCACACCACATCATCTGTCAGAAGAAGAAACTCTTACTACATCTTCTTACTCTCCCCTCTCAAAGTACCAGGTCAGACATTTAGGCAGATTTTTCTGAGGGCATAGCTTGCATCTCTGAGGTACCTTGGCTAATTACACACACACACACACACACACACACACACACACACACACACACGAGCTCAAACATCAAAGTAGTCATCTTGGGCCATGAACTTATTGCAAAGATGTTGCCATGGCAGAAAATACTGCTGGAACTCCTTTTTGGGAAATCCAACTGAGCATGTGACACACTCTCTGACTGTTCTCTGTGGGGGTCACTCTTTGCATTCCAAGGGTAGATTTGATTTCTGGAACAGCCTAAAGTCATTTAGAGCCAAGTGTGATGACTAAAATTGGGGATTAGATTTTTTTTTTTTTTTTGTGGCCACGGATGAGGTCTGATACGGATAGAATAAAACTAGCCTTGTCTTGTTTAAAAGGGACAATACTTCTTTTAAGGGATTTAATAAGGTATAGCGTGTGAAGTGCCTGGTCTAGTTTTTGATCCATGGCAGGCACTTCATAATTGGTAATTATTAATATTCCTAAAACAGCGATCCTGAAATGAATAGAAGCATCATTGAAGTAAATGATTCATCCCCCAAGGTGATGGCTTTGAAGGGACAGACTTTATCTAGAATGATAAATTTTGCTAAGTCTGTTAAAAAAGCAGATTTATAACTTTATAATCATATCAGTTAATCTTTATCAACCTTGCAAGTCGGAGGATAAAGAGCTCCATATCAGAGAAAAGAGCAGCTGGTGGAGATCACGGGGAGAAGAATAGTGCCAACCCCTGTGGCACCCATTAGGACCACCCACGTCTGCTGGTGGTACCTGGTTATCCAGCACTAGGCATAGTGGGTCACCAGGTATCAGAGAGGCCAAATGTGCTCTCTCCCTTCCTCATTGCTGCCCTCAATTCTTTTCTGCTGGTTTGCTGATGCCAGAGAAAAGCTCTAGGTTGAGAAATTCTTGTCTTTGGCTTAAACTTTCAATCTTTCAGTACAAGAGCAAAAAATCAGGAAGACGATAGCATGGGGATAATTTGCAGCTTTGTGTGAAGAAGACTACTAACTCCTTTCCCAAGACCAGGTCTTGATAATGTGAGAGCAGAGATGGCAGAAAGGCCACGAGTGTCTCTGCAAAAGAGGTAGAAAAGGAGAGGACATCACCGGAAAGTTAGAGACACCAAAGGCAAAGTACCTAATGCTCCCTGTTGTGCAGAGCGACTTACTCTGTCCTTTCCTCCCCAGGGAGCATGTGAAGGAGCTTCCCAGCCCACGGCTTTCAGTGGTGAAGGCTCCCATCCTGTAGGTTGCCTTTTAATTTTGTTGACTGTTTCCTTTGCTGTGCAGAGCTTTTTATCTCGATGACCTCCCAATAGCTGATTATTGCTTTTGTTTCCCTTGCTTTTATAGATGTGTCTACCAAGAAGTTGCTGCAGCCAAGTTCAAAGCGGTTGCTGCCTGTGTCCTCCTCTAGGATTTTGATGGACTCCTGGCCACGTGTAGATCTCTCATCCATTCTGAGTTTATCTTTGTGTATGGTGTAAGGTTCCTCAAGAAGTTAAAAATAGGGCTACCCTACGACTCAGCAATTGCGCCACTGGGTATTTACCCCAAAGATACTGATGTAGTGAAATGACAGTACACCTGCATCCCAATGTTTATAGCAGCAATGTCCACAACAGCCAAACTGTGGAAGGAGCCCAAATGTCCTTTGACAGATGAATGGGTAAAGAAGATGTGGTATATATACACCATGGAATATTACTCAGCCATCAGAAAGGACGAATATCTACCATTTGCTTTGATGTGGATGGAACTGGAGGGTATTATGTTGAGTGAAATAATTCAGTCAGAGACAGACAATTATTGTATGGTTTCACTCATAGTTGGAATATAAGAAATAGTGCAAGGGACCATAAAGGAAGGGGGGAACCGAGTGGGGAAAAATTAGGGAGGAAGACAAACCATGAGAGACTCTTCACTTTGGGAAACGAACAAAGGTTTGCAGAAGGGGAGGAGGGTGAAGGATAGGGTAACTGGGTGATGGGCATTAAGGAAGACACTTGATGGGATGAGCGCTGGGAGTTATACTATATGTTGGCAAATTGAATTTAAATAAAAGAATAATAATAATAAATGGTGAAGGCTCCCAGTGCTACCTGCTGCCATGGGGAGCAACAGAAAGACCTGGCCCTCATCTGAACTCTGCTGTAGCCAGGCCAGCAACTTTGATGCTCCCTCTCCGGGCCTCAGTTTCCCAGAAAAGAAAACGGCGGCCTGGGGCTATATCAGTATCCCCTTGGCTTTTTTTTTTTTAAATTTTAACCTTGATCTGCAGTAAGAAATACACTTTCCATTGAGACCCAGCATATGCGTTCATGATGTATGTGGATACACACATTACATATATACATGTACACATTATATATATATAATGTGTCAGCTTGACTGGTCATGGCCTGCCCAGGTGAAACACTATTTCTAGGTATATCTGTGAGGGTGTTTCTAGCTGTGTCTGTGAGGGTATTTGTAGAGGAGATTAGCATTGGAATCAGTGGACTTAGGAAAGTAAATTGCTCTCCCCAATGTGGGTTGACACCATCCAATCCACTGAGGGGCCGAGGGGCCCAATAGAACCAAAGGCAGAGGAAAGAGGAATTCACCTTTTTTTCCCCTCCTTACTGCTTGAGCTGAGTCATCTTATCTCCTCTTCTGACCGCAGACTGGTATTTACACCTTTAGCTCCCCTGGTTCTGAGGCCTTTGGGCTATTCCTGAATTACACCACCAGCTGTCCTGGGCCTCCAGCTTGCAGATCTTGGGACTGCTCAGCCTTTTTACTGTGTGAGCTGATGCCTCATAATAAATATTTCTCTCTCTCCCTCTTTTTCTCTCTCTCCCCCCTCCCACCTCTATACACAGATAAATGTATGTATGTCCTATTGTCCTGTTTTTCTGGAGAACCCTAACACACACACATTTGTGTATATGTATCTGTGTGCCCATTTCTTTATCTGTCTACCTACCGTCTTTCCATTTCTCTCTGTATGCATATCATCTATCTATTATCTATTTAGCTAGATAGATAAAGATTGTAAGACTTGTTGTTTGAAATACCCTAGAATAGGTGATTGATTCTTTTTTTTTTTTAGGTGATTGATTCTAATTCTGTTATTTTTAAAAGACTTTTATTTATTTATTTGAGAAAGAGAGAGAGCGAGCACAGGCACAGGGAGGGGAAAAAGCATATCCTTGCTGAGCAGGGAGGCAACACGGGACTCAAACCCAGGATCCTGGGATCATGACCTGAGCTGAAGGCTGATGCTTACCTGACTGAGCCACCCAGGCACCTCTCTAATGCTGCTATTTTAAGTTTTCTTAAGGCAGCTTTGGGTGACTCATTGAACATGCAGTCAAAGGCTACATGTCTGTGTAGAGCTCTTAGCACAGGGTTCTGCTCACAGTACATGTCCTGTGACTCACTTGTTACTTTTATTCTCACTACCTGGATTGGCTTCAGCACCTTGGAGCCCACTTCATTTCTCCCCTTTTGGCTTTTTCCTACAGGTACTCATTTCCCTCTGTGTCCTGTAATTTTCTTTCCTTTTATTTGAGTATAGTTAACAGTGTTACATTAGTTTCAAGTGTACAACATAGTGATTCAACAAGTCTCTACCTGATGCTATGCTCACAAGTGTAGCTACCACCTGTCATCACACAGCACTGTTACGATACCATCAATTATACTCTCTGTGCTGTATCTTAAATTTCCATGACCTATTCATTCCATAACTGGAGGCCTGTGACTCCCAGTTCTCTTCACCCATTTTGCCCATTTCCTACCTACTCCTGCCTCTGGCAACCATCAGTTTGTTCTCTGTATCTATAGGTTTGTTTCTGCTTTTTATTAGTTTTTTTTTAGATTCCACATGTAAGTGAAGTCATATGATATTTGTCTTTCTCTGACTTCTGTCTTTTTAAAAAATATTTTATTTATTTATTAATGAGACACACACACACACACACACACACCACATCTTTTTCCATTCATCTATCAATGGACACTTAGTTTGCTTGCATAACTTGGCTATTGTAAGTAATGCTGCAATAAACATAGAGGTTCATCTTTTTTTTCTTTAAAGATTTTATTTATTTATTTGACATAGAGAGAGAGAGAGAGAGAGAGAGAGCGCACAAGCAGTGGAAACTGCAATGGGAGAGGGAGAAGCAGGCTCCCTGTTGAGCAGGGAGTCCAACACAGGGCTCGATCCCAGAACCCTGGGATCATGACCTGAGGTGAAGCCAGCTGCTTAACCGACTGAACCTCCTAGGTGCTCAGGGTTCATCCTTTTGAATTAGTGTTTTTATTTGCTTTGGGGTAAATACATAGTTTTTGCTTTGGGTAAATACCTAGAATTATTGGATTATATGGAAGTTCTATTTTCAATTTTTTGAGGAATCTCCATAATGTTTTCCACAGTGGCTGCATCAGTTTACATTCCCGTCAACAGTATGCAAGGGTTCTTTTTCTCCTTACCCTTGCCAACACTTGTTATTTCTTGTCTTTTTGGTTTTAGCAATTCAGACAGGTGTGAAGTGATACTTCATTGTGGTTTTGATCTCTACTTCCCCGATGGTTACTGATGTTCACCATCTTGTGTCCTCTAATTTATGATTCTGAGATCATTTCCCCCCCAGCTTTACTGAAATATAATTTGCAAATAAAATTCTAATATACTTAAAGTATACAATGTGATGGTCTGATATATATTGCAAAATGATTTCCATAATCAAGAAAATTAACACATCCATCATTTCACACCTTCCTTCCTCCTTTCTTTCTTTCTTTCTTTCTTTCTTTCTTTCTTTCTTTCTTTCTTCTTCTTCCTTCCTTCCTTCTTCTTTCTTTCTTTCTTTCTTTCTTTCTTTCTTTCTTTCTTTCTTTCTTTCTCTTTCTTTCTTCTTTCTTTCAGATTTTATGTATTTTTTCATGAGAGACACACAGAGAGAGGCAGAGACATAGGCAGAGGGAGAAGCAGGCTCCCTGCAGGGATCCTGATGCGGGACTCAATCTCAGGATCACGACCTGAGCCAAAGGCAGACGCTCAACCACTGAGCCACCCAGGTGCCACTCTTAGCTAATTTCAAGTGTATGATAGAGTATTAACTATAATCACCATGCTATATATTAGATCCTCAGGACTTATTCATCTTGTAACTTTTACCAACCTCATTTCTCCTAGCCCCAGTTCCTGGCAACCATCATTGTACTCTGTTTCTGTGAGTTCAACTAATTTTTTTTTTAAATTCCACATAGAAGCAAGATCATAGAGTATTTGTATTTTTATCTCTGACATATTTCATTTAGCATAATGCTCTCCAGGATCATCTATGTTGTTGCAAATGGCAGATTTTCCTTATTTTTAAAAGGCTGAATAATATTCCATTGTATATTTATACCACATTTTCTTTATCCATTCACCTGTCATTGGAGATGTAGCTTGTTTCCATATCTTGGCTATTGTGAATAATGTGGGAATGGACTAAAAGTACAGAAATCTGAAATCATTTCTTTAGTGCTTTATCTGTAGAATTCTTTGATGTCTAAGTTTGAATTATGTTCCTCTGGAGAGGGTCTGTGTATTTGTGTTTTTCAAGCAAAACGACTTTAAAATAATTTTTTGTTGTTGTTGTCTTACAGCTGGTACAAGTTTCAGCCCCCAATCCATGGGAGGGTCATTTTTTGATTAGGAATTATCAGGGAGACTCTACCCACAGCAGAGATGGGCAGGAATCTCCACCATCTCCAGGAGTGCGGTGGACTTACTTAGGGTGTAGAGGTGTCCTGGCTTTGTGATGGGGTCTCTCAGCTGCCTCTCATTCCTCTTGAGCCCTGACTTTGTCTCTTAAGCTCCTTAGCTTTGTTTTGATCATTAAAACCCAAGCTCCTGGCTAATGGAATCATCTGATCACCCCTCACCTCAGGCTTTGGTGGGCACTTACAACCTTAAGACTGGGCTTTCTGATTATTTTGGCCTTTGAAGATTTTTCTTTCTCCCAGCTCAGCTATGTATTTATGAAATTAATTTACTTTTATTCATCATATTTTTGGTGTTCTTCACTGTGAGAATTTTCTGGACATCTAGACTATTGTATGACCTGAAATGGGAAGTCCTATTGAGTACTTCTCAACAGAGAAATCTTGTACTATGAGGGCCACCTGTCTTACAACAGGGGAAGAAGGATGCAAATCTGAGGTTTGTGAAGCACTACCTTCAACAGATGGCTGGGTAGTGAAGCTCTTCCTTTGGGGGTGCAATAGGGCGGGAGAGTAAGTGAGCAGCTTGAAAACTTGAAGATCACCTTGATTAGGAGTGTAGTTGTCTGAATTACCTGTTATTTATTAACCGTGATGGTTAACTCTGAACTTACTAAATGGCTTTGGGCTGAACCTCAGAAGTCTCTTCTGTACCATGGAGATAATATTTGTACTACCCAATAGGGCTTTTGGAAGATTAAACGCACTTAAGTGCCTAGCATGGTGCCCAGTCCATACCAAGTATTAAATAAATGTTGGCTGCTATTGTTATACTTCTTTTCTTCCTTGGTATTTCCACTCACCTGAAAAGGCTGTAGTCTCTGCACTGGGCGTCTGGGGACCCGAGTCACTGTCTAGCTGTGTGAATTGGGACGTGTCACTCCATCTTGCTGTACTCTCACATGTAAACATTCTGCTCATCTGTGACCTGAGAGGGTGTCCTAACTTATTTCTAAGGATTTTCCACCTCGTAGTCTGTGATTCTAGTAAGAGTGGTATGAAAGGAGAATGTGCCTCTCAAAACACAGCATTTTTCCAGGCAGCCCTCAGTGTACTGACAGGCTAGACTTTCCAGAGCTGATCTGTAAAAGTTGGATCTTAGGAATTTAGCATGCGTTTTCCCACAGGAGTAGGTTTTAAGTAGTGGTTAGCTTCCAGGGCTAGCTCATAAAACCCAGCTTAATCCACAGCATAACAGGAACATCGCGTATTTGCATTGGAAATGGTAGAAAATAATGCTGTCACAATTTTAGTAATTAAACAAAACAGAAAAAACAATTCCATTGAATAAGGACTCATTTTTTATTTATCTAGAATTCTGGTACTTGAAGGAAGCAGGTTAATTTAGAAGAGGAGGGGATCTATGGAAATGTGTCAGGGAGAGTCTGGGCTCTCTCAAGGGATGTAGACTGAAGCTGATGGCACCGGTTCTTTAATGCTTCATTTTGGTTAAAAGCCCAAGTTTCCCTCCTATACCACTCTTTCTTTTCCTTGAGATATCATTGACTTAAGTCTTCCTCTCTAAAGGTTTGGACTTACCAATGGAAAATGGCAAGGCAGAGATAGGAAGGGAAAACAGATAAGAGTCAGGAGTCACCCCAGCATCATGAGTGTGACCCTCAGGTGGGTCTTGTTGAGCCTCTGCCATGTTGGCCCCCCTAGTCATCATTTTTATAGTTTTAAATTTCTTATTTTATTTTTTCATCTTTATTGAGGTGCAAGTGACAAATACATGAGGTGCAAGTGACAAATAAATGAGGTGCAAGAGACTTGATGTTTTGAAATAGTATATATTGTAAGAGGATCACAACAATCAAGCTAGTTAATGTATCCAACACCTTGCATAATTCCTTTTGTGTGTGTGGGTGTGAGAACACTTAATATCTACCCTTTTAGCAAATTTTGAGTACAGATCTTCCTTATCATGATAGTGTCACATCCTGATAAACCATTATATATAAGAACATATATTAAGTTGAAAACTCATTTAATACACCTAACCTACCAAACATTGTAGCTTAGCCTCACCTACCTACCTTAAACAGGCTCAGCACATGTACGTCTGCCTACATTTGGGCAAAATCATGGAACAAGAAGCCTATTTTATAATAAAGTGTCGAATAGCCCATGTAATTTATCTAGTACTGTACTGTGAGTGAAAACAGAATGGTTGTATGGGTATAGAATGGCTGTCAGTGTATTGGTGTTTTTACCCTCGTGGCTGGCTGCGAGCCATGCTCACTGTCACTGCCCTGCATCATGAGAGAATATCCTAGCATATCATGAGCCTGGGAAAAGATCAAATTCAAAATTTGAAGTATGGCTGCTATTGAATAAGCATTGCTTTTGCACCACTGTAAAGCTCTCTGTAGGGAGCCTGATATGGGACTCCATCCCAGGACCCTGGATCATGACCTGAGCCGAAGGCAGATGCTCAACTGCTGAGCTCCCCAGGCACCCCACCTTTCTGCATTCTGACGGCCTTTCTCCTCTGGGAGCATATTGCTACAGGCCTGTGGTGCAGAGGAAGCTGTGTCTGAGGTGTGCAGGAACCCAGACCCTGCAGGCTGCTCCTGATAGGAGTGACACATGCAGCTCTCTATGTGTGTCTGTGTTCCTGTGCCCCAGAGTTTGCCTCCAGCTCATGTTGTGGAGGTGTTACAGACTGATGGTTACTCCCTCAAATTTACACTGAACCCCTACCCTTTGATGTGACTGTATTTGGAGATAGGGACTTTAGGGAAGTAATTAAGGTTAAATGAAGTGGGAAAGGTAGAGCCCTAATCTGATAGGACTCGTGTCTGTAAAAAGAGGAAGAGACACCAGAGTGTGCATGTGAGCATGCACTCGTCCCTCCCTCCCTCCCTCTCTCCCTCCTCCCCCACCCCCCTCTGCAGGAGCACAGAGGAAGGGCCAGGGGAAGGCAAAGTGAGAAGGTGGCCGTCTGTAAGCCAGGGAAGAGAGGTCTCTGCAGAAACCCACCTTACTGACACATTGGTCCCAGACTTCTAGCTTCAAGAGCTGGGACAAAACAAATGCATCGTTTAAGCCTCCCAGTCTCTGGTGTTCTGTTATAGAAGTCTGAGCTAAGCACGGGGCAATGCTCAGCACTCCTCATCCACTCAAGCAGGTAGTGCATTTATACCTAATGGATTGTCTATAAGGAATATTTAAATGTGTTTGGGTTTCAGGTGGTCACAACGAGGTCACTGTGGGCCAAGTTTTTTCTGCCTTGCTCCAAGCTTTCCCAGCAGCCTCACATCCAGCCCAGCATTGAGAGCCCCAATCCTGTGCCCTCTAGCTGCTCCCCCACAGATTACTACTCTTTGGCACGAAGATAAAAACCCAAGAAGTCAGGTGCCATTCCGGGATGATGCTGGGGTGTGCACAAAGATGAGGAGCTGCGTCTGTGTGTGGGTGTGCTTACAGGGACACTGAGCGTTCACGTATGTACAAGCGGTCACCTAGGCGTCTGCGCCATGGGGCTGTGGTGTGCTCATGGGTTTGGTTACCATGCACATTTGTTTACACATAGAAGATTAGATATGGGGTCTGGAACCTGGGTTGTAGCTACATTTTTTTCTTATCAGCTTCATAATCTTTGGCGAGATCCTTAGTCTCTTCCTCTGTGAAACAGAGAACAGAACTGTTTCCCAGAGGTGAGCGGTGAGGCCCACAGGGTGGGAGGGGGTAGCCCTGGGTTGGTTGGGGGTGGGGGAGGCGGTAGCTGCCCTTCCCTGACCCTGGGAGGCTCTGTGGCCAACCCCGCCTGCCCCCCAAGCCGCTCGCTCTCCGCCAGTCCTTACTGGCTGTTGCTTCGGGTACCCCACCCAGGAGGCGTGTGCACAGGCGGGGTGTCTGCTGCCAGGCCTCCCAGGGCCCGTGTTGTTCTCCTGTTTTCACTCCCCCCCGCCCAGCTACCTGAGCCTGGCTCACACTGGTTATTCAACAATTAGTTTCAAGTCTATAAATGAGTGAATGGCACCTTGTAGACACTCTGTACGCAATTACTGGGTGGGTGAGGTGTCCTGTGGGCCCATTGGAACGTTTTGCCTCGCTTCTCGCCAGCTGGGGCAGAGAGGGACAGAGTAGACAGGGGAACTGACATCTCCCAAGTAGTTGACTGCCCAAAACAAAGCTCGTGTATCCCCACTGGGAAGCAAAGGAAGGGAAAGGAAGCTTTCTGAGGCTGTGTTGGAGCTTGCTTCTGACCCCGGTGCCAGTAAGAACAGCAGATGGTTGGAGAACAGTCAGCTCTCTGCTACCTGGCCCTTCATAGCTCTGTTTATTGAACAGCTACTATATGCCAGGCACCATGCTGGGTGCTGGGACTGTAATTGTGACCCAAACTGGCCATTAATTATCTCACAAGAGGACATTATTTCATTTAATCTTTAGAACAGCTGGGTGATGACCAGGTGAACTATTGCTTGGGAAAAACGTTTATAAACTGTAGAGTGCTATAAAATATCAGGATTGCTATGAGGATGATTAGCTTTCCTCCCCCAGTGGCCTCCCAGCGTAGCACTGGCACGCACCTTGCCTGTCTCCTTCCTGGCTAATTGGGGAGGCTCTCCAGGCCTGATTTATGCGGACACTCACACATTCTCCCACTGAACATTATTCTAATCAGACACCTCATTATTGGAAGCCTGCCTCCTCAGGCTGCCTGGACAGGGTTATTACAGGATATTATACAGACCATTTGCATGGCCACCTTCAGGTCATTTCCATCACTTTAAGCTACTTACAGGCCCATTTTCTTCCCTATAATATTTGCCTAATTCGATTACTCCACGGCCTCAGCTGGCTCAAAATGGAATCAGAAGTTACACCTGGGAGCAAAGTCAACTGGATCCTGACACACCCTCAGTACTTAGGGCCTGTCACAACCATGCTTCCAGGTCTGAGGGGGGACTGAGGAACCTGGTGAGGGGGTGCTGGGTGGAGAAGGGCCAACTTGCCAGGTAGACCAATATTGTATAGTTCCAGATGATGCAAAGGATCCTTTCCTAATCCTGGAGTTCATCTTTCGTAAATTCATTTGGAGCCCCCTGTATGCCTCCATCATCAACCTTAACACACTTGATTGCAGTCGACTGTGTAATGTCTTTTTTCCTGCTGGACAGAAAGCTACGTTAGGGCAAGGACTCTGTTTATCCTCTTGATCTTTGTGTCTCCAACAGCTAGCACAACACCCAGTGCATAATAATCGACCAATAAATAGACACATATTTGTTGATTGCCTGATTGAATGAATGGGTCCCTCATTGCCTTCACCCTTCTGTGCTAGGAATGTATCTGTGATTCAGAGCTGGAGTCACTATTTCCATCATGTTCTTTCTGCTCCCTGGTGTCTGGTAATCAAGGCCCCAGTCTGACACTTTTGCTCGGGTACTGACACTGTGTTGGGGGATGAGTCTACATGAGTTTTGAGAGCACAAAACTCTAGAGCAGTGCATCTCAACTGGAGGCAAGTTTGTCTCCCAGGAGTCATTTCGTAATGTCTGCAGACATTTTTGGTTGTCACGAGTGAGGGGATACTGCTGGCACCCAGTGGCATGCCAGGGATGCTGCTGCACATCTTACAAACCAAGGACAGCTCCTGTAATGAAGCATTCTCCTCGCCAAAATATCAATAATGCCAATGTTGAGAGATGCTGCTGTAGAGTTAGCCCGTCACATTTAACAGAAGGACAGAAGGAAGGACAGCAGGGTTCCCAGTGGTCAGTTGGACTCTTGTGGCATTTGAGGCGGTCTTTATAGGACACCTTCTCTTCCTTGTCCCAGGTCTGAACTTTGAATCAGGCAGAAAGAGATCAAAGTATCTCCTTTATCACTGAGAGGACTGCTGGAGAATAGTGCTTTAGGCTGTTATCTGAGGGAGATTGGTCCTTCTACACTCCTGAGTTGAATTTTTTCATCTCCCTTGAAAACACAGGGCTCTTCTAGGGCCTGGCATGACAGAGAGAGAAAGAAGGCACTCACCACATCATGCCATGCTCACCCAGGCCCTCTCCCTGTACCAGGAGGTGCTTCTTTGCCTAAAATGACAGCCAGAACTGCCTGACCCAGATGAGGGGAATATGGAAGCCCCAGGGAGAGTTGACGGGGGCTCTAACCCTAAGCCTGTGGTTATGCCTGGAAGACCTGGAGCCAGATGGGCCTGGTCTCTGCTCTCCTTTGGCCTTGAGACTCATGGGTTGTCAACCTTTGACCTTTACACTCCAAATCTGCAAAACAAGGAAGATCTTAGGTATTGTTAAGTTTTGTTGAAAAAAATCTTAAGAGTCATGATTGAAAAAGTGCTTTGTAGTACAACCTGAAATCTGGCATTGTGATGCCCCCAGCTATGGTTTTCTTTTTTAAAATTCCCCTGGCTATTCAGGGTCTTTTCTGATTCCACGCAAATCTTAAAATAATTTGTTCCAACTCTCTGAAGAAAGTCCATGGTATTTTGATAGGGATTGCATTAAACGTGTAAGTTGCCCTGGGTAACATTGACATTTTCACAATATTAATTCTTCCAATCCATGAGCATGGAATATTTTTCCATCTCTTTGTGTCTTCCTCAATTTCTTTTTTCTTTCTTTCTTTTTTTTTTTTAAAGATTTTATTTATTTATTCATGAGAGACACAGAGAGAAAGAGAGGCAGAGACACAGGCAGAGGGAGAAACAGGCTCCACGCAGCGAGCCTGATGTGGGACTCGATCCCAGGACTCCAGGATCATGTCCTGGGCTGAAGGCAGGCACTAAACCGCTGAGCCACCCCAGGATCCCTCTTCCTCAATTTCTTTCAGAAGTGTTCTATAGTTTTTAGGGTATAGATCCTTTACCTCTTTGGTTAGGTTTATTCCTGGGTATCTTTTGCTTTTGGGTGCAATTGTAAATGGGATGGACTCCTTAATTTCTCTTTCTTCAGTCTCATTGTTAGTGTATAGAAATGCCACTGACTTCTGGGCATTGATTTTGTATCCTGCCACACTGCCATATTGCTGTATGAGTTCTAGAAATCTTGGGGTGGAGTCTTTTGGGTTTTCTATGTAGAGTATCAGGTCTTCGGCAAGGAGGGAGAGTTTGACTTCTTCTTTGCCAATTTGAATGCCTTTTATTTCTTTTTGTTGTCTGATTGCTGAGGCTAGGACTTCTAGTACTATGTTGAATAGCAGTGGTGAGAGTGGACATCACTGTCTTGTTCCTGATCTTTGGGGAAAGGCTACCAGTGCTTCCCCATTGAGAATGATATTTGCTGTGGGCTTTTTGTAGATGGCTTTTAAGATGCTGAGGAATGTTCCCTCTATCCCTACACTCTGAACAGTTTTGATCAGGAGTGGATGCTGTATTTTGTCAAGTGCTTTCTCTGCATCTATTGAGAGGATCATATGGTTCTTGTTTTTTTCTCTTGCTGATATGATGAATCACATTGATTGTTTTATGAGTGTTGAACCAGCCTTGCATCCCGGGGATAAATCCTACTTGGTCATGGTGAATAATCTTCTTAATGTGTTGTTGGATCCTATTGGCTAGTATCTTGTTGAGAATTTTTGCATCCATGTTCATCAGGGATATTGGTCTGTAATTATCCTTTTTTGTGGGACCCTCAACTTTATGGTCAACTAATATTTGACAAAGGAGGAAAGACTATCCACTGGAAAAAAGTCTCTTCAATAAATGGTGCTGGGAAAATTGGACATCCACATGCAGAAGAATGAAACTAGAGCACTCTCTTGCACCATACACAAAGATAAACTCAAAATGGATGAAAGATCTTAATGTGAGACAAGATGCCATAAAAATCCTAGAGGAGAACACAGGCAACATCCTTTTTGAACTTGGCCACAGTAACTTCTTGCAAGATTCATCCATGAAGGCAAAAGAAACAAAAGCAAAAATGAACTATTGAGACTTCATCAAGATAAGAAGCTTTTGCACAGCAAAAGATACCATCAACAAAACTCAAAGACAACCTACAGAATGGGAGAAGATATTTGCAAATTACGTATCAGATAAAGGGCTAGTTTCCAAGATCTATAAATAACTTATTAAACCCAACAGCAAAGAAACAATCCAATCATGAAATGGGCAAAAGACATGAACAGAAATCTCACAGAGGAAGACATAGACATGGCCAACACGCACATGAGAAAATGCTCCGCATCACTTGCCATCAGGGAAATACAAATCAAAACCACAATGAGATACCACCTCACACCAGTGAGAATGGAGAAAATTAACAAAGCAGGAAACCACAAATTTTGGAGAGGATGTGGAGAAAGGGGAACCCTCCTGCACTGTTGGTGGGAATGTGAACTGGTGCAGCCACTCTGGAAAACTGTGTGGAGGTTCCTCAAAGAGTTAAAAATAGATCTACCCTACGACCCAGCAATTGCACTGCTGGGGATTTACCCCAAAGATACAGATGCAATGAAACGCTGAGACACCTGCACCCCGATGTTTCTAGCAGCAATGTCCACAATAGCCAAACTGTGGAAGGAGTCTTGGTGTCCATCGACAGATGAATGGATAAAGAAGATGTGGTCTATGTATACAATGGGATATTACTCAGCCATTAGAAACGACAAATACCCACCATTTGCTTCGACGTGGATGGAACTGGAGGGTATTATGCTGAGTGAAATAAGTCAATGGGAGGACAAACATTATATGGTCTCATTCATTTGGGGGATATAAAAAATAGTGAAAGGGAATAAAGGGGAAATGAGAAAAATATGAGTGGGAAATATCAGAAAGGGAGAAGAACGTGAGAGACTCCTAACTCTGGGAAACGAACTAGGGGTGGTGGAAGGGGAGGTGGGCAGGGGGTGGGGGTGACTGGGTGACAGACACTGAGGTGGGCACTTGACGGGATGAGCACTGGGTGTTATTCTATATGTTGGCAAATTGAACAACAATAAAAAATACATTTATATAAAAAAAGTGCTTAATGTTAGTATGGGACACGGCCATGCTGAGCGGGCAGGGCACTATTTGAAGGCCACAGGGAGGCAGGTAGCTAGCAGTGGAGCAAAATCACCCACAGAATAAGTAACTACAACCTAGACAGGAAACATGGGAGAAGCCCGACTCTCATGGGCTGTCAGAGAAGAAAAAGCTCACACACTCATCTTTGGAGAGTGGTACGTTGGAGAAAATGGCCTTGGATTTGGGCCTAGAGGATGGTAGAAATTTTAGAAGTTAAGAATTTACTATTTTCATTATTACAAAGCCAATATGTGCTCATTTAGAACATAGAGGAAACATAGACAAATCAAAGAAAATACACTTCCTTTCCAATCTCATTGCCCCAAAATAATCACTCGTAAAGTTCTGCAGTTCGGGTAAAAATGTGCTCATGTCAACTTGCCTCCCGTATTAGTAAATCTGGTATCTCCTCCCTGGGCAACCTCCTCTTCCTGTCCCTGGAGGGTTTACTCGCACTAAAAGGGTCAACCTGACTCAACAGCCAAGCAGAGTGGACATGGAGAGCCACTGCACAGTCTGTGGGGAGTGTCCCTTGTCTGGGGTTGAGGGTTGCAGCTCTAAGTTCCCACACACACCCTTGGACATTGTATTAGTTTGTAAAGGGTCTCCTAAATACCACAGACTGACTGGTTTAAACAAAGAAAGAAAGTTATTTTTTCACCATTCTAGGGGCTGGAAATCTGAGATGAAGGTGCTGGCAAGGCCAATTTCTCTCAAGGCCTCTCTTCTTGGCTCACTGACAGCAGCCTTTGCATTGGGCCCTCACAAGGCCTTTTCTCTGTGTGTCTCTTCCTCTTCTTACAAAGGACACCGCTCACACTGGATTAGGACCTGACCCTAATTATATATCCTCACTTGACCTCAATTACCTCTTTAAAACCCTTTTCTCCAAATACAGTACCATTGTGGGTGAGGGGTTCAATGTACATACTTTTGGGAACACAGTTTAGTCCATAAAAGCCATTTCCCTGCAAACTCAACAACACAGGGCTTTAGTATGATCTTTAAAAGGGAGAGGCACCCTCCAAATCATGACTAAGATTGAATTTTTTTGTCAGCTCTAGAGAGTGGGGTCTTGTAGCCAAGTTTAGTTGGATTTAGACAAATGAGCTATGTGACATTTCTTGGATCAAAGAGGTGTGGAACAAATCCAGACCTGTGACATTGGGTGGCATCAAACATCGTGATTTTTGTCAATCTGATAGGTGAAGCTTGTCCAAGTGGACATTGTGGGGTGCTAAAGACCAACAGGGAAGAGGATCACGGGCCAACCAGAGACAGAAGAGGGAGAGGGGGCTGTGGGGAACCACACTCCCACCTGCTAGCTCTGTCCCTGTTGGGCCAGAGGCTTGGGAGTCACCCTGGCCCTACACTCGACCCTTCCAGGCTTGTAGGGTTGGTGTTGGTCATGTGAAGGACTCGGGGAGGCACACCCAAGCTTGTCTCTGCCTTGGCCTCTTGGTTTATAACCTTTGCTCCTTTGCATGCTTATACTACCTAACCCTCACGCACCCACCCTCCTTGTCTTTCAAGAATACGAAAAAATGGGGAGGATAAGAATATAAGGAACATCCATTTACCTATCACTCAGTTCTGTTAAATCTTAAGATTTGCCATTGTTGCTTCACATTTTAAAAAAAAATGACACAGCCAATAGAAGCCCCCTGAGGCCTCTTCCTCCCCCACCCCCGATCCCATGTGCGACCTTCTTCCCCAGAGGTAACTGCTTTTCTGAATTTGGAGTTTATCATCCCACTCATAATTTTAGACTTACGCTACATATGTATGTTTCCATAAACTATATATAAATTTTTGCATATTTTAAAGTATTATACTGTGTAAATCTTCAACTTGCTTTTCCCTTTCAACATTATTGAGGCTTATCCACGTGATTCTTGTAACTGGCTTATTCATTTCAAGTGCTGTATGATATTCATTGTGTGACTACACCAAACTGATTTGTCCATTCTTCTGTCAAGGAATGTTTAGATTTTTTCCAATGTTTTTCACTACTACTGCGCACTTAAGTATTCATTTGTACAGGGAGACATGGATCTCCTTATGCCATGGGTGAGAGAATTTTTCTGGGACATACATTGAGGAATGGGATTTCTGGATTGTGGAGCACGTATATCTTCTACTTTACCAAACAGAACTAAGTGGTTCTTCCAAGTGATCTCCTATCAAACTGTTTGACCATAGCTGTTTGTCCACCACCACTTGACATTGTAGACTTTAAAGAGTTTTTTTTTTTGCGAGTATAAAAGAGTATCTTCTTATTGTTTGAATTTATATTTCAAAAATTATGAGGGAGGTTGAACATCCTTTTGTAATTATTGACATTTGGGCTTCTTCTGTGAATTACCTACTCATTTTCTTTGCCCACTTTCCCATTGGGTTATTTCTTTTTAAAGATTTTATTTATTTATTCATGAGTAACACACACACAGAGAGGCAGAGACACAGGCAGAGGGAGAAGTGGGCTCCCTGCGGGGAGCCCAATGTGGGACTTGATCCCAGGACCCTGGGATCACGACCTCAGCTGAAGGCAGACACTCAACCACTGAGCCACCCAGGTGCCCTCCCATTGGGTTATTTGTCTTATTCTTACTGATATGTTGGGATTTCCTACATATTCTGATGACAGATCCATTCTCCACTGCCTACATTGCAACTATCTGCTCCCTGTCTGTGGTGAATCTCTTCGTTTGTTCAGGGAATTTCTTGTTCTGCATAGGTCTTTAATGTTTTTTAAATTCAAATTAATCCCTTTCCCTTTTCTGGGGGAAACCAGGACTCCTCAGGAATGGTGATGGGGGAGAGAAGGGATCTGGGTGCTTGGGGACGGGAGGCTCCTGGCAGAAACGAGGATGTGTGTAGATCTGGGCTGGCAAACTTCCTTCAGGAGGGGAGCTGCGTGGTCTCAGACCCCCGGGTGTGTTGGAGGCCTGCCCACAGATGGAAGGTGACTGCCCAAAGATCCTTGTCACTAGAGTGGCCATATAATTTTTCATTTAAACTGGGACACTTTTGAGATTGTAGGGACGCTATTAATAATTACAGTGGGGCAGAAGAGGTAAACTGGGACTGCCTCAGGCCAGCCAGGATGTAAGGTCACCTAGCTTCTGGAGTTTGCATTCCTAGTTCTTACATTTAGTCTCCCTTTACTGGTTACTGCCAGTCTCTGCCCACTCCTGTGCCTCCCATCCTGCTATTGCCCTGGAGGGCTTTGGGGCCCTCTTCCAGCCACCTCAGAGCCTTAACATCACCTTTTCCATAATCCATTGGAAAAATACTGTTAGAGAGACCAGTCTCCTGTTGTCCAAACCCTGCTTCATGTAAGTCCCCTGTTGGCCACCAATGCATATAGTCAACTCTCCTCTGAGTTCCTAGAGCACTTGCTCTGCATTATTGACTTGGATATTTAACTTGCAACTTTTGTGGGTATTGTCTCCCTCCATTAGCTTGCAAAGCCCTTAAAAATAGGGACATGTATTACACTTGTCTGCCACTTGTCTGCCTCAGTTCTTCCATCCTGTCCCTGCACTAAAAGTCTTCTATTTTGTTCTGCTGCTTGAGGTGGGAGAGGGGCCCTTTCTCCTTTAGGGGAGCAGGTCCTTTGTTATTCTTTTTTTTTTTTAATTTTTTTTATTTATTTATGATAGTCACAGAGAGAGAGAGAGGCAGAGACATAGGCAGAGGGAGAAGCAGGCTCCATGCACCGGAAGCCTGATGTGGGATTCGATCCCGGGTCTCCAGGATCGTGCCCCGGGCCAAAGGCAGGCGCCAAACCGCTGCGCCACCCAGGGATCCCTCCTTTGTTATTCTTTTGCAGCACATCGTGTTCCTGTTCCCCTTACCGTGGCTCATCCACACCTCCATCTTCATGGTCATCTTCATGGTCACGGTAGGCTGCTGTCAGGGGCAGTTTTCTGGAACCTGGCATAGTAGCTGGTTCAGCACATCAGCAATGAGAAGTGCGTCTTCAGGCTGGAAGATAAGCATATAGTCATAAATGCCGAACAGAGCCTCTCATTTCAGGGATGCATACATTGTGGCATAATTAAGAGGGAAGGCTCGTCCTTGGAAAAGATTTGCAAAAAGAGTTTATAATTGCAAGGACAGAGAATTAGTTTTAAGGCTTCTTGACTTTTGTGATAATCTCTAGGGCTTCTTTATCAATTTGTACCCAGATGATGTTGCTCTGAAGTCATAAGCAATTGGCTTATCAGTCTCTCTGGCATCTTGTGGTTGAGCACGGCCCAGATAGGGTTAGGTGAAGCGTCACTGGTCAGAAGTGGTGGATTATGTTTATTATAATATCCTGATGCAGACTCAGAGGTCTATAATTGCTTGACATTCCTGGAAGTGTCCTCAGGATGGTAAGTCCAATACCATGGGACATTTTCCTAGTGGAAGTTAAATTGGTTTTGCAATTGTTGCTTCTTAAGGAGGGGAAACTTGGAAACGGAGTTGCCAGGCGAAGGCTGGAGGTTGTTGTTTCCTTTTTGAGAATAAACACTTCATGGATCATGTAGACCCGGCTTTGTGGTGGGGGAGGCAGAGGTAGCAGCAATGATGGGGTCGTCTGAGAAGGTGACAGTAAGTCCAGTTTCACACTTCTCTTGTTTTCCCCAAGGACACGGATATTTGCCGAAGGTGTGGGCTTTCACAAAAACCTCTTATGAGTTTATTTTTGCTGATGTAAACATCAGGGCAATATCACAGTATGGCTCTCCGTGGGAAGGTTCTAGACGGCAGCACATGCCCTACTTGTTAAGGTGCTTAGCTCTGCTGGTATCCAGCAAGTAACGATTCTTCGCAGGGTCTCTTCAGATTTCCTCTCCATGCGCTTGGGAAGGTCCAGGAGGAGGGACGAGCTGAGTCACAGCTGGGCTAGTCTGTCCACGTCTGTATTAAATGCCTCAATCATGGGGCACTGCAGTCTCTGCAGTCTTCTCAGACCATTGGGTGTTAGCAGCAGCAATTCTCTCTGGGCTCGTGAGATGTTTTGAAGCATCTGATTTAGTGCTATCCCATGCTTTGTCTTTTCACTTTCTGTATCTTAGAGGTATTTATTTATTCAGGTGCTGGGGAGACCACAAAGAGCAAATCAGCCATGGCCCCTGCTCTCCTGGAGCCTCCAGTGGAGCAGTGGAGGCAGGTATCAATGATAAAGCATAATGAGGGCTAAGAGAGGAAAAGAAGGTAAACAGAGGACACCTGTTGCAAAGTAGCTTTGGCCTTGACTTTCCCCATAGAGGCCTGCTTCTCTGAGGCTGAGGATGTTTGTTGGCTCTAGCCTGTGATGGGGCTGTTCTGATGCAACCTGGGCTTCTGATTCCTTTTTTTTTTTAATTTGTTTTTATTGAAGTTCGATTTGCCAACATATAGTGTAACACCCAGTGCTCATCCCATCAAGTGCCCTCCTCAGTGCCTGTCACCCAGTTCTGATTCCTTTTCAAGAAGCCTTGATCCTGCCCTTTCATCTGCTCCCAGAGGGGGTCACGCTGAGGCGCGTTGCTGCCTTCAGCAGGTGCACCATCCGCATTGCGGTCTGGAATGGGCACTCAGGACCTCAGCAGTAACCGAAGGGCGGCAAGGAGAGCTAGGAGGGTGTCCTTGCTGATCCTGGAGGGGCCCTGGGCCCAGCTGGTGGCCACCTGGGAGCCACACCACTGATAAACATGACTAGAGGCACTGCACAAGCTCCTCGCGTGCACAGCTCTCTGACAAGTGAAAATAAAGACCCCTGAACGGCACCTGGGAGCCCTGGATACTTCCCTGCTGGTGCTGGAACAGCGGAGGGTCTGAGTCATCCTTCCTCTGGAGGGCTCTGATCTCCCAGCCTCAAAGCTGCAAGGAGAGGGCTGGGGTTGCTGTCTTTGGATGCAGGAGCGGCCATCTGGGCAGGCACGCCCTATGTCCTGTTGCTCCGGCCAGCAGATGCTCCTGTGCACTGTGTGACAGGGACCACCTTTGCAGCACAGGTCACTCCTGGAATGTCTGCCAGATGGGTTGTCATAACAGTAAAGCACATTTGTTGAGGACATTTTTTGTATTGGGCGCTGTGCCAAAGCTTTATGTATGTCATCTCACTTAATTCTAAGGTCCTTTGATGTAGGTACCTCCCGTTCCTTCCATTTTATAGAGGAGAACCTGGAGCCTCAGAGAGGTTAAGACATCTGCTGAAGGCAAAACAGCCTGAGGCTCATCCCAGTCCGAAGCCCAGCTCTTTCTTTCTTTCTTTCTTTCTTTCTTTCTTTCTTTCTTTCTTTCTTTCTTTCTTTTTTTAAAGATTTATTTATTTATTTACTCATGATAGACACAGAGAGAGAGAGAGAGGCAGAGACACAGGAGGAGGGAGCAGGCTCCATGCCGGGAGCCCGACGTGGGACTCGATCCCGGGACTCCAGGATCGCGCCCTGGGCCAAAGGCAGGCGCTAAACGCTGAGCCACCCAGGGATCCCCAAGCCCAGCTCTTTCTGCCACCCAGGTCGGGCCACATCCTGCCATCTCTGCGACTGGAGGCTTTCCTTGGACCTCGTAAGTGTCAAGACGGACTCAGTTAGAGGTGACAGTGGAGGACTTTACTGTGAATTCTGCGTTCAAGGGGGATGGGCAATTTATAAGCAGGAAATCGTCCAGACTGCAGCGTGGAGAATGAAGGCAGGGCTCTGAGCTGAGGGAAAAGCCAGGCCCTTTCCCTCTGACAGGATCCAGCTGCTGAGTCAGGGACAACCAACTTTAGTGGCTCCTCCCTCCACTGCCAGCGTGTGTGTCATGGGTGGGTCCCTGGGGTCCCCAGGGACCCGTGAGCTCTGGCTTTCCCCCAAGCTCAGCTGGGCATAATGGATCCCACAGTCTGGCCTTGGCAGTTCAGTTCCCCAGTGGGATGGAGCCCGCCCGAATCCTAGCCTTGTTGATCGGGTCTCTGTTTCTCTGGCTAACTTTTGCCAGCTCTTAGAGCTCAGCCTGTTTTCTGCATCTCCCAGCCCTGGCTAGGGTTGTGCTTAAACCTAGACAGAACTCCCTGAAGTCTTGAGGACTTCTGCCTGGACCCATGGCCATCAGCAGTAGCTGACTGGACTCAAGTTGGGCTCTGTGATTTGGGCCCAGGGGCAGGGTGGGGCCTGTTCCACCTCTGGGTCCCTTTCTTTGGATCCAGAATTGTCCTCCTGCCCGCTGATAAAATCCTATCGTGTCTTGCATCTGAGGCTCATAGATCCTGCTAGTCGATTCTATTGTGAGGTCCAAGCTTCTATGCAGTGAGTGATGGTTCCCAGGGTGAGCATGATTGTCATTATGCCTCAACAGTTCATTCAAAGTCCTAGTCTTCCTAAGGTGGCGCTGGGAGGGTGATGAGAGAGAAAGCCTGCCCTTTCTTTGGTCAGGAGTATAGCCTACTTCTTTTCTGGACCCTGCTGTTCCTGACCCTTTAACACAGTGTCCTCCACTGGGTGAGATTTTGCCTCCAAGGAGGGGATATCACAGCTGGGAACTTCCATTGGCATCTACTGGGGCCAGGGGTGCTGTTAAACATCCTACAATGCACAGGACAGAGCCTGACAGCAAAGAGTTATCCTATCCAAAACGTTGGTAGTGCCAAGGTACAGAAATGCTTCTGAAGGTGTGGGTGGAGTGTCTGTGCCTGAGGCAAGGGGCCCGTGTGAACCCGAGCCGTGGGTGTGCAGAGGAGTCCCCTTTGGTTCTGGTTTGTGGCACCATGTCCGCAGCTCAGCTTTGTCCTTCCTTCACTCCCTGCCCCCAACCTCTCAGCAGCTGCCCCACCCAGACTATGCACTTCCCACAATCGTGAACTTGTGCTCCTGGCCTGAATAGGTGGGCATGTCCCATTCATCTTTGTCCCTTAGAGTAAACATGTTTGATGTAAGTTCTAACAGAACTTAACAGAGGTCTAGCCTTTGAGAGAGTGATAGTCTCTTTTGTATGCAGAAAGATAAAATGAAAGCTTACTGATTATCCTGGGTCGAAGAGTGTCCCCTCCCACCCCCAATTCATGTTCCACCTGGAACCTGTGACTGTGACCTTCCCTGGGTCCCTGCAGATGGAATCAGGTTAGGAGGAGGTCACCCTGGATTAGGTGACAGATAGACGGTGTCTGTACATGAAGAGGGAAATGTGGACATGGAGATGAACATACGGGGGAGGTGGCTACGGGAAGACAAATGTAGAAATTGGGGTGATTGGTCTATATGCCGAGGGTGCTGAGGCCTGGTTGGAACCGCTGGAAGCCAGGAAGAGGCAAGGGAGATCCTACCCTAGCGCCTTTGGAGGAGCCTTTCCTGCTGATACCTTGCTTTCAGACTTCTGGCCTCCAGAAGACACAAATGGATGTGTCTACTGAGATGTCTGTTACCTTTCTTTCTTTCTTTCTTTCTTTCTTTCTTTCTTTCTTTCTTTCTTTCTTTCTTTCTTAAGATTTTATTTATTCATGAGAGACATACAGAGAGAGGCAGAGACAAAGGCAGAAGGAGAAGCAGGCTCCCTGTGGGGAGCCCAATGCAGAACTCGATCCCTGGACCCAGGGATCAAGACCTGAGCCAAAGGCAGACACTCAACCACTGAGCCACCTGGATGCCCTGTCACCCCTGTTTTCAGCTCCCAACATGTCATGGTCTGGCCCTAACTTGAGGTTAGTGGGACCTTCTCTCTCCTGGTGTCTTGGGTGTCCAGTGGTCCCTAGAGCTTCTAAGTGCCCTGTGTGTTCTCAAGCAACAAGCAGAAGCTTAGTGGGTGAGATGTATGGTTATGGGCTAGGCAGGCTCCAGCTTCTTTTGGGGCCGCCTGCCCAGGCGAGCCCTTGAGAGTCGTGTCGTTGTGATCTGTTATAGTACTGTGCCACTGTGTTTGTATGTTCTCCCTCCAGCAGTCGAGTCTAACAGACCTGGCATTTTCTGGGCCACAGACCCATTCTTGTGGTGATGGGATCCATGGTCGGGGCCGCTTCTCCCGACTCTTACTCTCATTGTCCTCTGCCCTGTCTTGCTAACCTTTCTTTTAGGCCCTTCCCACAGTGGCCTGAATTTTCCATTTTTTTCTCCCATAATAGGATTTGAGAGCTAGCCTAAAAGGACCTTGCCCTCAAGTCACCAAATGAGGCCTGTTGACTTTCTCTTCAAGCTAGGAAAGGCCCAGTTCTTAGAATCATAAGGGCCATCCTCCTCTCTTTGGAGGAGGAAGTGAAAATGCTTTCCATTTCTCCATGTAACACAGAGAAGAATTTCTTGCTAAAGAAGCAAAAACTAAAACCGAACACAAATTGAGTTCTCATGGGTCACCCAGCCGCCAAGGGTTTAGCAGGATTCCTTGTTCTGCATAAAAAGCAGGCTTCCGTTCCGTGCCTCAGAGACCATCAGGTTCAAAAGCCTCATTCTGCGTACAGGGAAGCTAAGGCCCAGAGAGCGGAAGTGACTTGCCCAAGGCCAGCCTGGTGACTGGTGCCAGGGCTGGGATCAGAAGCCAAATTCCCTGATGCTGAGGCCACTGGGGGTTGACCTCACCTCAAATCCCTGCGGATGGGAACTCGCCAGGTAGAAAAAACATTAAGAATGAATCCCAGCACAAGCTGGCACACCCAGCCTCCTTCAGCGGTGGGGAAGACACTTACCTTGTGACTCTCACACCCTGCTGGTGGCCTGTTTGGAAATAGTGACAAACCCTCCCATTTGCACAGCCCTTTGTAAGGGCTCTCACTTGCACTACCTGCTGTGATCCTTGGTTACACTGTGAGTGGGCAGGGATAGCACTGCTGGTTTTTACTTTATAGATGATGAAACCAACGCTCAAGAGGTGAAGTGACTTGCCGAAGGTCACACATTTCTTGCAGAAGAGGAATTGGAACCCAGGTCTTCCTATTCAAAATTCCTGGAACCCCTGCCCTACAAGTGAGCTAATTGGCAGCTACTCCTCTTGCCTCTTCTGCTCTGTTCCCCCCTGGGAATGCCAGGCAGACCCTGTTGGAGGCCCCTTCCCTTCCTTATGCCTGTTTCCTTCCTCTTCCTCTTCTTATCCATGGGCTAGTTATTCCCTCCCCTTCTGGGCCTTCCTTCTATCCTTTTATCCTTTGGGCCCCATGCTCCTCCTACTGCCTGATGCACGGCCCCTCACATTGGTACTGGGTCATTTGTACACTGTGGCTTAGGCTGCAGGCAGGTTCCTGGGGGGTGGTGAAGGATGGAATCCAGGATGGGGCTCTGGACCCCCCCCTTAGCTTGGGCATTAATGCCACTTGCTTCTCCACTGCCCTCTCACTCTCCATGGCTCGGTCTCAGTTCTTCCCTCTGCAGGATGGGGAGGGCTGCTCCCGGCTCCCTCAGTTTGAGGATGAATTCCACCAAAAAAGGGTTAAAAAATATAACTGAGCTTAATCCGAATAGAGGCCCGGTCTGCTCATTTGCATATAAGCATCTCCTCCGCCCCCAGCCCTGGCAATTTGCATCTCATTTTCCAGGTGCATCCTTGGTGATTTCCCCCTAGACTGGTCCTGCCAGGCTTCCGCTCTATCTCTTTTTTGGCCCTTAGAGCTTTTCTCCTGCACTCCTGGCTCCAGAGTGGCTCTTAGGTTCATCCTGCCTCCGCAATCCTGGCTTCAGGCTATTTCCTAGGTATTCTACTCCCCCTCCACACAGCAGTGACCCGGGTGCAGCCAGGGAAGTGTCCAGCCTGAACTGAAGCAAGTGTGTATGTGTGTAGTGGGAGGGGGCTGGCATAGGAAGAGGGGGTTGCTCCACCGGCCCATGTGAACATAAAAGGGACAGAGTGTGGTTGTGCGCGTGTGTACACACACACAGCATGTGTGATACATATTTACCTGGATCCCTCTGTTCTTTTGCTTCCATCCCTGGTCATCCTTATGCAGCTTCCCTTCTGCTTTAAAACAGTTTGGCATGCATTTTATGTGGCATCGACCAGGTCAAAGTTTTGGGGGAGATGTGAGGAGGACAGGGACAGGGTTTGTGTTTTGTCCCCCAGCCCTGCCTCCCGGGGGCAGACCCGGGGCTCTGGGCTCTCCTAGCCTAGCCTTGCTCTTCCAAGCACTGGTATCTTCCCAGGGAAGCCAGCCCTGTAACCTCTCCTTCAGTCCTACCCCTGAATGCAATTGTAGTAGGGGGCTGGCCACAAATGAGGGCCCTAGGGAATGAGCAATTGCGTGGAGGGAAGAGAAGACCCCCCTGTGGAAGATCTTAGGTCCACAGTGGTTTGGCCAAATTCCGTGTCTCAATAGCCCTATTTGACCTGCCCAATCAGAGGAGGCTCTGCTCCTGTGCAGGGTTGAGGAGGGAGAGGGAAACAGGCCCCCCACACTGATTCCTAAAAGGTCATGGTGTGTGCTGGGGCAATAGCACTGGGTGGTGTCAGGCAGTGACATCTAGTCCCATTTCTTCATCGGTGCTTATAGAACACCTGCCAGAGGTAGGGCCTTGTGTTGTGTTCATGCAATGACCGAGACAGACGTGTGACCACCACGGGGCATGCACAGCCTGGTGGCCACCCATGGAAAGGTCAACGAAACAGAGCTAGATACAGGTGGAGAGGGAGAAGTCAAGAGTCTGGGACAGAAACTTTGGGTGTCAAATCTGGAGATGCCGTGGTACCCAGACATTGACCAAACGCCAGTCTAGATTTCCCTGTGAAGGTAGTTTTTAGGTGAGATTACATTTATATCAGTGGGCTTGGAGTAAAGCAGATTGCTCTTCAAGGTGTGGAGGGCCTCGGAGAAAGAGGGCCTTGAGAAAGCACAGACTGAGGCTCCCCGGAGGGAAATTTTGCCAGTATGTGGCCTTTGGATTTGAGCGACATGGTTAGCTCTTCCTTGGGTGTCCGACCTGCCGGCCCCCACAGCAGATGTTTTGAACTTAACCAGTGTCCACGATTACATGAATCAATTCCTCGGTTTCTCTGGAGATCTCTGACTGATCAGAGTCCTTTGGGAGATCCTAGAAAAGGGTGGGGGGGCATGGAGGGCTTCCTGGAAGAGGCAGACTCTGACAGGTCTGCAGTTAAGAAAGAGGAAGGAAGGATCTGGAGGCAGTGCAGCAGGCGGGAGGAGTGGCACGGTTTGAATAATGCAGTAGGCCAGGCTAGCTCAGTCTAGAGTGAGTGCCGGTTCTAAGGAGCTCTGGGGCCTCCGGAAGGGGCCTCGACTTTTCTGCACCTCAATGTCCTCTATTTTGAAATGGAAAAGATAGCCCCAGCACCCCCAATTCAAAGAGATGGGGGCAGGCAGAAGAGACGCTGAAGGTGAGCAGCATGGTGGTGGTGAGCTGAG